>NC_087440.1:28700019-29008630 GCF_036321535.1 Camelus dromedarius
ATCTTAGAGAAGAAAACAGCTTTGTTCAGTATGATAAAACAGATGGTTTTCTGTAGTTTGGTTACTCTTAGATTGGTGATAAATGTTTTTTAAACCACACTGTCACTATTGAAGCTAAACATAGAAAGTTTAAAATTTTAGCCAGTATAACATAAAAAAAAAGAGGTATTTGTAGATAACACACTGGAAGTTACTTTTACTGAACAAAAGCATAAATGGTCACACTTACCTCACCAAATAAGCTACAAGTTCACTTATACTTCTCTTTCTCCAGAAAGTTAAAGCTACATTCAATCTCAAATTCCTGCTGAACAAAACTTGTGCCATTGTTTCATGGTCCTGAGAAACCTGAAAGGCAGTAACCTAATTTGTTAAAAAGCATATTGAGATATGACATGAAACTTTCTTTTTTCAATGAAATTATTCTGGTAGACATATTTTAAAATTATGCAGAGGTGACTCCTTTTACTGGTCCACAAAGAGGAATATTGCAGCTGAACAATATGATTTGAATAAATGTAGGACCTGTTTATTTTTTACCAATATTTTTTCTTATTTGCTACTATTTTCCTTTTAAATCTCAATAATTCATAGAATAAATTATTTTTAGTTACCTACAAACCTAAGATTTACTTTATAATAATGCAGATTAAAAGAAAAGGTAAATGTATAGGCTAGTCATTACCAACTGAATAGCATGAGAGGGAAACCACAAAAATTCAGTGTTGTGACAAGTATTTCAATTCATTCATTCATTTTTTTTTCTATATAACTAAGGAAATATACTCCCATTGTAAAAAGTTCAAGTAGCATAAATCTGCTAAAATAAAAAGTGAATACTCTTTACTTGCCCACAAAAACAACTAGTAACACTCCCCAGAAGCAATCACAGTTAACAGAGTGGTCAGCATCATTCAAATCATTTTTTAGACATGTTAGGTAGATATAAAATTAAAACAGTCTAATATCTGTATGTTTAAAACCTTATTTTTTCACTTATATATTATGAAGATTTTTCAACATCAAAACATAGATCAATCTCATTTTTAAAAGAACAATTACATATTCTCTAGTCTTTATGTACCATAATTTCATACTGATCCTGGTTTTTCTCTATTAAAACTGTGCATCAATGAACATCCTAAACTAAACATACAAATGAACATATCTATGTAAATATGTGCACTTGTACAAAATCTTCTGTAGGATTAGTTTTAGAATTGGAATATCTAGTTCCAATTTTTTTTAGTAACAGATTAAGATATAATTCACATACCATAAGATTTACCCGTTCAAAATGTATAATTCAGTAGTGCTAATAAGTACATTCACAGAGTTGTGCAACCATCACCATCATGAATTCTAGAACCTTTTCACCATCCCTAAAAGAAACCCTGGACTCCATTCTCCCGTCTCTCCAGCCCCTGACAATCATTAATCTACTTTTTATCTCTTATGATTTTATCTAATTTGAGTCTTCATATAAACTGAATCATACAATATGTGGCCTTTTTGTGTACGTGGCTTCCTTTACACAGCATAATGTTTTCAACATTTATATACATTATAACATATACTGGTATTTTACTCCTTTTTAATTATCAAATAATATTATATAGTATGAAATATAAGATTTTACTTATCTATAGTCAGTTGATGGACATTTGTATTGTTTCTACTTCTGGCTATTATAAATGTTATGAGCATTTGTTCATAAGTATCTGTGTGGACCTGTGTTTTCAATTCTCTTGGGTATATATCTAGGAGTACAACTATTGAGTCAAAATGTTATGTATATGTGAACTTATACAAAATACTATAGTATCACTTTTAGGTTTAGGCTTTTAGAGCATGTACTACATCAGGAGAAAAGGTCTGAAACAAAAGGACAATCAATAAACCTATTACTGAAGTGTGAGGTTAAGGAAGGTTTACGGAAAGTAGTCAAAATGGGAGCAAAGTAAAAGGAGGGCCTTGAAAAAATGCTCTCCTATGGCACTAGTATAAATGCACAACTGAAGCATTTTTCCTTTTTTTTTTTTTTTTAAACGCATTCTCACTAGGGAATGTTTATTCCCTCAGTTCAAATGAAGAACCAGCCTAGGTCCCAATCTAGGCCAGATTTCTAGACTATAACAGTCACATGTTCAGAATCCTTCAGGATATGTAGTTTCTTTGATTATCTGATCAGTGTTGCCCTCATCACTTCTGTAACTACATCTGAGTAGGGTATACTGCCTGTTTTCACTCACCATCTATCTCCTAAGAGCCTGCAGAACACATTGCACAGTTAAGGAGCTATCAATAAATACTGTGAATGAATTAGTCTGACAGTGATTCTCTTTAAAACTAAGGTTTAGTTACCATCCTATTCTCCAGGGCTCATGAAAATTCACTATTAAATCAAATTCTCCTTGCCCCCTTTTTTCTCACAGATACCATACGTACTTCTTTTACCTCTCCTAGCATTACTAACTTTCTATTACTCCAGGATCTTATTCTTACAAGTAAGGACATTTTTATTGACAAATGGAAACTTTTTTGTGTGTCATTTCATTATGGTTTTAGTTAATAACACTTTGTTTTCTACCCTTCTTTCATCTTATTGACTTATTATTATTATCCTACTTATGATGCTCATTTTCTTTCATCTACATACTTAGGATTATTTTAATATAAAAAGATTTTTTTTCTGCTTGTATGTCATAGGAAATGCTTTTCAAACTGTCATGCTAGATAGAAACAATACTAAGTTTACCAAGTCATAATTAAATTAAGGCACATTCAAGTAATGTAATATTATGTATCCATTCATCATGTAACATCTCTGTACGGTGATAGCTGGTAACTAGACTTATCGTGGTGATCATTTTGAAATGTAGAGAAGTATCAAATCACTATGTTGTGCACCAGGAACTGACATAGTATTATAGGTCAATTATATATCAAAAACAAACCAACAAACTATGAGAGACAGATCAGACTTTGGTTACCAGAGGTGGGTGAGAGGGAACTGAATGAACACAGTCAAAAGGAACTTCTAGCTGTAAGGTAAGTAAGTACTAGGGATATAATATACAATTTGGTAAATATAATTAGTGCTGCTGTATGCTATACGTGAAAGCTGTTAAGAGAGTAAATCCTAAGAGTTTTTATCACAAGGAAAGAAAATTTTTTTCTATTTAAAAAATTCTGTATCTATATGAGATGATGGATATTCACTAAATTTAATGTAGTAATCATTTTATGATGTATGTAAGTCAAATCATTATGTATACACTTTAAACTTATACTATGCTGTATGTCAATTATATCTCAATAAAACTGCAAGAGAAAAAACTGTAGAAGCATTATTCAATGACATGGAAAAATATCTAAATTTATTAAACATAAAAATCAAGTTATCAAATAATACGTATAGTACGAAGAGAAAAGATATATAAAAATTTAATATTGTTATTTATAAATATTGAAATCATGAATAATTTTTTCCTTTGGGTTTATTTTCTACAACATGAACAATAAACATGTAATAATAAACATTATTATAAACTTGTATTTATAAGTTTTATCAAACCATTCTTTCAAATGACCATTTTTCATAAAAGTGATTTTTCTGAAGTATAATTTACATACCATAAAAGTCACACATTGATAATATATAATATAAGGATTTTAATAAATTTATGGACTTGTGCATCATCACAGTCCAGTTTTAGAATATTTCTATCACCCAAAACAATTCCTCTGAGCCTGTTCAAACAACTAATTTTGCCTGAGCTGGAAAAGCAGCAAACCTTAGCAGGTTTGAGTTTGCCTAAATGAAGTTTCCAATGGCAATTTTGAGAGCCCAGCAAAATGAACCTGGATAACTGGCTTTTGTGGTCCACTTTGTAGGCAAAATTTCTTCTTTTCCCTTCCTTTAAATTTCTACTGGCCATCTTGCCATTCCGGGTGTTTATAGCAGCTTATCAATCACTTCATTCCATCTGAGATACCACTAACTTAGAGAAATGGAATAAACTACTGATTCAAATTTAGTTAATCTAGAAAATTATCTCAGGAGTTACAATCTCTCAAATAGTCTTAATTTAATGGGCAGTGAATTATTTTACTAGTAGAATACAGCAAAGGAAAAAGCTAATAATTACAAGAATGAAGTTAAGCTTATATAAATGACTTACCTCAGAAAAAAAACTACTATATTTTGATGATGGGCTTTCTGTCTGTGAAGAACCAGAATCACTGGAGTTAACTAAATATGTTCGAGTATCATGGCGTAGTTTCTCAGGGAGGTGGCCTGCACAAGCCAGTTCATTTTCTTTATTTGCCATGTCACAGCCCCCACTTGTAGGGGACTGTTTTTTTCTGTAACAAGGATTTGGAAAAGGATGATGAATTTTCTTTCTGCGATAGATCACCTTACGTAGTTTATCTGGGCTTTTCACAGCTTGTCCAACTGTTCTGTAAAAAGAATTGATTTTTCTTAAATGAAAAAGAAGCATATGAAGACCTTTAAAAGTTTTTAAAAACAAAGATTTAACAGGCCACATTTTGTGATCACAATCCACTAAAATCAGAATAAGCACAATAATTTAAAAAAATCTTAACTCTTAGATTGAAGAGGGAAATAAAACGGAAATTACAAACCACCTAGAAAGCAATGAAAAGAATGATACTTTATACCAAAAGAAAATGAAGAGGCATAATAACTAGATGCTTTTAAAATGAAGTATTACAGGGCATTCAGGGAATAAGAAAATTACAACAAAATTATAACAATTTCTTGTCACTTCTCTTTTTCTAGCAAAGTTTAAGTTTGAATATTTTACTTTGAATCATGCAAGTGTGAATATATATTTTAACTTATAATACAACAGAACACTTATTTTGATTAAGCTAAAGTATATTTAATTTGTTTGAATAAGATAAAACACAACAGAGCACATCTCATGGTTTAGTATAGTGGTTCTCAAATGTTTTGCTCTCAAGATGCTTTGTACTCTTAAAAATTATTAAGGCCCCAAAAGAATTTTTTATGTGTGCAATATCTATTGATATGTACTGAATCAGAAATTGAGAAAATTTGTTAATTTATTTAAAAATAATAAATTCATTACATATGAACATAGAATTTTTTTAAAAAAATATTTTATTTTCCAAAGCAAACAAAAAATGTAGTGAGAAGAATGGCAATGTTTTTACATTTGTGCAAAATTTCTAATATCTGGTTTAATAGAAGACAGCTGGATTCTCATATCTCCCTCTGCTTTCAATCTATTTGTTAACATCAATTATCACGTAGCCTCTGGAAAACTATTGTACACTTGTAAGAGAGTGAAAATGAGGAAGAGGAATAATATCTTAGTATTGTTGTGAAGATAGTTTCAACCTCACAAATTCCCTGAAAGGACTCCCTGGGGCCTCAGATCATATCTTGAAAACCAGAGGTTTAGTAGAAAGCACCTTTACAGTTTGGCAGATCTGGGAATAAATGACATTTTTACCACCTTCTGGGTGTGTGACCTTTAAAGAAATCACAGATCTTTAGTTTCAGTCATCAATAGTTTGGGATAATTACATGTATCTATCTAATATTGATACGTTTAGCACAGTCCCTGGAACAAAGGCGCTGTCTAATAATAAATTATTATTATAATAAAAGAGAAGACTTATTTTTCCCTATTTTCACTCTTACCCAGCTTTCAATATTTGTTGTTTCCCACAAAGTTTAAAGAAGCTCTTACCTATTTATGTAAGCAGCCAACTGTTTTGGAGATTTCTTAACCTGAAAAATAAAAGTAGATAGCATATTGCTACATATTTAAGTTCTTTAGTAAAGCTATGTGAACTTGTTGATCGATATCAACAAGTCTGAATTCAACAGTTTACGTTTTTTGGATTAAAGCTTTTTCTGTTCTAATGCTGTAGTCTCAACCATTAGTTGCAACAACATTGTATGTAGCTATTTCTGACAATGTAACATACCCATCTAGCTAGTTTCCATGCTACTAGTCACATTCTGTACTTACAGGGTGCTTGGTAAGTGAATTGAATTTTAATATGGTTTTAAGAAATTGTATCAGTGCTAATGAGCCTTGAAGAGGTGAGCAAAAAGTACCTCTGAGATTCCTCTAAAATTAAACTAAAATATTTAAATTATATCAAAACAGTATATTGGCCAAAAAGTTTTCAGAGCTGCTGGAATATAAAAAGTTTTCAAAATTTCATTAATTCTACTTAATTTTGGCAGATTGAGCAAAATTGTCACCCTCCCATTGTTTAAACAATTTAACCAGAACTATCCATGGATTTAACAGCTTAAACTGTGTCAAACTGAATGGCTGTGTCTCCCCAAAATTCCTATGTTGAAATCCTAACCCCCAACGTGACGGTATTAGGAAATAGGGCTTTTGGGAGGTGATTATTTCATAAGAGTAATGAATAGGATTAGTGTCCTTATAAAAGAAACTCCAGAAATTTTCTCTCATCCCTTCCACCAAGTGAGAAAGTAGAGAGAAGAGAGCCATCTGTGAACCAGGAAGTGGGTCCTCGATGGATACCAGCTCAGCTAGGGCCTTGACCTCAGACTTCTCAGCCCCCAGAACTGTGAGAAATAAATTCCTGCTGTTCATGAGCCACCCAGGCTACGGTATTCTGCTACAGCACCCTAAACAGACTGACATAACTGTCTTACCCACTCCACTGCTAGAAACTATGGACTTACCTCCTTCATGTTCTTATTAGTGAAATTAGAGATCCTTTTTCTAGGAAGATCAGTGGAATGATCCTCAATATTATCACAAAAGTTCCGTTTTTTAACATTGTGGGTTTCAGATGCCATAATCTCTTAAATACCTAGATTAAAAAATAAAAATAATAAATGGAAAATACAAAAAGCATTAGAGCCTGATCTTTTTTCCTGAACAGACATATAAAAATACAGCAGCAGCTCTATGCTACGTTAAAGAGGCTTGTGAGTAAAGCAGAGGACATACAGGCATACCTCATTTTATTGCACTTCACAGATTTTTTTTTTAAACAAATTGGAAGTTTATGGAAACCTTGCATCAAACAAATCTATTGGTGCCATTCTTCCAACATCTGTTCACTTCATGTCTCTTTGTCACAATTTGGTAATCCTCATAATATTTCAAACTTTTCATTATTATATGTGTTATGATGATTTGTGATCAGGGATCTTTGATGTTACTATTATAATTGTTCTGGCACACCACAAACCATGCTCATATAAGATGGCGAATAACTGCAATAAATATGTGTGTGTGCTCCAATAACTGGCTATTCCCCATCTCCCTCCCTGTCCTCGGGCCTCCCTATTCTCTAAGATACAACAATATTGAAATTATGTCAATGAATATCAATGGCCTCTAAGTGTTCAAGTGAAAGGAATAGTCGCAGGTCTCTCCCTTTAAATCAAAAATAGAAATGATTAAGCTTAGTGAAGAAGGCTTGTCAAAAGCTAAGAAGGCTGAATGCCAGGCCTCTTAAAACAAACAGGCAGGTTGTAAATGCAAAAGAAAAGTTCTTGAAGGAAATTAAAAGTGCCATTCCAGTGAACACGAATGGTAAAGGAAAACAGCCTTAACGCTGATATAGAGCAAGTTTTAGTGGTCTGGATAGAAGATTAAACCAGCCACAATATTCCTTAAACCAAAATCTAATCCAGAGGAAGGCCCTAACTCTCTTTAATTCTATGAGGGCTGAGAGAGGTAAGGAAGCTGCAGAAGAAAAGTTTGAAACTAGCATAGGTTAATTCATAAGGTTTATGGAAAGAAGCCACCTCCATAACATAAAAGTGCAGGGTGAGGCAGCAAGTGCTGATGTATAAGTTGCAGCAAGTGATCCAGAAGATCTAAGATGCCATCTAGGACTTTCATAGTGAGAGGAGACGTCAAGGCCTGGCTTCAAATCTTAAAGGATAGGCTGACTCTCTTGTAAGGGGCTCATATGGCTGTTGACTTTAAGTTGAAGCCAATGCTCATTTACCATTTCCCAAATCCTAGGACCCTTAAGAACTATGCTAAATCATACCCTACTTGTGCTCTATAAATGGAACAACAAAGCCTGAAAGATAGCACATCTGTTTATAACATGGTTTACTGAATTATTTTAAGCCCATTGTTGAGACCTACTGCTCAGAAAAAAGATTCCTTTCAAAATATTACTGCTTATTGACAATGCACTTGGTCACCCAAGAGCTCTGGTGGAGATGTACAACAAGATGAATGCTGTTTTCATGCCTGCTCACACAACATCCATTCTGCAGCCCATAGATCAAGGGGTGATTTTGACTTTCAAGTCTTACTACTTAAGAAACATATATTCTGTAAGACTATAATGTAGTAAACTGAAAACTTCTGAAAAGGATTTATCATTCTAGATGCATTACAAACATTAGTGATTCATCAAAAGAGGTCAAAATATCAACATTAAAAGGATTTTGAAAGAGTTGATTCCAACTCTCATGGATGACTTTGAGGGGTTCAAGACTTCAGCAGAGAAAGTAGCTGCAAATGTGGTAGAAACAGCAAGAGGACTGGAATTTGAAGTGGAGCCTGAAGATGTGACTGAATTGCAATCTCATGATAAAACTTTAACAGATGAGGAGTTACTTCTGGATGAACTAAGAAAGTGGTTTCTTGAGCTGTAATCTACTCCTGGTGAAGGTGAAGATTGTTGAAATGACCACAAAGGATTTAGAATATTACACAAACTTAGTTGATAAAGCAGCAGCAGGGTTTGAGAGAATTGCCTCTGATTTTGAATGAAGTTCTGCTGTGGGTAAAATGCTATCAAACAGCACTTCATGCTACAGAGAAACTTCATGAAAGGAAGAGTCGATCAATGCAGCAAACCTCACTGCTTTCTTATTTTAAGAAGTTGCCACAGCCACACCAAACTTCAGCAATCACCACCCTGCTCAGTCAGCAGACATCAACACTGAGGCAAGACCTTCCACCTGCTAAAAGATTACGACTTGCTGAAGGCTCTGGTGACTGTTACCCTTTTTTTAGCAATAAAGTATTTTTAAATTAAGGAATGTATATTTTTTAGATACAATGCTATTGCATACTCAATCTACTACATATAGTATAGTGTAAACATAACTTTTATATGCAATGAGAAACCAAAAAATTTATGTAACTTGCTTTACTGCAGTGCTCTGGAACCAAATCTACAGTATCTCCAAAGTATGCCTATAGCTTTAAGTTATATATTTTTAAAAACCTTAAACACAGAGCGAGCACAAGGCAGGGCATTCCAGGAAATTAAAGCTCTTTCTGTTCTCACTCTTAAGTTGCAACCAGCTACATAATATGGTATGTACTTTTTACCAATGCAACATATCAGTCTCCTCATTTTCCATATCACTAGCCATATATTAAATTTAAATTTACAGTTTATGAGGTCAGGTCTATATAGTAGTGGTATCTTGACATTCAAATGCACAGAAACCTACATTTTTGGAATCAAATCACTGGGTCATATAAAACCATAAGCAGCCAGGGGAACCAAAATCAGACTATATATATCTGACTTGTTTTATCCCTAATCTATAAATTTTTCTTTCATTCTTACAGGTAGCTCTCCAAATTTCTTCCCTATTTGAAAAAAATAATCCCCACTCTCCTATTCCTCCAGTTATATACAACGGAGGCAAACAGATGCTGTGACTTCATTTATATAACAGAGGAAGTCAGCGATTTTCCCACTCAGGTTTCACGTAGCAAATTTTTTTCAGGTCATGCCATGTACCCAAGCTTCTCCCTTATTCTTTCTCGAAACATTTACTGAGTATTCATTATATGCCAGGCCTCTAATGTAGATCACAGACAGAGATCCTGTTCCAAAGAATCATTTAGGAAGCTTTTTGAAAATACACCTTTCTGGGCTCAAACTTCAGACTGTAACTTGGCAGACATTTGGAATGAAGCCCAAAGCAATTATATTTTAAAAGGCTCCACAAGTATTTCTGATGTACACACTTAATAGAAAATTTGTCTTAGATAATTCTTCAAAAAATACGAACAAACACATGAAATTCTGTAATTAATTTCAGGATATTCTAAGATTTCTTGCTGCTAATCCACAGAGAGCCTTTCCACTTCTGTCCTCAGGTTAAGAAACCTCTAGGATAAGACTTTTTTAAAAGTAAATAAATAATTGCAGTAATACAATAAGAAATCTGACAGCAGGCACCTTTGCAAGTCAGCAAAGCTTCACTGAGGAGTCTTAAAGGACAAATAGCACATTGAGAAAATAGCATGTGCAAAACTGAAAGGCATGAAGCAACATGATTTGTTTGGCAATCTCTTAAGTAGGTACATGTGACTAGAGCTTAGGCTGGGGGTAGCCTGCAGCAGAGTGAGAAATGAAGCTGGAGAGACAGGCAGAAGCTAGATTATAAAGGGATCTTGTCCACAAGGTAAGTCACCCTTTTTGGGGGGGGTAGGGGAAGAAAGGGAGATATTCAGTTAAAGATAATGAACTAAACACATGCAATTACTTTTACCTTTCCCTAAAACCCCATTACAATGCCAGCAGGGAAGGTTTTAAAGGCATAAACTCCATTAGCACAAAGAATAAAAGATGAGGAGATGGCACCATTATGGAAACTGCAAAGCAGAAGTGAAAAATGACTTAGCGTATCTGAGAAAGCCATATCCTAAATCAGCAGCAAAGAAAGGTGAAAAGCAGAATCCCCAGAAGGTTCAGAAATTAGCAATACTGAGGACCTCAAGAAGTGAGATAAAGGTAGCTTTAAGAACAAGTATATGACTGATTATCCATTTAAAACAGAGATTCCTAGATCTCCTTCCCCAAGTTAAACAGAGGGATCCAATGAAAGTTTACATCCTACATATTAAGACCTTCAACCTTCTTTCTAGCACTTGCCTCACAGAGGCTTGCAGCCAAGCTTATATACTCCAGCGAAGAGTACAGAAGATGCTTCTTTGGAAACTATGATCAGTCTCAGAAGAAAACACAACAGACATATACACACACACCTAAAAATAGTGACATCAGTGATGGTCAAGATCCCCAAAGAACTGTTTTATATCTTGATTATGGTGGTAGTTACCCAACTGTTAAAACTAAGAGCCATGCACTAAAAAAGTGTGAATTTTGACTGCATGTAAATATCTCAATAAACCTGACTTTCAAAAAATTCTCAAAAGGTAAGAACAAATTTCACACACAAAACACAAGTGAGACAAAAACAAACTGATAAAGATTCTTAGAAATTAAAAATAGGATGTAATTAGATAGCAGCAAAATTATCTTAAAAGTTGGAAGAGAAAGTTCAGGTTATCTCCTAGAACTTAGGGTAAGATTTTTTAAAAGCCCACAAGACTGGTTTATAGTAACCAACAT
This sequence comes from Camelus dromedarius, assembly GCF_036321535.1. NCBI lineage: Eukaryota > Metazoa > Chordata > Mammalia > Artiodactyla > Camelidae > Camelus > Camelus dromedarius. Next base: position 28,711,420 of record NC_087440.1, read on the forward strand.
CAAAATAAAAAGAATTTCAGAAAGAGTACAGAAAAAACAAAGAGAAAATCAAAGAAATAATTTGAAACCGTACAGGGCTTAAGGACGTGAATTTCCAAATCGGAAGGGCACAGGGAGGGTCAGCATGGTGGATGAAAACAGACCTACCAGGCACATCATTGTCACACTTCAGAGCACTAAAAAAGCCAGAGAAAGTGAAGACATACAATAAACAAATAAACAAGAAAAACCCCCTAAGACTCAAACCAGGTCACACACACAAATGATAGACATAGAACAATGCCTTCAAAATTTTTAGGAAACCTAAAATTTTATATCTAGCCTAATCATCAACTGAATGCAAGTCTAAGAGAAAAATGCCCTCAGAAATTTAAAGTTCCCCCCAAAATTCTTCCTGTAGAGTCAGATAGATAATAAACAAAAGTGAGAAATACAAGAAATGGATAGCCAATAGAGGAGATGAAAAGGGATTTCCATGATGATTATGAAGAAAGATCCCAGGATGAAGGCTTTGAAATTCACTTCAAACAAAATGATATAAGCAGGACAATGATTGGAGCTGATTAGCAGGCTGAAGGGAGAAGTCTTCACATAAATGAAATTGATTTATAACACGTGCTCATTAGAGAGGAAATGAAGAAAACTGAGGGAGTGTCACAAGGCAGTGGCACATTTTTCAAGTGCTAAACGAAAAGAACTGTCAACTCAGAATTTCCTATGTGGAGGAAATATCCTTCAGAAATGAAGGGGAAACCAAGACATTCTCAGATGAAAGGAAATGAAAGAAGGAATCTTACAACATCAGGGAGACAAAAAGAAAATGATAAGGCAAATTACGTTTGATGGTTGAAACAAAAATTATAACATTATGTAATGAGGTTCAAAATATACACAAGAATTTTTAAGACAATTATACTGTAAGTGGGGAAGGGCAAAGGGACACAAAGAGAAGTAAAGTTTTCACACTCACTCAAACTTGTAAAATGACACCATCAGTAGACTGATAAATTATGGATATGTAACATAATACCTAGAACTACTGCTAAAACCTACTGTTGCTGCTATTGTTATATCAGAGATATACCCCAGAACACTACAGATAAATCATAATGTAATGCTTAAAATGTGTTCAAGTAATCCACAGGAATGTAAGAAAAAGAAATGACAGAAACAAAAAAAATGGAGAGAACAGAGACAAAAAATAAAATGGTGGAAACATATCAATAATTACATTATATATGAATGGTCTAAACATATCAGTTAAAAGCCAGAGGCTGGCAGAGTAGATTAACAAACATGACCTAACATATGCTGTTTAAAGAAATTCACTTCAAACAGAATGATATAAGCAGGCAGAAAATAAAAGAAAGATCCTGATAGATCTTAAAGGACCTCATCACAGTGGAGAAACAAAATAAAGAAAAAGATGTATCATGCAAATATTAATTAAAAAAGCAGAAGTGGCCATAATAGTATCAGATAAAGATGTCCAAGCAGCAAAGGAAACTATCAGAGATAAAGAACATTACATATGAATAAAAGGGCCAAAATAGTAAGAAAACATAGCGATCTTAAATGCATATGCACAAAGCACAGCTAAAAAATAAATGAAGCAAAAACTTTAGGGCTGAAAGGAGAAATAGACAAATCCATAATAATCTTGGAGACTTTAATATTCCCTTTCAACAACTGATAGAACAAATAAAAATTTAGCAAAGTTATAACACCATCAACCAACAGGATCAAATAAACATTTATAATACACTCTACCCCAAAACAGCAGAGTACATTATTTTCAAAGGCCACAGAACATATACCAAGATAGACTATATCGTAGGCTATAAAATAAACCCCAACAATTTAAAATAATTGAAATAATACAGAGCATGTTCTCCAACTACAATGAAATCAAAATAAAAATCAATGAAAGAAAAATAACAGGAAAATCTCTGAACACCTGGAAACCTAACAGCATATTTCTAAAAAAAATTCATGGGTCAAAGATAAAGTCTCAGGGAAATAAATAAAAATAAAAATTACACTGAGAAATATGAAAATGGAAATATAACATTAAAATTTACAGGATACAGCTAAAACAATGCTGAAGGGTAATTTACAGCACTAAAATGCATAAAGAGGAAAAGTCTCAAATCAATCTAAGCTTTCATTTCAAGAATTTAGAAAAAGAAAGGCAAAATAAACCCAAGGCAGAGGAAATACATAAATAAATAAATAAATGTGAAAATAGAAAAACACTAGGAAAAAAAATAAGACACAGAGCTACTTCATTGAAAGATCAAAAAAAAATTTATTTTTTTACAAACCTCCAGGGAGACTGACAAAGAAAAAAGAGAAAATGCAAATGGTCTATACCAGGAATAAAAAGAATGTATCACTATAGACCCTGCAGACACTGAAGGGATAAGAAAATACTATAGCCAACTCTACAAACGTAAGTTTGACCAGATGAAAGAAGTGGGCCAATTTCTCAAAAAACATGAACCATCACAACTTACTCAATATGAATAAGCAACTTGAATAGCCCTATAATTACTGAGGAAACTGAGTTCATAATTTTAAAACTCCCCAAATAGAAATCTCCAAGGATAGATGATTTTACTGGAAAATTCAACCAAATGTTTAAAGAAGAATGAACACCAATTCCACACACACTTTTCAAGAAATCAGACAAGTAAGGAAGACTTCTTAATTCATTTTATGAAGCTAATATTATCCTGATACAAAAATAAGACAAAAAAATACAAAACAAATAAAACCTACAGACCAGTATCTGCCAAAGACCACAGATGCAAAAACTCTTAATGAAATATTAGCAAATGGAATCCAGCAATACAAAAAAGAGTTACACATCACAATCAAGTGAGATTTATCCCAGGGATAGAACATTTGTTTTATATTTGAAAAACAATCCATGTAACCCATCATATTAACAAGGTAAATAGGAAAAGTTATATGATCATATCTATTGATGCAGAAAAAGTATTTGACAAAACTTACACCCAGTCTTGATACTCTCATTAAAATAAGAATAGGGGGAAACTTCCTTACCTTGATAAACAGCAACTACAAAAAACCTACAGCTGGCATCACTTTTAATGGTGAGAAACTCAAAGATTTCCTGCTAAGATTAGGCACAAGGCAAGTGTGTCCCCTCTCACCACTGCTTTTCAACATATTGGAAGTCTAGCTAATACAATAAGATAAGAAAAGGAAACAAACAAATATAGATTGGAAAGGGGGAAAAAAAAGAAACCATCTTTGTTCACGGATGATATGATCGTCCATGTAGAAAATCTGAATGAATAGACAAAAACAAAAAAACCCCAAAAAACCCCAAAACCTCTTGGAACTAATAAATGATTACAGCAAGGATGCAGAATGCAAAGTTAATACACAAGTCAGTCACATGCCTATATCCCATCAATGGGCAAGTGGAATTTGAAATTAAAAACATATTATCATTTACATTAGCACTCTCTCCCCCACAAAGAAGTTCTGAGTTCAAACGTAGGGAAATTGCAATGATAATCAAAACTTTGCCCTCTCAATAGAGTAAAAATGATAGCTGCTCAGTCAGAAAAGTGAAGATAAATGTCTAACTGTTATAAGTCTCTGGGAAACTGGAGAGGCCAGAAAAAAATAAAAAGACTGGTGATTTATTTTCATTATTCTAAGAGATACTAATTAGGCATACATTTTAAAAAAAATGCAGTATGCAAAGAACTGAGCATTGCTCTGAAGAGATTTCTAAAGCCCACCTACTGAAAGAGAGATCTGAGATCTGATATAAATTAGGTAAGATGTCTGGATTTATGGGAAAACAGAGCTCTGCTTACAAGTTTTGAACACAGTCAATATAACATTTAAAACAAATACGTGAGTAAACGACACAAAGTGATGAAAGGAAAACAAAGATGTAAGTAAGTTCTTATCCTTAAGAAACTTACTATGTAACAGAAAGACAGGACATAATCACACGATAGTCTAATTCTACCGGGTTGTATATCTCACATAATATACAGATTGAACTTACAGAAAATTTATTTTATATGAATTCAAAGAGAGATATAGCTTATTTCTGCAGACCAACTCGAAGGTGCTATGTTAAAAAATGTATTTTTAGCATCCTGAGTTGGATTAAAGTTATATTTTCCTACAGAAATCCAACTAATAGTACTACTGGATCAGCTCTAAATAGGCTTTTAACACCTAAGCTTGGAAACTAGCCACTATTAGAGTAGAGCCTTTTTTCTGTCAAAAGATGTAATCTGATTACTAAACAATCTGTAAAATGTCAACTTTCTGTCAACTCATCAATAAATCTGGAGTTGCTCCTATCACAAACAGACCTTAAGAAAGAAAAGTAACTGGAGGAAAGAGATCTCTAACATCATTCATATTTTTAAATAAATACATATAGGAGGGTGATAATCAAAAGCATAATAGTTTGAAGTTGGGAGTAATGGTCCTATTTCATTAAGACTACGACATATTTAAAACAGTAGTATGTGGTTTAAGATTATACACATTTTAAAACATTAAACAACAACAACAACAACCCCAAAGATCACTAAAGAATACTAGTTAGAAGACTAATTTTGAAAGATTAAAATGGCTAGTCTGACAATAACAATTTCCAACAAAGTAACAGCTACCTATCATTTTATCACTTAACACAGAACTATAGATACTTTATATCATTACCTCATTTAATCATCAACACAATCTCTGATGCAGAAATTATAATTTCCATTTAAAAACAATAAAGGTTTTATTTAGGAAGGCAAGTAACTTGGTCTCATGTATAAAAACTGTTTTGTGGTTACTGACGCCTAAATTTGCCTGATCAGTGGAGGATGGATTACAAAATTTCTCATCCCAAGGAACGCTCTGTGTATATGCTGTACTCTGTATCTGAGGGGTGCTTTCACTTCATATATTCTTACGGCTTTCTTTACAACATTTTTAGGTTCTTGCTCAAATACTCACTCCTGAGTATGGCTTTCTCTGATCTACCCTCTCAAACAGCACCTACTTTCACTTCTATATCTTCCTACCCTATCCTATTTTTCTTCATAATACTTACACTACAGACATATATATTTGTTTAACATACGTATTCTCCACTAGCATGTAAGTTCCTTGAGTAGTGGGCTCTTGCTTGCTGGTTCACTGCTACATTACCACGGACTAAAGCACTCTAGCACACAGAAAGTGCTCTATGTGTATATATTGAATGAATTAGTAAAAATTCCATTCTGTACTATATAAAAATGACAGATGAAACAATTTCACCTTTAGACTTTAATCTAACTCTTTCATAGTACAGATTACCAGAATTCTTTATCCATAGGTTAATCCCGTTTATAATACACACACGTGTATGTATATATGTATTATTTAAGTCTATAGATTTGAATTTTTTTCCTCTAGAAAATAACATTTATTTATTGATAGTCTGTCCCCCTTCCATATGGGAAAAATATTCCTTTATAGGCTAAAATAGTTTTTAAAGAGCAAACAATGTTGCTTTTTGGCCTAAGAGTGAAGGATTTTACATCATTGAAAAATTGCAAGTCAAAACCACAATGAGATACTACTTCACAACCATTAGAATGGTTATAACAAAGATGATAGACAATAACAAGTGCTGAGAAGTATGTGGAGAAACTGACACACTAACATACTATTGTGGGAATGTAAAATGGTATGGTAACTCTGGAAAACAGTTTAGTAGCTTCTTAAAATGAAAATTATGAATCACTATGTTGTACAAGTGTAACATACAATATTGTAATCAACTATGACTCAATTTTTAAAAAGTGAAGGAAATTATAAAAACTGCAATAGTAGACTCTCATTACAAGGGATTTTTACACTACAAATTCCATTTTGTTTTGAGTTTTGTACATTTTGGTATTACTTTTCTTGGGCCATAACACAGGATTAACCTTTTCTCCAAGAGCATTTAACAGTGCTATTCAAATAGTTTGAAGCAACTATTAAGGCTCCTAGGTATTTCCTAAGTGCCATTTGTTAATACACACAATAGAATAATCTGAAGTGGGATTAAGAGTGATTGAAGGCAGTGATTATAGAAACTGGAACGGACAATCTTTTTGAAAAATAATAAAAGGAAACAAGGCCTTAAGAGAATAAAAGTAGGGGCTAGGAGGTATTGAGAAGAGATCAAAATACTAACTTACAACTATTCTGAACATTGGATATAGTGCATATTTTCTTAAATCAAGGCAATACAGGGATTGCTATGGGTATTTTCTTGAGAAGGTAGAAAAATAAAAGCACACAGGAGCTGGAGGGATGAATTCACTGTACGTAACAGTTATCTCCTACCATAAAGATGAGAAGGGATCTATTCACATAATCTATTGCAGTGGCTGCCAAACCAAGAGATGAAATAGTTCTAAGTGTTCAGATACTCTCTAACTACTCACAAGAATGAGAAAAGCTCATCCTACAGGAATGAAACATGTCTAGACTTTTGTCTCTAAAAACTTATAGCTCAAGATCAAACTAAGCTTTCTTTTTACATCAATACACTACAGTATATCAATTATTTGCATTGTATTTAACTCTGCAATTTCATTAGGCAATTTCTTTCCTCTTCTTGAAAAGCAAAGCATGGTTGTGTACAAAGAACTATAATAATGAACATTCCTGGCAACAGTGATTCTCCTCTAATCACCACTGCAGAGTCACTCTCACTATTACAAACTGTATTCCCTAAGGGTCCTGAGGCTGAAAACTGATCACTATTATATAATAATAAAATAAGTAAGTAACAGATAAAGAACTTTTAGAATTTAAAGCTTCAGCCTAATATATAAATATATACATATATTATTATTATTTTATTTTATTATTATTATTATTATTATTATTATTATTATTATTATTATTATTATTATTATTATTATTATTTTAACCCAAAGAGGTCAAGTAACTTGCCCAAAGGAACTTAGTTAGTTAGTGGCAGAGTACATGGCATAGAATCCATGCCATTCAGTTCAATTCACTCCCAACTACAACAGAGTCAACATTTTCAATCCTGAGTAGCCAAACAGACAAAATAAGATGAGAGCACTAATTTTTCTGAGAAGATGACAAGACAGAGATAAATGAACATAAACTGTAAGGGAGCCCTACCTCCCATTCTTCACTTAGCCTATAAGGGTAACCTTTTCTTCTCTTTTCTAGCGCCCTCAAGGGGATTTACAGTGCTTAAAGACAAATCATAGGCTTCCTCAGGAGGCAGCTGCCCCACAAAAAAAATGAAAGAGAAAGATGAACATGGACTTTTTCCTTCAAGAAATTTCAGTACAGGGAAGAGGACTAGAAGGTAAAGATGAGATTTTCTGGGACAATCTTTAGGGCCTGGGGATACTGATTCTTTCCTCCTAAATTTAGCCTCCAGACTCATAATAACCACTATGGTATCTGCAGCCCTTAAGCTGAATAATGGAATTTGGATCAGGTTAACAAACAAGGTGATATAAAGGGAATTGAGAATGCCAAGGTTGATTCAAATGGGATCAGTGCTTACAATGGAATATTAAGAGCACTATTTTCAAAAAATGTCTTGTGAAATGAAAGAATGTTCAAACAATAATGGTATTATTAAAAGTAGAATAGAAAACTGTATGTACAGCATTTCTGGCTTTTCAAAAGCTATATGTATATAATCAATCCATTCAAACGGGCTGTATCAAAATATTAACAGAAGTTTTTTTTTAATTTTTAATAGATTTTATCCTTTTAGAGCAGTTTCAGGTTCACAACAGAATTGAGCAGAAAATAGAGTTCCCACATAGCCCTCCCCACCCCCACATATATACTCTCCTACCCTCAACATCCCTCATCAGTGTGGCATATTTGGTACAACGGAAGAACATGGGCACATTATTATCAACCAAAGTCCATAGTTTACATTAGGGTTTACTATTGCTGTTGTACATTCTATGGGTTTTGAGAAATGCATAATGACATGTAGCCACTATAGTATCATACAGAATAATTTCATTGCCCTAAAAATCCCTTGTGCTGCATCTATTCATTCCTCCCTCACTCTCTCTCCCCAAACCCTTGGAAAGCACAATCTTTTTATTGTTTCTATAGCTGTGCCTTTTCCAGAATGTCATTTGGCTTGAATCATATAGTTTGTAGCCTTTTCAGACTGGCTTCTTTCATTTAGCAATATGTCTTTTAAGTTTCTTCTATGTCTTTCAAAAGAATAAAGCCAACCACAAAATAAGAATTAACTCAAAAAGATACATACACACTGCTATAACAGCAACGTTATTGCCAAGCTATGGAAGCATCCTAAGTGCACATCAATAGTTGAATAGATAGTGGAGATGCAGTATGTATATAAATGTAATGGAATACAACTCACCCATAGAAAAGAAGGATATTTTGCCATTTGTGGCCCTTCATTCACTTTTTTTTTCCCACTTCTAAAACCAGAATTTTATAACTGGCAGAGACATTTTCATTACATCAAAAACAATAAAATACCTAGAAATAAACTTAACCAAGGAGGTTACTTATACTCTGAAAACCAAAATGACACAAAGAAATGGAAAGATTTCTTGTGCTCTTGGATTTGAATAATCAACACTATCAAAATGGCCACACTATCCAAAGGAATCCACAGATCCAATGCAACCCCCATCAACATACTTGCAGCATTTCTCACAGAACTACAACAAACAATTCCAAAGTTTATAAGAAACCACAAAAGACCTGGAACAGCCAAAGCAATCTTTTCTAAGTCTCTCTTTTTTTCTCTTTCTTCTTTTTGTTCTCTTTTCTTATGGTTTGATGACTAGAGAAGGTCCTTTAACATTTGTTGTAAAGCTGGTTTGGTGGTGCTGAAATCTTTTAGCTTTTGTTTATCTGTGAAGCTTCTGATTTCTCCATCAAGTCTGAACGAGAGCCTTGCTGGAAAGAGTATTCCTGGTTCTAAGTTTCCCCCTTGCATCACTTTAAATGTATCGTACCACTCCCTTTTGGCCTGTAGAGTTTCTGCTGAAAAATCAGCTAATAACCTTATGGGAGTTCCCTTGTATATTATTCGTTGCTTTTCTCACGCTAATTTTAATATTTTCTTCTTATCCTTAATTGTTGTCAATTTGATGACTATGCGCCTTGGTGTGTTCCTCTATGGGTTGATTCTGTGTGGTACTCTCTGCGCTTCCAGGACTTGGGTGACTGTTTCCTTTCCCAAGCTGGGAAAGTTTTTGGTTATTATCTCTCTAAAAATTTGCTCAGGTCCTTTCTCTCTCTCTTCTCTTTCTGGGACCTTTATAATGCGAATATTAGAGCACTTTATGTTGCCCCAGAATTCTCTTAAACTATCCTTTCTTTTTATTCTTTTTTCTATTCTGAAGTAGTGATTTCCACTAATCTGTCTTCTAGCTCACTGATCCGTTCTTCTGTCTCAGAAGTTATTTATTGCTGTTGGAATTATAGATGGGTTTTTCCCTTCATTTACACTTTTCTCTACTTTCTACAGTAACAAATTATTTTCATAATTTGAATAAATATTTTAACTTAATAAGGTTACCATGTTACAAAAAGTAGCTAAATTATACAAACTCCCCTATAGTAAAAAAGTGAAAAAAGTATAATGCCAACACATAGAGGTAACATTTCATAGAAGAAACTATTTTAACTTTTCCAAAATTAGGGCAACTCCATCTAATTTTCTCAATTTTTGCCTTCTCACCTCATTCAGGACTTAGCTCCCCCACACACTTTTATATCTTCAATTTCTCCCTTTGAACTGGTTCCTTCCCTTTACTTTCAAACTTGCTCAGGTTTCCCCTATCAACTCCTATACTCTTTCTCTGCTTCTCTTTCCTGCCAAATTGCTACAATGAGTGCTTTACAGTTTCCATTTTCTCTTTAACCCTTTATAACCTTGCTTTTATTCTGCCCTCTCATCTCAGAAAAAACAAAACAAAACAAAAAAACCCCTGCATCTTCAAGGTTACTTGAAGCTTATGTAAGGGAGATTTTATAGCACTGATGATGCCCACTGAGGTCAGCCAAGCCAACTCTACAGACTGCTCATTCTTCATCACCATTTAGCTTTTTCATCACTTCACTGCCCCTACCCCCAATCCTTCTGTTCAAAGGACACAGCACTATCTTGACTCTCCTTGTTCCCTTAATCCCTTTTGGTTTCTTTTCCTTCAACAACTCTCTTCTCTCTACACTAAAACTTGAAAAATATGCTTTCATGGCTTCAGTTATTTCTGTAGACCCAGTCTCTCCTCTAACTTCTATGTATTAGACTTCCTGATCTGCTACTGCTAGATCCAAGTCAACAAATCTAAAACAAACCTCTTCAATCTCTTTCAACATCAAACCAACCAGCTGCCCTTCCTAGCTACTACATTTTAAATTACTGGCATCAAATTTTTCTCAGACTAGGAACCTAATTTCTGATTCCTCTCTCCTTTATTCAAACCAATTGCTAAGTCTTCTTGAATCTTTCTTCAAAATATTTCATGATCCATTCACATCATTGCTTTTCCACAGTGAGAACTCTAGACCAGTCACTTCCAGCCTAAATTACTGTAAGAATTATTTGATTTCCCTGCCTCCAATCTCTTCCTGGTCCCTATAAATCAACCTTTACAACCTATAGTGTTCACTGGCAAAATCCTCAAATCTCCAAAAGTTGCCACCTGTTTACTATGGAATTTCCCAACTTATGTTTAGAGTAGCCGCAAAGATTTTGATGAATATTTCAGTCTGTTCACTTAAGTTTAGATATGCTGGATGTTAAACAACTCCTTGGAAATTAATTAAATACATTAAGAAGGCTCTGAGAAGCCTGTATAATTTTATTTAACACTGATTCCCAGACTTAGTCACCATCCCACTTCTTTACTGGTATGTATCAGCTTAACTGATACATGACTGATACATATAAAATTTAAACGATGCAGATGATCCAAGAAACATAGTCTGTGGAATTGATTTACTACATCAAGACTAAACTATTTATCTATATATTGAATACCTTCATAATCAGGTACCATACTATTAGAGATTAATTATTTTTTTTAATTAGAAGGAAAACTGAGCAAAACATTCCTTACTAATTTTTTATATGGGGGAAAGGGAGGTTTTTTGTTGAGAGAGGGAGGTTCCACTGCAAACGTGTTAATGAAATAATGATAATATCATTAAAAATAATAGCAACCTTTAAGAAAAGCTTACCATATGTTAGCTATAGGCACTGTAGTTGTACCATATTATGCCCTTTCTATAGATGACAAAACTGAGGCACAGAGAGATTATATAATTTCCCTAAGATCAAACAGCAAAAAAGTGGCAAGAGTCAGGGCTGGAACCCAGGCATTTTGTCACAACTGTCTCCACTCCTAACCAATACACCATATTGGTTACGTGACTCTCAATTAACATGAGATATTAAAGATGAATGTGTAGACAGACAATGCAGTTTTTATCACTTTCTAGTTCATGATTTTAGGCAGATTATTTAGTCTATTCTGAATCTGTTTTCTCAAATGCAAAATGGGACTGTTGTGAAGATCAAAATGAGATTACATGCAACTTATTACTGCTATTATCACTCATAATGCTTGTATTAAATGTAAATACTTTTGAAGGCAAATTTGACAACACTGTAGAGCAATTCATTTCGACCATATCTTGTCACTCAGTTAACAACAACCATATAGTTTATTATCCAAACCAGAATATATTTGAGAGTAAAAGAAAATATCATTAAAAATTATTCTGGGTCATTGCCAAAGCAATCCTGAGGAAAAAGAACAAAGCTGGAGACATAATCCTTTGAGATTTCAGACAGCACTAGAAAGCCATGGTAATCAAAACAGTGTGGTATTGGCACAAAAACAGACATACAGTTCAATGGAACAGAAGAGTGAGCCCAGAAATAAACCCACACATCTACAGTTAATTAACCTATGACAAAGGAGGCAAGAATATATAATGGAGAAAGACAGTCTCTTCAGGGTGCTGGGAAAGCTGAATAGCCACATGTAAATCAATGAAATTAGTTCCCTCACATCATACACAAAAACAAACTCAAAATGGTTTAAAGACCCAAATGTAAGACATAACACCACAAAACTCCCAGAAGAGAACATAGCAGAACATTTCTGGACATAAATCACAGCAGTATTTGTTTAAATCAGTCTCCCAGAGTAAAGGAAATGAAAGCAGAAATAAACAAATGGAATCTAATCAAACTTAAAAGCTTTTGCACAGCAAAGGAAACCATCAACAAAACAAAAAGACAATCTATGGAATGAGAGAAAAAAAAATATTTGCAAATGATGTGACCAACAAAGGGTAAATTTCCAAAATATACAAACAGCATATACAGCTCAATACAAAAACAAACTAAAAAAATGAGCAGAAGACCTAAATAGATATTTCTCCAAAGAAGACATATAGACGGCCAACAGGCATATGGAAAGATGCTCAACGTTGCTAATTATTAGAGAAGTGCAACCCAAAACCACAATGAAGAATGACTTCACGTTGGTTAGAATGACCCTCATCAAAAAATCTACAAATAATAAATGTTGGAGAGGATGTGGTGAAAAGGGAGCCTTCTTTAAAAAACAAAAAACAGGGCTATTAGATGATCCAGCAATTCTACTATATATCCATAAAAGACGAAAACTCTAATTCAAAAAGATACATGCACTCCAATGTTCATAGCAGCACTATTTACAATAGCCAAGACATGGAAACAACCTAAATGTCCACTGACAGGTAACTGGATAAAGAAGCTGTGGTGTATTTATACAATGGAATACTCCTCAGTCATAAAAAAATAATAAAATAATGCCATTTGCAGCAACATGGGTAGACCTGGAAATTGTCATTCTAAGTGAAATAAGCCAGAAAGAGAAAGCAAAATATCATATGATATCACTTATTATGTGGAATATAGAAAAAAAAAAGACAAACTTATTTGCAAAATAGAAATAGACTCTCAGACATAGAGAACAAACTTGTGATAATCAGGAGGGGAGGAGGGTGGGAGGGGATAAACTGGGAGTTAGAGATTTGCAGATACTAACTGATATATATAGAATAAATAAAACAAGTTCAAGTTGTATAGCACAGGGAACTATATTTGACATCTTGTAGTAACTTACAGTGAAAAAATATGAAAATGAATATATGTATGTTCATGTATGACTGAAGAATTGTGCTATACACCAGAAATTGACACAATATTGTAGACTATATTTCAATTAAAAATATATATATAGAAAAAAAACCAAAAACCAAAAAAGACCCACGCTGTTACATATATCAATAGTCCCTTCCGTTTTATTGTAGAGCAGTATTCTATTGTATGGATATACCACAATTTATTTATCCATTCACCTACTGATGGGCATTTAGGTTGCTTCCAGTTTGGGCTATTACTAGTAAAGCTGCTGTGAATAGTCAAGCACAAGTCTTAGTATGAACAAATATTTTCATTTCTCTTGGGTAGATACCTAGGAATGGACTGGCTGGGTTATATGGAAGGCATTACTTTTAACTTCAAGAAAATTGTCAACCGTTTACAAGTTGTACCATTTTACATTCCCATCAGCAGTGTATGAAAGTAAGAAATTATTAATCACTGTTAATTATTTCTAGTTGAATGGTATTATGGTTATTTCTTTTTATTAAAAGAGAGTCAGAGATACATTACACAGCTGAAAAGAAATGTATAGGATTTGCACAAAGAAGGGGGAAAATCAATGAAACGAAATGTTGGTAACATTTGAAGCAGAGTATTTGGGATGTTCATGATATCATTCTCTGCTTTCTATATAGTTAAAATTGTACATAAGTTATAAGAAATAGATAAGATACTACACTACTTCAATGAGCAAAGCTCATTTATGGGCTATATATATTGCAATGTTCTACAGTGATATAGTTTAAATGACATGTTCTTGCTCTCTGGGCTAGAGGTAGTGTCCCCTTTAATGATTGCAGATACAGTCAACTTTGTCTCAACAAGAATAATGTGAAAGTCAGGGAAGGGGGGAAAGAGAAACAAAAACAGCTGTGCACAGGAAGACTATGTCCTGTCCTTCCCGCCCGCTCTCCACATCCCTGGATTTGAGAAAGGAAGGAAGTGTGTTGCATAAAAGAAAAAAAAAGTTAGAAATAAACACTGATAAAAATTCTCTCTCTCACTTTAGAAATTCCAACAAACACTGAATGCTTCCACAAAGATGAACTGCAAAGCTGGGTAACAGGAGAGAAACTTTTTACTTTATACTCCCTTTACACCAAAATTTGCATTTCATAAAAATGTTACTTACTTTAAAATAAATTAAAATTAAAAATCACCAGTAACTCAACCACCAATAATTTTCTAGTGATTTTCATCTCATGCAGTTTAGTTTTATATGCTATATTTTGCCATTAACATTTGTTTTCATTTTTGCTAGTGCAGAAAATGATGAACATCCATACATATATTTGTACATATTTGATTATTTCCTTTGGATAAGCATACTACTTGGTTGAAAAATATGATTTTAGGGAGCTTTGAAAAATAAGGTTTTAGAGCTCTTGAAATTTACGGTAAGAGCCCTTTTATATAATGTTACTGGGAGTGGTGGCTGGTCATTCAAATTGATTTAAAAAATCATATAAAATGAAGATTCATTTAAAAAAGAGACAGATGTATACATATACCTTAAACGTTTTAATTTAAAATCTAAAAATAATGCATAAGCATCACCTGTGATTTCTACTTTGGATTTCTTTAAAGTAGCTCAAGAACTTACTAATATAAAGTGTTACTGGTGCAAAATCCTAAACTGTTACAGTTTTACTTCATCTTAGCTTTCTAACCTACACTGAATTTGATAGGACGTTTTTTAGTCACTTGCCTTCATCCAGTCTATCCAAAGTATTCCAACTAGTTTTCATAGAAAAAATGTTTTTAAACTCCTATTTTAAATCTTTATATTTTCTAAATTAGGTAATTATGTAAGCTTGGCAAATAGGCAGAGATGGACAGTTGCCTTCTGGATCCAGACTCCTGCCAACAGAGGCAGAGGAGGACCACTATCAGTACTCTTGATAACAGAAAATTCTGTATTATCAATTTTTCCCTCTGGAAATTTGAAAAACTAGAAACAATATCATGTTTCAGTTTGCATTTGAAAGAGTTAATGTAAGTTGTATTTTTGTTATGTGATTAAACTGAAAGGATTAGCCCATACATTGAAATGAAGATACACTTCCTTCAAGTCTTGGGGTCAGGCTTCCTAGGTTTGAATCCTGCTTTAACCATTTACTAGTTCTGTGATCTTACACAAGTTACTTAACTTTCTATTTTCAGAGTAGTGTTGTGAGGATTAAATAAAATAATCCACTTACTACAATGTCTAGCACATGGTTAATCACTCTAGAAATGTTAGCTCTTATTAAGTTACATGTAAACAAAACTAATGAAGAAAGTTAACTTCGGTGTGAGAAACATGATTTGTGGTGTCAGTAAATTTTAATATCAGTTCCTAAATTTGTTATATGTTTCTGTATATGAGCACAGAAAAAAAACAAAACAAAAAAAGACTGAAAGGATAAAAGTTCTTTCTAAAGAGTGGTATTACAGTTGAATCTTTTTTTCCTGTTTATTTTTCTACAGTGTTAAGTTTGAATCATTTTTCTTTGGCCTATTTTTCTGTATCAATTTTCTACAGTAAAGAAATTCACATTTTATTTTTTTATAACATTTTTTATTGATTTATAATCATTTTACAATGTTGTGTCAAATTCCAGTGTTCAGCACAATTTTTCAGTTATTCATGGACATATACACACTCATTGTCACATTTTTTTCTCTGTGAGTTATCATAACATTTTGTGTATATTTCCCTGTGCTATACAGTGTAGTCTATTCTACAATTTTGAAATCCCAGTCTATCCCTTCCCACCCTCCACCCCCCTGGTAACCACAAGTCTATATTCTCTGTCTGTGAGTCTATAACTGTCCTTTATTTACGCTTTGTTTTTGTTTGTTTGTTTGTTTTTGTTTTTGTTTTTTAGATTCCACATATGAGCGATCTCATATGGTATTTTTTTCTTTCTCTTTCTGGCTTACTTCACTTAGAATGACATTCTCCAGGAGCATCCATGTTGCTGCACATGGCATTATGTTGTCGGTTTTTATGGCTGAGTAGTATTCCATTGTATAAATATACCACCTCTTCTTTATCCAGTCACCTGTTGATGGACATTTAGGCTGTTTCCGTGTTTTGGCTATTGTAAATAGTGCTGCTATGAACATTGGGGTGCAGGTGTCATCCTGAAGTAGATTTCCTTCTGGATACAAGCCCAGGAGTGGGATTCCTGGGTCATATGGTAAGTCTATTCCTTGTCTTTTGAGGAATCTCCACACTGTTTTCCATAGTGGCTGCACCAAACTGCATTCCCACCAGCAGTGTAGGAGGGTTCCCCTTTCTCCACAGCCTCTCCAGCATTTGTCATTTGTGGATTTTTGAATGACGGCCATTCTGACTGGTGTGAGGTGATACCTCATTGTAGTTTTGATTTGCATTTCTCTGATAATTAGTGATATTGAGCATTTTTTCATGTGCTTTTTGATCATTTGTATGTCTTCCTTGGAGAATTGCTTGTTTAGGTCTTCTGCCCATTTCTGGATTGGGTTGTTTATTTTTTTCTTATTGAGTCGTATGAGCTGCTTATATATTCTGGAGATCAAGCCTTTGTCAGTTTCACTTGCAAAAATTTTCTCCCATTCCGTAGGTTTTCTTCTTGTTTTACTTCTGGTTTCCTTTGCTGTGCAGAAGCTTATAAGTTTCATTAGGTCCCATTTGTTTATTCTTGCTTTTATTTCTTCTAGGAGAAAATTTTTGAGATGTATGTCAGATAATGTTTTGCCTATGTTTTCCTCTAGGAGGTTTATTGTATCTTGTCTTATGTTTAAGTCTTTAATCCATTTTGAGTTGATTTTTGTATATGGTGTAAGGGAGTGTTCTAGCTTCATTGTTTTACATGCTGCTGTCCAGTTTTCCCAACACCATTTGCTGAAGAGACTGTCTTTATTCCAATGTATATTCTTGCCTCCTTTGTCGAAGATGAGTTGACCAAAAGTTTGTGGGTTCATTTCTGGGCTCTCTATTCTGTTCCATTGGTCTATATGTCTGTTTTGGTACCAATACCATACTGTCTTGATGACTGTAGCTCTATAGTATTGTCTGAAGTCTGGGAGAGTTATTCCTCCAGCCTCTTTCTTTCTCTTCAGTAATGCTTTGGCAATTCTAGGTCTTTGATGGTTCCATATGAATTTTATTATGATTTTTTCTAGTCCTGTGAAATATGTCCTGGGTAATTGGATAGGGATTGCATTAAATCTGTAGATTGCCTTGGGCAGTGTGACCATTTTAACAATATTGATTCTTCCAATCCAAGAGCATGGAATATCTTTCCATTTTTTAAAGTCTTCTTTAATTTCCTTCATCAATGGTTTATAGTTTTCTGTGTATAATTCTTTCACCTCCTTGGTTAGATTTATTCCCAGATATTTTATTACTTTGGGTGCTATTTTAAAGGGGATTGTTTCTTTACTTTCTTCTTCTGTTGATTTATTGTTAGTGTAAAGAAATGCAACTGATTTTTGAACGTTAATTTTGTAACCTGCTACCTTGCTGAATTCTTCAATCAGCTCTAGTAGCTTTTGTGTGGACCTTTTAGGGTTTTCTATATATAGTAACATGTCATCAGCATATAATGACACTTTTACCTCTTCTTTTCCAATTTGGATCCCTTTTATTTCTTTCTCTTGCCTGACTGCTGTGGCTAGGACTTCCAGGACTATGTTGAATAGGAGTGGTGATAGTGGGCATCCTTGTCTTGTCCCAGATTTTAGTGGGAAGCTTTTGAGTTTTTCACCACTGAGTACTATGCTGGCTGTAGGTTTGTCATATATAGCTTTTATTATGTTGAGATATGTTCCCTCTATACCCACTTTGGTGAGAGTTTTTATCATAAATGGGTGTTGAATTTTATCAAATGCTTTTTCTGCAGCGATTGAGATGATCATGTGGTTTTTATCCTTTCTCTTGTTGATGTGATGTATTACACTGATTGATTTGCGTATGTTGAACCAGCCTTGTGTCCCTGGGATGAACCCCACTTGGTCATAATGTATAATCTTTTTTATGTGTTGTTGGATTCTATTTGCTAAAATTTTGGTGAGGATTTTGGCGTCTATGTTCATCAGTGATATTGGCCTATAATTCTCTTTTTTTGTAGTGTCTTTGCCTGGTTTTGGTATCAGGGTGATGGTGGCTTCATAGAATGAGTTTGGGAGTATTCCCTCCTTTTCAATCGTCTGGAAGAGTTTGAGAAGGACTGGTATGAGTTCTTCTTTGTATGTTTGGTAGAATTCCCCGGTGAAGCCGTCCGGTCCTGGACTTTTATTTGTAGGGAGGTTTTTAATTGCTATTTCTATTTCCTTTCTAGTGATCGGATTGTTCAAGTGTTCAGATTCTTCTTGATTCAGTTTTGGTGGACAGTATGTTTCCAGAAACTTGTCCATCTCCTCTAGGTTATCCAGTTTGGTTCCATATAGTTTTTCATAATATTCTCGTATGATATTCTCTATTTCTATTTTGTTTGTTGTAATTTCTCCATTTTCCTTTCTTATTTTGCTAATTTGTGCTCTCTCTTTTTTCTTCTTTGTGAGTTTGGCCAGAGGTTTGTCGATTTTATTTACTTTTTCAAAAAACCAGCTTTTGGTTTGGTTGATTTTTTCTATGGTCTTGTTAATCTCTATTGTATTTAATTCCTCTCTGATCTTTATTATTTCCTTCCTTCTGCTGCTTTTTGGGGCTTTTTGTTCTTCTTTTTCTGGTGTGTGAGTCTTTTATTTCTTGACACACACACATAAATGGTTCACTTAGAGGAAACAGTTTAAGCCCTGAAACACACAAATTCTTGAGTATGGAAAGCAATACAAAATAATTGTAAAATCATAAAATTTAACAATCTGAATCACTTTAAAGTAGAAGAATTCTTGGTATGACATACAGCTACATCACAG
Source organism: Camelus dromedarius (assembly GCF_036321535.1). Lineage (NCBI taxonomy): Eukaryota > Metazoa > Chordata > Mammalia > Artiodactyla > Camelidae > Camelus > Camelus dromedarius. The sequence goes on from NC_087440.1 coordinate 28,730,564, forward strand.
CAACTAGTAGTTTTCAGCTTAATTCCTCCTCATAAACTTAAACTTCCCAAACTTGCCTATTGTAAAACTCTCATCATCACCACAAGGTTTACATTGGGAGAAACACAGACATGAAATTATCATACATTTTGTTAAGCATAGTAATAGGACTTATCTACGATTTTACAGGGAAAAAACTGCTCTTTGAGTTAAACTATGAAATAGAGGAGAATGGTTTAAAGCAAAGATATTTAGAGACTCATTTTACAGAGAGTAACAATAGCTGCTAGGCCAGCAGGACTCAGCCAGTGATTCTCAATGAGTGTTTCACTAAATCTTAATCAACGTGTAAAATGTATTTTCATAACTATTACAACAAGGCTGTTCAACACAAACGGTGGGCTGAATAGGCCACTGACCCAGTATAGAGCAGGTACAACTTATCACAAGTAAGAACTAAAAAAAATAATTCAATATCAAGCCAGATTGAAAAAAACTACATGATTTTCTCTAAATATGACATTCCTTGCTTAGGTATATTTGGGCAGAGCGGGTGGTGGTGGTTCACAAAGGCAGCAAACACTTGTACTACTCAAAAAGTGACAAAATAAATGGTATGTTAACTGTGCTTTTTAGAAATGATATTGGACACTATGACATTGGTATAGTAATGATACATTGTGTTGACTTGTTTAGTTTTGTTTGGAGCCTTTTAATCCCTTCTAGGGATTAAATCCCTTCTGACTGAAAGTTAACATTCTGAAATAATGTCAATTATTTATTTTTTTAGAGGACCTTGTGCATGCTAAGCATGCACTCTACCACTTGAGCTATGCCCTCTCCCCAAATAATGTGTCAATTAGATGGAGCATAGATTGGGGGCTGGGGAAGAGGAGATGGACAATAATGAAGAAGAAAAAGAGAAGCACAGCAATAAGTACAAAAAGCAATAAGGTGCTTTTTCGTGCATTACCCAGGAAAAGGGTGCCCCATCAAGTTACCTGGATTTCCTAGTACACTTCTAGGTTTATTCCTACTTGAGAAAATGGATTTACCAAGTTATCAGAGTCTAGTACCACTAAATATTCATATCATAAAACTTGAGTCCCCTTATTCTGATTCCATGTTCAGAACAACTCAAAACTCAAACCCCCTAGTACCTGGAGTAAACCCCAAGGGCTTTTTTAGTCACTGAATAAATTCAGCAAATTCTTAATTCAGTTTCTCATGGAAGACTGGTTTGAGAGATGTCAAATTCAGAAAGGCAGGTCAAGCATGAAAATACAGGTTTCTGGTGATTCAGTGGGTACGACATGATGATACATCATTTCAATCAATTAGATCAAACTGAATTCCAACTCGCTTATGACTAAGTCACCCTGAAATAAAAATTAAAAAATGGATACCAAGTAGGAATTACCATTCCTACCATCTCCTCAGTTTTAGTAATTAAAGCCCAGTGAATATACTACACTAAGGAATTGAGATTAATAATGGGAAAACAAAGTTACCTAAATTCTGGTAACCTGGTGGTTGTTTACCACCACCTTTATCAATAGTTTTGGACCTATAGACTTCATTTCTTTCTGTGACTTATGCCTTTTATTGAAAGTTGATGGGGGAGGATAAGGTGCAGAACAGCATGGTACTACTTATGTAAAAAATAAAGCATACATGAGTGATTGCTTATATGTTTAGCAAGTATCTTTGTTTTTTTTTAAATGGAGGTACTGGAGACTGAACCCAGAACGTAGGGCATGCTAAACATGTGCTCTACCACTTGATCTTTACCCTCCCTCCCCTTTAGTGAGTATCTGTGGAAGGATAAATAAGAAACTGTGCACAAAAGTCATTTCTAGACAGGAAATGTGTGACTAGGGGATGAAGTGAAAGGGAGACTTCCCTTTTGGACTTTTTGAATTTTCTATCAAATGTTAAGTAATATGTTTTCACTAAATTAAAATGTATTATCTATATCTTCTTATGGCTGTATAAACACCTGAATCTTTGGGAAGATTTAGGGTTTCTTAAGCCACACAGATGATTATCTCAGCATATTTTCATGAATATCCTTTACTCTCCCTATTAGAATATTCCACTATTTTTCAGGGAATATTCACAGGGAGGAAAAATACTCTAATTCCTTTCAATTTTCTTAAACTCAGAAATGGAAATATATATACACATATAAAAAACAGTATCACCTTAAGGATCCTTTTTGACCCCTTGTTTATCTACTAAAGGTTATTTCTGATGCTTTCAAGGTAGACAGACTCTATATATGTGAAAAGATATACTAGTAAGATAAATAACTCTTAAAAAACAAGCTAACATAAACTAATCTTAATTTTCATGCTTTGGACTAGGGTTACCAGTCTATAACACTTGTGCCTAATTTTGAAATCAGTAGAGTGAAATATATATACCCTAAGACCTTGAACGTTACAGTAGATTGTCCTTTGAGAATTAAATGAAGAAATCAACAAAAGATGATGCTAGCATCTTTTTATAACAATGGTTATTAATGCTTCTTACCCTCGAACGCTTGTGAGGATTACTGCACATCACTATCAGCTGCAAAGGTTTGCTACCACCATATCTCCTGGGCTGAAATCAGAACATATACTAGAGTTTGAAAATGCCCCCTTCTCTTAGGGAACACTCCTTTCTCCAGCAGAGGACTCACACGCTATTTTAAGGAGGTAACTCCCAGGTCCAACACTTAACTGTAACCAAATTCAACATATTAGCCTTATTAAAGAAAAAAATCAGTCATCTCAGTGTTTCCCCTGAACTCTGGACTCATATTCCCAGCGTCCTACAAGTCAGCTCCACGTGGATGTCTGACAGTCATCTATTCTTGAACTTGACACACTGAAAACAGAACTTTAATACTCACTCTCTCAAATCTGCTCCTAACTGTTTCTAACTCAGTAAATAGAAGCACCATCCTCCCAGTTGCTCAGGCCTAAAACAAAGGATTAATCCTTGATTTCTCTTTCCCTAAATTCCCTACAACCAATCCACTGACTCTGCCTTTATAATATATTCCCAAACTGTCCATTTCTCTCCATTTCCATTACCACCATCCAGATCAAACTACCATCATCTCTCCCTTGGACTGCAGTATCAGTTTCTTCCTAAATTCACCAGCCATACTGGCCTTCTGTCCTTAAGGTCAGTTCAAGGTCACATCAAGGTCATTTTCATTTTGTGGCCAAGCCATTCCTTCTGCTTAAAATATTCTTCCCACATACTCTCAGGGCTGCTGCTTCTCAGCTCAAATGTCACCCACCCCAGAAGATTCCCCTGACCACTCACTCGAGAATAACCCCACCCTCCAATCATTCTCTACAGGAGTGCCTTATTTTCCCCTTCATAGCATTTAGCACTATCTGAAATTAACTCATTGTCTCTGTTCTCCCACTAGACTGTGAGCTCCATGAGAGCAAGAAACATGTTCACTGTAACTAGAACAGTGCCTGACATATAGTGGGGGCTTAATGAACAGCTGAGAAGTGAAAGAGCGTATCTAAAGAAAGACTATGTCAATCATGAAAGATAATGGTCAGCCGGGAAAGAAGAGTAACAGAATATTTTAAAATGTCAATGGGAGAGTGCCTAACTGGGGTAAGCATTAAAACTGTGCCATGATGATATTCCAGTTCCCTTTCAGATACGTGATAGGTTTATAATACTTGTGCGTTATCCTGAAGTTAGGCGAGGCCAATGAAATATAAACAAATTTTGAAGCACCACTTGTGTGATTTACTCTTACCACCTTCCCTCTGTCATGGTAATCAGCCACAGGCCAGAGGATAAGGTTCCATCTGTCCATACTCCTGAGCAAGGACAACACAGAGTAGAGCCCTAAGATAACTCACATGTAATGTGAATCGAGGAGAAATAAACCTTTTTTATTTTAAACCACTAAGATCTGGTGGTTATTTGTTCCTGCAAAATAACTCAGCCCATCCAGACTGGTAAGCCATCCAAGTAATGTTGTGGCCACGGAATGATATGGTCACTCTCGCTAAGTATCAACTAATACCACTTAACGTATACACTGTATATATATTTAATTTCCTTCTGATTATTACTTAGTTTCCAGATAGGTCTGCCAACAAGGAGAGAAAAAACTTCACATAGAGTTCCAAGGATTCTTGTCCCTCAGGCTATTTTTCATTGAATTAATAATTCAGCCAAATAACAAATGCCAAGAGGCTTCTTGAGAAATAGTTTGCCAGACTCTCCTTATCTGGAAACACACTTTCTAGGTAAGAATAGCCGTACTTTTTCTTTCATCATTATCTACACTGACTATTCAATAATACTTACAGTCCAGGTCACTGTAGGGGAAACACACTAGAAAGGTATAGACTGGTTAAAATGCAGAATCTGTGAATGCCGGGTCCGGAATCTTGGCCTTTAGTTTATAGACAAAATAGACTTATTGAGAAGTTTTGTATAGGAATCACATGATTAAAAATATTCTTGAAGATTATTTTATATGGCACTTGTAGAAATAGGAAGTCCAAGTGTACTAGTTCCTAATTGCTGTGCCATGAATCCTCCATAAATGAAAGGCCAAATTTTAATGAATATATGTGACTTATTTTTGTGACAACACTAAACATACTTTAATGATGATATTAAGTGGTACAGGGAATAAGCAGGGCACAGGTTTTTGCAAATAAGAGTAAAAGGCACACTGAAAAGTCAAGCTGGCACTCAAGTAAGATCTGGAGATAGACAAAGCTGCATTTTGTGAGTATGAGGGACAGTGAGGACGCTGATTTCTTAATAGTTCTGAAAGGCAACCAAGTGAACAGTGGCTGCTTTACAACAACTAGGAGGTATCTGTACACTGCAGGAATTACTGGGTTGTAATCAGGTTGGTTTGAATTCTGCGTTCTTTCAAGGTACTCAGAGCACCCATCAGCATTCTAACAACCTTGTCTTTCCTCAACAACAACCCATTCCTTCATTCCTTTACTCATTCAACAAATATTAAGTACATGTTACATGATAACTACTATGCTGGGCACTGAGGAAACATAAGTGAACCAAAGATCCCTGCCCTCCTGAAGCTTGTATTCTAGTGGCATTTAAATTCCATTCTAAAATTCTCCCTGCCCAAATCTTATTATATGGGAGGAGCTTTTACAAATACCTTTGGAAGAAATCTATGATTAATTCACGCTAAGATGTGAAAGATTAATAGTCTCCCCTTTGGTAATTAGCCTTGGAAAGCAAATATTTCACAGATTCACAGACTTGTAGAGTTAGAAAGGACCTTGGAGATGATTTCAATTTACAGATAAAATTAAGAGATTTGCCCAAGAACACTCAGTCACTAATAGGAGAGCCAGGGTTAGAACTGTGACTGCCAGCGTTACAGCCACTTCCATAGAACACCCAGTTGCTTGCTTTCAGATTATACTAGTGAGAAGAAGAGATGCTAGAATGGGCACTCATGATTCATATATAGGTAGTAGGTTCCTGGGTGATTTGTTAAAGGCAAAAAGAATTTTAGGCAGTGTGTAAAAGTGAATGAGGTAATTCTAGGAGAGGCAAACTGGGAGGACCTTTCAGAAGACTCTTTCCTCCCACCTGTACCCTCACCATGTCCCAAGAACAAAGGAAATACAAAACTCCTCCAAAGTTAATGGATATTTGCTATTAGTAAGAAGATGGGGCAGGGAGGGAAGGGTAAGCAAGAAGTACTCAACAGTCAAAAGTAAGAAGGTCAAATTATGTCCTACCTAATTTGAAAAGTGTGTATCTCCAATAAAAGTACTATTTGTGTTAGGTTAATGGTTTTTTCTTTTTAATTTACTTTCCTAAATACATTTTCCACAAAACATCAAATTAACTGATACAGGTCAACAAGTATAATAATTAATAAAACAGCAATGTAATATTAACTGGTGTGATGTTATGAGGCATCCCATCACTGGGCAAGCATTTGTAAAGATAATTCCTCCTCCTCCAGAAAAGAGTTATACTCATCTTTGCTTATAAACTTTAGGATTCTAAACATTTAAAAAAGCCAAACCAGTAATTTAATCTCTCAAAGTAAAGATTCATGACCAACAAACCTGAGCCTCATTTAGTATTCTAACAGAAAATATACTTTAAAAAAACTTTCCAAGACAGGGAAAGTGGAAAACTTGCTAAGAAAGAACTGAAAAATAAGCTCAGTCCCCCCCCCAAAAAAGGAAGAAAGACAAAAAGAAAAGAAAACGAAGGAAGATGTTTCATTATAGAAGTTTTAGGAAAAATGTAAACTGACAGGCATCAGGAGTCTTCATTAAAATCTCATTATGTGTCTCTGTAAACAGTAGTTTACATACCTAAGATTAAAAATATTATGAGAATCCCAATTTCTCAGTAGCTACACCATTATTTTAGCTTCCTAGATTTAAATCCTCAGAGATATCACAGACTTTTACCCCCATTGTTTCCTATAGTCAATCAGTCATCATATTCTATTATTTCTTCCTTCAAAATTTCTTTTGAATACAAAGCAAAATTCTCAATTTCAAAAGAACACACACAAAAAAACACAAAGAATGACTGTTAAAAAGAACATTTCTCAAAGAATGGGAAATACTCATGATATGCTGAGTCAAAAAACCAAAACAAAACAAAACAAACAAAAAAAAACAACCCCACAAGGAGAAAAATGTATAATTCTAGTTTTATAAAAAGGAAATACTTACCAGCATAAAAAAAGATTTGAAAAGAACCACCACGTGAAAACATTAACAGTCATTCTTTCTGCTTGGGAGGGTTTATAAGTGGTTTTTACTCTTCTCACACTTTCTCTACATTTCCTAAATTTCCTTCAATGAACATGAATTATTTTCAAACTTAGAAAAAATATTATTTAAACAGTTGTCTCATTTTAGCACGACCTGTCCATTCTCACTGCACCTATCCTATCTCCTTATAGCCTCTCCTTTTCCCCAAGACTCCAACAGCCGCTGCCGCTTTTTTTCCCTCCAAAAACACTTAAGAAGTTTTACTGAAAATAAAATACAGAAACACCAGATTCTCATTTTAAAGTAAAACTGACAGCATCTTCCAGAACTTTCCTAGTACTTCACCAATCTTATTAATATTAAAAAACAAAAAAATCAAGTTCCAGAACAGCCAGCTGCGTTCTTGAGATCTGAGTCAGTTTCTCCCCAACTTTAATACTGCCTGTACTCACGCTCTGAAAATTCATCATTCATACTTATCTACAGCACATGGAAGCAGAGGCTGGTTATAAAAACAATCAACCTACAAGAGGGTTTCTCAACTCATCACCACTGACATTTGGGGTATTTCTTACGGAGGGGCTGTCCTATTGCAGGATGTTTAAGCAGCATTCCTGGCCTCTATCCACTAGATGCCAGCAGCACCCCGACCCCAATCCTGTCCAACTTGTGACATTGCCAAATGTCCCCTGAGGGGAAAAACTGTCAGCAGTTGGGATTTTAAAGTTTTTAAACTTCCAAAATCATCTCTCTCTCTGCTTATGCATACGTCAAACCTAAGCTTCTCTGACACATGTGTCTTGCATAACATTCCCTGTAAGTCTTCCGCCATCATCTTATTTTTCTTAAAAGGAACTTTCCAAATAGACCAGACTTACTGTTCCCTAGAAAAATCATTTTCATTCCCAATTCCAGGTCTTTAAACACAATGTTTCCTGACTAAAATTCCCTATTCACACTATATTCAATACCCTACATCCCATCCTTCAGTTGTGGGTTCTTTGCAGAAGCATTACTGCTCCGTTCAGTTCAGTTCAGCATACACCCACTGCACTAATGAAGAGTGTGTGTGTGTGTGTGCGCGCGTGTGTGTGTGCGCGCGCGCGCATGTACACACATATATATTTTTCGGTGCTGCTTGTTAATCTCATATCCCAAACTAGACTAACCTCCCTAAGGTCTGCTGTCATGGCACGTTTCTTTTGTATAACCAATTCGGCCTAATGTTGCTTGATAACTGAACAATGAAATATAAATGCAATGCTGTAAATAAGCGTAAACGGATTTCTCATGAAGTGATTTTGCTTTTTGAACCTTATTTCTTGTTGTGGAGCTATTAGTTAAGTATAATCACTTAAGTACAGAGTAACAACTCTATAAGTTTTCAGAAGGAAACATTAATATATAATGGTATACTTTAAAGAATACATAGGTTTTAAACTGCTCTACATTTTTAGGAAATGATACAAAGGGATTAAAACTATAAACTACAACACAAACATGAACTTTATAAACTCTTAAAATAGCCAATGGAGTTTTTGCTCAATGTTACAAAACCTATGTCAACAAGAGCTGAGAACTCGATTTAATGTGAGTATGTATGGGTACACAAACGCACCTCACACATATATTATATCCCTATCTCCCTAGTTGAGAGAAGTAAATGAACTGAAAGTGCTTTGTAAACTAAAAAGGGCCACATATAAAGGAGGCAGTAGAGCAGCAAAGTTAAAAGCGTGGAGCCAGCCTCCCAATTATATTTATTAGCTGTGTAACCTGGTACAAGTTACTTTCCTGTGCCTCAATTTGCTCCTTGTCAAAATGGGGACAACAACAGTATCTGTCCCAAAGCAAAGCTCTCAAAAAACGCTGCTTAGCATACAGAAAGCACAAAATATTAACCATCGTTATTATTACGTCGCTAGTTATTAGCCAAGTAAAAGCCTCAATACATAAAATCCTGATTCACGTCTGAAGTTGTTAAAAAATTTTTTTAAACCAGGATAAACTACACAAATTAAAGCTATTTGGTGGACGCGTTTCTCATAGTTTTCGCCAGTGCTAAGCTGGTGATTATTACAAACATAGTTTCTGTTAGTTTTTTTTTTTTTTTCAAATCTGCAAAGAAACTGACATAGACACCTCTGTTTTCAAGGAATTTTACAAGCCACAAGAAAACAAATCAACTCTTTGTTATCTCCATATTTAAAGCCAATTTAAGAGCGTGGTAAAAGCCTAGGTACTGTTACAGAACAACTTTTCAGAAAACATAATGAGGTTTTTAAAGTTGGCAATCAGCAATTCTTATGCAGTTATGTCGTTTTTGTCCTGCTAAACAAAAGCTTATGTGTCAGGGAAGCAAGGATCCGACAGAAAGTAAGGAAATACCAAGGCCGGGCCTAGGCGGCTCTCGGGAAAACCTGTCCTCAAACAGATCACCTCAGACGCGCGGCGTCCTTCCCCCTCCCCGGGGTGCGCAAGTCGGCTCCACCCGAAGATAAATAAGTGACAGCAGGCTCCGTCCACGCCCCTCCCTGCCCGGACCCCTCGCGCCCGCCCCGGCCCTCCCCACCGCGGCGGGGCTGGGGCTCCACCGGGAGACGGCGGCCTCGCCGTCCCGACCCCCGACCCCGGTAGCCCGCCGCGGGCCGGGCCGAGCAGAGGCCGCCGCGGGGCCTGCAGGTGGGCCCAGGGCGCGGCCAGGCCCGAGAAGAAGCCGGGCCCCGGCCGGGCAGCTAAAGGCGCGGAGTTGCCGCACGCCCGGTCGTCACTTACCGGCGCCTCATGGTACCGCGGCGCCTCCGTCCAGCCCGGCGCTGACCGACTGCGCCCGGCAGCCTGGACTATCCCTCGGCTCCCGAACGAGACCCACTCAGGGCCATTCAAACGCGGCCGCGCGCGCGGCCCGCCGGGATAGCTTCCCCGTGGGCGTCCCGGAGACTCCGCCCCACGCTGGCCCCGCCCGTCTCGGGCCGCGGAGGACCGGAGGGAGGGGGAAGAGGACGTGTGGCCACAGCGCCCCCTGGGGGCCACAGGCAGGCACGGTGTTCTTGTTGCAGTGGGGCAAGTAATACTGCTTTGAGTGTGGGTAAGAATGACCCTGTGCTAGTGAAAGTCTAGTGGGGGAGGTGGTGCTTTATGTGTTGTACCAGGAGGTGCAATCTGCTGTAAAAATATGGTGCAGGGATAGGTTTATTCATTCACTCCCATTTAAGTGCACTAAAGCAAAGTATTTAAAAGCACAGACTCTGGAGCTCTGTAACCCTGGGAAAGTGCTATAAACTCCCATGTGCTTCGGTTTCCTTCTCTGTAAGATGGGGATGATAACGGTATCTGCTTCATAGTTATGAGGATTACACGAGTAAATACATATAAAATTCTTAGAGGAATGTATCTGGCACATGGTAAGCACTATATAATCATTAGCTATTATTTTTTTAGTTCCTAATATGTGCCAGATTCTGTGCTAGACTCTTAAGAACACAAGAAATATGTACAATGTAGACCCTGTCCCCAGGTAGCAGGCTCAGTCTCTTTGGAATGAGGAACACTATAGTATGAGGTTAGGGTTGGATCTGTCCCCAACATGCTCTTAATTACTCAGGGTAATTCTCTTCATCTTAGCAGAGACAATCTACCCATCTTCAGAGATAAGCTATTGGTCAAGGTTAACCAAATTGTAGCAGAAGCGAGGTTGTCTTTGGTGGACCTCTCATCCCTTGGAGAAGCAAATCAAGTAGCGTATTTGATGGAACAGTTTCTTACTGCAAGACTCCACAACCCCTAACTCAATTCTTTAGGCACTCCTTTCAGAACTCCCCAGGGCTGCCCAAGGAACAGGGTTGGGTTCAACAATATTTTTGAAGGCCGACTATGTGCCATGCTGACATTGTACCAGGAGACAGCCTGGAGGGGCTCACAGTGGCTTGGACAAACAGGGAAAGAGGTCATTCCCGTACACTGTGGTGGGTGCTATGATAAAAGGTATATCCAGATGCTGTGGGAGTTCAGAGCAATGGGAGGCCTGGCAGGTAAATGAATCAGAGCTAAAATACCATTAGCTGACAATAACAATGTATTTTTCCTCCCTAGTAACAAAGTCCTTACTTAATACAAAAAATTAAGTAAAGGTGAAAATTTCAGGCACTACTTTAGGTCGGTGGGAGAAATATTTTTAGGATATGTTTTCCATAAGCAATGCTCTTGAGAGCCTCTCAGATTGTACCCAGCACAAGCAGGCACATGCCTCTGCGTGGGGCCACGCCTGTTAACAGGTGGGACTGTTTAAAGAGTCCAGGAGGGTGAGTGAGTGAAAGGAGCAGGAGCGTTGGGTTCTAAGGGGTGCAATGCAAAACATTCCCTGAGGATGAGTTCCACTAGGTGGGTGTGCTGTTTTAAAGAAAATAAAAATTCAGCACATGGGTGACTTCACTTTCTCTCAAGCTATTTCTTCATTATCATGATCACAAACAGGAATTTCCTGATGACCCACTATGCAAAAGGCATTGTGTGGGGCCCTCATTAGAAGAGGGTGAAAAGCAAGTAAGCACAGTCCTTACCCTTAAGGAAGTTTGGGTGACGAGGTAAGGCAAATAACGGAGTCCTAGGACTCCGGGCACCTGCTATATTAACATAGAAGGATCTCAGCTAAAACAAGCCCTCAGGTCGACTGAAGGCCAGAGGAGAACCTTGATGTTTTCATTTCTACAGCTTCTTAGGGCAAGAGTCTCAGGCAGATTCGTCTGCAGACTCCGGTCCTGAGGTTTACATCAGTGATGAGCGGCTCTGGCCCGTACATCTCACGTACCTGCCAAGTGTCAACATAACAAGGTGAAAATAAAGAAATCTGCCTTCATATTGCTACTTTTGAAATACATGCCATTTTAATGATGAAAATGCAGGTCAATTTTCTTCATTGATACTTTTCAGTCAATAAAATTGAATTTTTTTCCTTGGAGCTCAATCAAGTTTTTTTTAAATGGGTTTTTAAAAAATGTATTCCATAAAATATTTTTACTATCCCTGCACCACCAGACCTTCTGCACAGGAAGGTGGCTCCCCACAAGCCCTCACAGTGGGCAGTCTCCAAGGGCGTTCACCCCTCCAGCCATTCCTTCAGTCCTGCCTTCTGATTACCTTTAATATGCCTTCCATCTGAGCGGACAGGCAGCTGAGTTAGCCTTTCTGCCCTCCATGCCTCTCTCCAAGGGGTACAGACATCATTCAGGGATGGTGTGTAGAGTAACCCTGACTATAAACACCCACGTGAGAGAAGACCTCTCAGGCAAAGTCATAGGTACACTTCTGAGCAGAGTCAGGGGAGGATTCGTGCAGGAAGGTTTAAGCTGGGCCTGACAGGCTGGACAGGCTTTGACAGGCAGGGTGTTCCAGAGAGATGGGAAGAAAACAAAATAAATTTCAGGACCACTATCTATCCCAATTTGAGTGGAGTGGAGAGAACTCTAGAGAATAGCAGGAAGAAAGACTGTCACCTGACAGGTTGTGAAGATCTAGAAAGATCCAGCAAAGGTGTTTGAGAAGGAAAGAAATGAATCGAAACCACTGAAAGTCTATTACTCATGGGTAAGAGCTGTTTGCATTTAAGCATGTATTTTTTCAGATACTTAACTATGCAAATGTAACTATATTTAAGAATAGAAGTGAGGTAATATCTTACAACTTTGTTAACTGCTTTCTTACGATAAATGTCATTATGTAGGTCAATCCATATAATATTAATTGAAATGCCAATTAATATAAGTGCACATAATAATCAAAATGGCAGTTGAAACTGGGAAAAAAAAAAGGCATAGGCACTGAGCGGGGAAGTGACAGTGTTAAATCAGCACTTTAGAAGGATTAATCTCTTACCAGGATACAAAATGGCTAGTGGGAGGGACAGAGGATTGAGCCTTAGGTATGAAAGTGGTGTAGTGCAGGCGGGAGGTTCAGGGAGTCACAGCATTTAGGGCGATGATGTCATTCTCATCCATGCAGGCTGATGCCAGACCTGAGAGAGGACAGAGCTTGAAGACACCCACAAGACAGCAATAGCACACCCTTCCCATAGCGAACTACATCCACTGCTCAGCCTCAGAGCCCTCGGAAAATTCCAGGCGTTGATGTTGGCTGTCAAAGTGAGAAGTGGATCCCTTGTTTTCTGCTCCTCCCTTCCCCACCTTCCTGTGCAGGCTGTGGAAGGAAAGAATGGCAGTAGGGAAAGTTTCAGATAAGGCAGTAGCCGTAGAAGTGAGCAAAGCTCACTCCTAGTTTATAAGATTCATGATCATTTCACACACCACGGCAGTGCAGATGCCCTCCTTGGTGGCAGCAGCAGTTCTGGGGCTCTTTTTTAAGGGGTGGGGGTTGGACTGGGGGAGCGTGGGGACTGTTGAGTGGTAGGGGATCCTCCTGTTAAAAGTTTGTTTCAGAGGCAGCTCTCTGTTACACTTCTGCAGTGGAAAGCAGTGACGATATTTGTTATCTACAGATTTTCAAAGCTGAATCCAAAGAGACCATTTCCCTTCTCTGCCACATAGATTTCCTGCAATTAGGTACACTGCCGCCACGTGGAAGCTTGTAGGGGGCAGCATGTTGGAGCAGGAAGAACACTAGCTTTGGAGCAAGGCTCATCTCTATCAGAAGCCCGGATCACTGCCTTTGGGCCCTTCTACACCATTTTTACCTTCACTGCACAATGGGGATGGTAGCACTCTCCTCTCCGGGGCTGTTGGGAAATATGGTAACCTACGTAAGACACTTTAGTAGTACATAGCGAGTGATTGCGACTCTCTCTGCAAAATACTCTCCACTCTTAACTTCACCTGTTCAGTGATTTTTCCAGGATAGAGAAGAACACAATTGGTTGACTGCTGCCTTGGAAAAGCAGAGTCTTGGAATTAGACCAGCTCCAGGTGAGGGGCCAATGCCAGGGAGACAGACTCGCTGTGGTGCTGATGGCCTGGTGATCAGCACAGGGCATCCGAAAGCTGTGACCATTCACAAAACAAGTCCAACTATGTGGTTGTTTAGGAGGTTCCATACCATTGGGGCCCCCTAACAAACAGGCACAGCAGAGAGGAGGTCAAGGGCAGGGGGCAGGCAGGCAGGAAATGGAGTGGACAGGACAGCAATCATCAGAAGCACTATAACGTCCTTGAGGAAGGGACTTGAAAGAACATAGCAGGTCTACAGCCTCAAAAGACTGGAGCTGCAGGACGATCACGAAGACTGAAGTCCATTTTCTGGCACTGGACCCAAGGTAAAAACAGCCTGGTAGTAACAAAATTGAGTCTGAACCTGAACTCAACTTCCTACCCCAAATTGGCTGTGTTCTTCAGAATATCATTTCTGCAGGATGTTAACAGATCGAAAAAAGAAGAAAAAAAGGATGAAGGAGGAGGCGGGGGAAGAAGGAAAAGAAAGAGAAATGGCTTCCTTCGCCACAGAAGTTTGGTAACTGCTGGATTAAACAAATATTGCTTTACTGTAGTGCTTCTCAGGGTCTTCAAAATATTATCATTAATTGTGAATCTGTAAAAGAAAGATACAGGCAGCGCCACCCAAATTCACCTGAACTCTGAATCCTTTAAGGGCGAGAGCACAAATATTCCACAGAATTACTCTTATCTTAAAAGAGTAGCAGGAGTTGTTCAGGTCACGGGAAATGCAGGGGTAGCGCCAGCGCAGGCCGGGGGCGGGGCGGGGGGGAGTGTGGAAGCTGGGGGCAGCGTGGTGGTGCCTCATGACCTTGGCCAGGATGAAAGCAACAGAACCTGAACATCTGGCAGAGGTATTAGAGACTTTTTTTTTAACTGAAAGATTTAACCATACTTTTTCTTTAAAAATAAAAATATGGCCCTTCATAGAATAGCATGTTATAAAACATATGTTAAATAAGTCCAAATATAAATCAAAAAAGCCTGGGAGAGTCTAAATCAAAATGTCCGTGAAAATTATTATCACTTTTTTTGCATGGCAGGATTTATTGATTATCTTTTTTTTTTAACTTATTTGTATTTTCCACTTAACACAGCAAATGCCTTCCTTTTGTAATTTTTTGAAAGTCATTTTACTAAAGAAACTAATCACAGCAGTTGGGAAATTAAATAAAACTTTTTGTGCAAATTTTTTAAAGTTTAGGATTTGATTTGGCAGCTTTGGCATTATTGTTTTATTACTTGTTATTATTTCCCACTTAAGCTAACCCTGGTTAGCTTAATTCATTTGAATGGAATCTTTTTTCAGAAAGAAACTTGTATTAGTTTCCTAGAACAACAGTAACAAAGCATCAAAAACTGGGTGGCTTAAAACAGAAGAAACACAATCTCTCACAGTTCTAGAGGCTGCAAAACCAAAATCAGGGTGTTGGCAGGACGATTACCTTTCTGCAGGCTCTAGGGAAGAATGCTTCCTTGCTCTTCCTAGCTTTTGGTGACTCTGGCAAGCATCGGCTTGTAGCTGCATTACTCCAATCTGCCTCCATTGTCACACGGACTTCTACCCTGTGTATCTGTGTGCCCTCTCCTCGTCCTGTAAGGACACCAGCCATTGGATTTAGGACACACCCTAATCCAGTATAACCTCATCCTAACGAATTACATCTGCAAAGATCCTATTTCTAATTAACGTCACATTCTGAGGTTCCAGGTGGATATGAATTCTAGGGGAACACTACTTAACTCACTATATAGAACACTAAATAGTCCACAAATCTTTCAAAGTGTACATTTTTGGAGGGCCTGTTTGAACTTATTAACATTTTAACTGTATAACCTGTGTTGTAAGTGACCTTAATTGTAGGACTCTCCTACAGAACTGTGTTGACAAAGTACCCAGGGATGTTCCTAGTAACATTTTTTTTTTCAGTAATAGTAAAACATAAATGCCCATCAATTAGGGACTGGTTAACTAAGTTCATACATCTATGCCACGTATACTCTGTAGCCTTTAAAAACAATGAGGTAGATCTGAATGACAGACACGGAAGACATCCAAAGATGGATTAAGTGAAAAAACAAGTCAGTGAACAGTGTTTAGTATGTTTCCATATATGTAATAAACTCCCACAAATTAAACAATCCTACATTTATTGTATGTTTCAAGGGATGACTTTATCTTTCAAAAACTCTTCAATAATCACAAAAGGTACTTATTGTTCTCCTTCAGTTCTTCTGAATCCCACTTCATCCTTTTATTAGTCTGCCTGGGCTTTAACAACAGAAACTTATTTTCTCACACTTCTGGAGGCTGGGAAGTCCAAGATCAAGGTGCCGGTTGACTCAGTTCCTGGTGAAAGCTCTCCTCCTGGCTTGGAGACAGCCACCTCCTCACATGGTAGAGAGAGCAAGCTCTCTTGTGTCTCTTCTAAAGACACTAATCCCAGGATGAGAGCCCTACCTTCATGACCTCATCTAACCCTAATTACCTGCCAGAGGCCCCATCTCCAAATATATTGGGGGTTAGGGCTTGAACACATGAATTATGGGAGGACACAAACATTCAGTCCACAACAATCCTCCTTCCAAAAACTCAGGCTATAAAACAATGCTTTATATCTGAACCCACTGAGGCTTTTTAAAATGAGCACATAGAAAACAATGCCACAAAGGACAAAGGACCTGGATGGGTCATTCAGATTCTTGACGTAGAGACAGTTTAGCCGGCTTCCAAGATAGCAGAAATTAATCACCAGAATGAATCCACAGTAACCAAGCTTGAAGAAACATGTTAGGCCATGAGTGATGTATCATTATGACTCATGCTACGGTTGTCATTCTTATCCTTTAATGGGATCTGTGGGAACTGCAATCCTCCCAGCTTCCTAAGGAAGTGCTGGAGGGAGGTGCTATAATGGGAATGCTAAAATGTGAATTGCACAACAGTGCTCCTGAAATGAAAAAAAGGTTAATTGCTAATGAAGAATGGTATTACTAACATCTTCTCTCAGCACAAAATCATGTCAACTGCTGACAGGGGCATTTCATGACACTGCAGAACCATGAACCAGAAACTGAAAAATGTGTAATCTGCATAGAAATGATGTAGAAACCCAATAAGAACTAGTGAGGTAGGATCTTACCAAATATATATATATATATGTAATTTTTTTTTCCACTAAAGGGTTTGTAAATCCAAACAGACAAAAGGGAGGAAAACGTTTCCTCTTATTAAGACCCTGTTACTGACAAGGAATAAATTGCATCATGAATGGTGCAACGGTAAGGTGGCCCTTTTAGGAAGGCAATAATGATAGTAGAGTTAAATAACACAAGTAACTGGAGGTTGCAATGGAAGCCCATTTTATTGAAGCTGCCAAAAGGCCTGGGAGCTTTTAGAGCACACTGGGGGAACAGGTAGGACCAGTGAGGATAGCCGAATATTAGTACAGAGATGCTGTGAAATGGCATAGACCAAAAACTTTAGACCTATGTATAAAAGCTTTTTTTCTTTTAGAGGGATCCATTCTTGTAAATCTGGTTGTGTGACTACAAAATTTCTTTGTTTAAGTTTCAATCCAAATGCAAATGCTCTGAAGAGAATGGTGTGAAGTATTAGAAATATGCTTCTTAAACCCCTAAAGACGTGGGGGGTGAGATACAAAAACAAATACCAAAACCATGTAAATGGCACAAATTATAAGTCAAACAAAGCAATTTGTAAGACGTGTGGAAGCATGGTTTTCCTCCTCACAGCTTCTTTAATTAAAATTACATTTGCTTAAAGGGAAGTTTAAATTTTATTTTTACAATTTCAGTATTCCCATTATTTTCTAATTCAAGTTTATTCCAGTGGGAGGCATACGAGGAGGCTCTCAAAAACTAATGATTATTTAAATTACTTAGTGTAGATTCAAACCTTGTTACTTTAGAGCAACAAAACACTCTAGGTCAGTGGTTGTCCTTGCTGCAAAGTAGAATCACCTGGAGAGCCATAAAAGAAATACTGATGCCCTGCTCCACCCTAAGCAAATGAATTAGAATCTCTGGAGGTGTAGCCCAGACATCAGTATTTTTAAGGGCTCCCAAGATGAGTCTCCTCTGCATGTAGGACAGAACCATTATGCTTCTAGGTTTAGAACTATGTCATGTTGTAATTAATAACATTTATATTTTTCTAAATCCAAAAATGGTAGATGCACTTGCAGAGGATTAGGAAAAGTCTGGGAAAGCACAATTTAAAAAAGATGATCTGAAATCGCATTATTCCTTTATGCTTATCATTTGTCTTTCTGCTATGCATATGTGTATATGAAAGAATAATATGTAAGATAAGTTCTTTAAAAAAAAATACATTTCAGAACTAGAAGGTACCCTTAAGACGTCATCTGGTGTTAAGTCCCTTATTTTACAGATAAAGAAATGAAGGCCAAGAGGGTTCCTAACTCTCTTAGTTTATTTGAAGTCAGGAGTAGAATATAGGGTTCCCTTTATTTTTCTTGCAAAACACATTTTTGTACAAAAATTTGGATCCTCTATTATTTCTAATGACAGTCTAACAATCCTTAAAAAACATCAATCAGAGCTTTAGAGTGTCATCATCTTTCTCTTGAATTCTAGCATGTATACAGCATGTTGCCCCCACTATGTTCTATGGAACATTTATTCCACTGGACATTAACAGATGTGACAGGAAAAAAAAAAAGTCTTCTTGTTCAGGTAGAGTGGAAAACAAAATGAGATTCTTTACCGAATCATTTCTGGTAGTTTTAAGGTTATGCTAATAGCATTGAGACTCTCTGGGATGTTATGTGTGGAATACAATAGGCAGTATTTTTTTTTTAACTTTTATTTTGGGGGGAGGTAAGTAGGTTTATTTATTTATTTATTCTTAGAGGAGGCACTGAGGATTGAACCCAGGACCTAATGCATGCTAAGCATTCACTCTACCATTTGAGTTATACCCTCCCTCCACAATAGGCAGTATTTCTCAAACTTACTTGACCTTGGAACCTTTCCTCAGTTCAGTCCCAGTATCTTCACATTCTTTGGAACACGTTTTAGAAAATAACTCTATGAGGAGTCCTAGGATAAAGGAATAAAAGATTTAGAGTACCCTATTGAGACCAAAGAAATTTTGATTTGAGTTACAGTTTAAAAAATTTTATAGCAATTGGGGGAGTACTTTAAAAGGGAAGGAATATATGATTTGAGTGACTATTTTTTTTTAACATTTTTTATTGATTTATAATAATTTTACAACGTGTTTTTTTTAAACATTTTTTATTGAGTAACTATGTTTTTTTAAAGTGTTCCTTTAAAATTTATTAAAGAAGCGTAACAGGAATAGTTTGGCAATCAGAGAAAACTGCATGGAAATCATTACCCTACAAAATATAACATTTTTAATGCATTCCTTTTATTTTATTTCATTTTATTTTATTTTATTTTACTTTATATAAATGTAATTATAGTATATTCAGTTTTGTATTATATTTACTTCTTTTTAATACTGGCCTATTGCCCATGTTGTACAATACATCCTTTTAAAAAAAATTAACTTTTTTGTTTTGTTTTGTTTGGGAGGGGGTAATTAGGTTTACTTATTTGTTTTATTTTTAGAGGAGGTGCTGGGGATTGAACCCAGGACATTGTGTATGCTAAGCATGCACTCTACTACTTGAGCTACATCCTCCCCACCTTATTATTATATTTACTTTTAATTTACTTACACTCATTTATTCTATTATATTCATTATTCTAATATTATTCATTATTACTAAACATTTATTCAGTACTTTATATGTATGAGGCAATATTGTGGAATCAAAGGTAATTAACATACAGCTTCCATCCTCAAGGAATTTGGGGTAGTGCCTGTCTGTGTGTGTGTGTGTAAAGTGCTCAGGGGATGTCAGCAAACAATGCAATGTGGTTAAGTGCTTTTATGCAGAATACAGCGGGACAAATAGGATATCCAATGGGGCCAAGGCCTTTGCAAAGCTTGAGATGAATCTCAAAGGTGAGTCAGAGACAATGTCATCAACGGAGAAAAAGAGAAAGAAGCAGTAAACCAATTTACAAGATGGGCCTTGTATGATCAGATAGATACATATTTCAGAATGGATTGTAAGGGGAAAAGCCTTTTTCATTCCTGCTTTGTTCAAATAGCCCGCTATGAACACAATATTTTTAAATCAGAAAAAGTGGAAGTGGGACTCTTCAGCACGTCAAGACTACCATCATCTTCAGGGGTCCAAACTCTAGTTGGTCAAGGAGGCCCTTTTTCAAAATTACCTCCCCACCACAGCACTCCCTCCCATCAAATAATTTGGATTAAAATTTAAATACAAATTAAAAAATAATACAGTACCATTTTCAAACTGGCAATTTAAAAAAGTTGTGACGCTGGTAGAATGTAAATGGGTGCGATTTTCCTAGTGGGCAATTTTAAGCGAAAATTCCTTAAAAACGTGCATATTCTTTAATCCAGCAATTTGCATTTCTAGGAATTTCACTTAAGGAAATAAGACGTACAAGGATGTTCACAGCAACACCGGTTATAAAACAGGGGAAAAAACAGGAAACAAACACCCAATAATAGGTTAAATTACAATACAGGTATACAACTGAATACAAAAGCCCAGTTGCTACGAATATTGTTGGAGATGATTTAATGACATTAAAAAAACAGGGGGGAAGGATATAGCTATAGCTCAGTGGTAGAGTGCACGCTTAACATGTATTAGGTCCTGAGTTCAATCCTCAGTACCGCCATTAAAAAGATAAACAAACAAACCTAATTACCTCCCCCCTAAACAAACTTTTAATAATTTAAAAAACACGTCATGCATTTGTGGTGAGCACTCCTCCATTTACCCTCACAAGCCTTGAAAGTAGGTAGATTACGCAATTGTCACATACGAAAACGTTTGAAAGAGACTTTACCTTGCCCAAGGTCACACAAGTAAGTAATGAAGCCAGGATTCAAATCTTGAGCCAAAGCGCCTTTCCACGCCCACACTGCCTCTTAGATTTTGCGCAGAATTGGGGATGATTATTTACCTCGCAGGGTTACTGAGAGAATTAAATGAAATAAACAGTTTCTGGCGCACGGTGGACATTCAACATTCAGAAACCAAGGTCACACAATCCGTGGTGAAAGATTTAAACAGAGATTTGGATCTTGTGTTCCCGGGAGTTCAGTGGAGCTCCAGAAGATTTTCATGGCTTCAACTCCTAACGCAGTCAGAATGACCTTTCCCTTTGCCCCATAAAGCACACCTCAGAGATCAGGAAACGCCCAACAGCCCTTCTCAGAAAGGAGGGAAGGCGCGAGGGGTCCTTTGAGGAACCTTTGCGTTCCGCCCGCTTTTCTCTCCTTCCAGGGTCTGTAGCTCCAAGCACTTTTTCCGATCTGCCGCCGGAAAATTTCCGGGGCGGAAGTGACGTCTGTACATACGCGCCGGAAGTGGACTTGCAGAATGAGCCCCAGAAGTAGCGGAAGCTAGTGGGCCTGACACTCCGCTACGCTTTAGAGTCGGGATCTTGGCAGCTTTGGTTGGCGGCCGTTGCCATGACGGCCCAGGGGAGCCTGGTGGCCAACCGAGGCCGGCGCTTCAAGTGGGCGATTGAGCTGAGCGGGCCTGGAGGAGGCAGCAGGTGAGGAGCCGGGGCGAGCTCGACATCAGAGCTTTCACCCCAGAACTGCCCCAAAGACATAAGACCTGAGCCTTCAGGCACAACTCTCTGAAAAGGATGGGTGACACAAAGGCGACTCCTGGGGAGCTAGCGGCTTCTCTCTTGTGGAGGTTTCTGTATCCAAAGGATGGTTATTTCATTCTTCACGATAGACAGGGGTCTGATGAACCCATGAGGGGGCTTGGTGTAATCTCGGTAGCTGCATCTGAGGTTCTTTATTCCTATGATAAGAACAGGTAATGTGGGATATGAAATGTGCGAGGCTGCGGCCTCAGTTTCTTGGTTTTGGTCTCTAGGGGCCGAAGTGACCGGGGCGGTGGCCAGGGAGACTCGCTGTACCCAGTTGGTTACTTGGACAAGCAAGTGCCTGATACCAGCGTGCAAGAGACAGACCGGATCCTAGTGGAGAAGGTACAGAGGTATAGATGTCACCGTAGTCCTTGGGCCAGTCCTGAGTTACACACCCACCCTCCTTTCCCAGGCAGCATATGAATATCTTACTGTAGATGGCCCTTACCCTGAATATTTGGTAGCTAAACTGCTTGAGATTGGTGTTACATTAGTTGACATAGCTCCAGAAATGCTCAGTTAATGGAAAAATAAAAGACATTGGAACATAAGGTGTAAGAAAGTAGGTTGAAAATTATCTATTAGTGGCATCGCGTTCCAGATGAAGTCATCTTTTTCTACCCTAGTTCCTTTATAGCTCACAACCAGTCTGTCAGGTTAGTCTGTTGGTTTTACCTTCAAAATAGATTCAAAATCTTACTTCTTATTGTTTTAATCTATCATCCTGGTCTAAGCCATTTCATCTCCTACCACTTTCCCCTTTGTTCACCATTTCATCTCCTACCACTTTCCCCTTTTTTCACCCCTCTAGTCAGAATGGGCTCCTTGCTGCTCCCTAATATGCCAGGCAAGCTTCTATTTCAAACTTTTCATACTTGTTCTTCCCATTCCTGGAATACTCTTCTCCCAGATACCTTTATGACTTGCTGGTCTCATCCCTTGTAAGTCTCTCAAATGTTACTTTCTTAGTGAAGCCTACCCTCATGGCACTCCCTATCCTGTTTTCCTACTTTATATTTCTCCATATCATATATATATATTTATATATATATTTATATATTTACTACTTTTCTTTTCACTCTTGTAAGCGCCACGAGAGCAAGACTTTGACTTCCAAGTGCCTAGAACAGTGTCTGGCACTTTCTTTCCTCTCAGTCTTAATATTGTTCAATATTAAATGATCTCTGTTTTATGAAACTTAGGGGGGAAGGGTATAGCCCAAGTGGTAGATCATGTGTTTAGCACACACAAGGTCTTGGGTTCAGTCCCCAGTACCTCCTCTAAACATAAATAAGTAAACCTATTTAACCCCCCACACACACAAACAAAAACAAAACCAAAAACAATTGAAAAGAAACAATGATTTTCACAACATGAAAATGACAGAGCTGTTAATTTTCTTGATAAGTATCCTATCATTTTTCATCTTGGCATCGAAGTGTAACATGAATAATACATGATAGTAAAGTGTTATTAAAATAGCCTGATTTTAAAGGTAATTATCATAAAATATTTTGGAACAGTTCTGTTGTATGAATGATTTGATATTTAAACTCCCAGATAAATGGTCTATATAAATGACATGTTAGGGAATTGTTTACAGATATGGCCATTTATTTTTTTATGTGAATAAACCCCAGTGGACAGTGGTATATTATAAAGTTGTAAGACTATTTAAATTTCCAATTTCTTATGCCATTTAGGTACATCATATTTTTTTCTAAGAATTTAACCATTTCCCCAAGTTTATAATATGATCACTTGAATTTGCAAGACCTATAGCGATATCCCTTTTTTCATTCCTGCTGTTGAATATTTCTCTCCTTTTTTATTCATCAGGCTCACCAGTATTGCTTTTATTAATCATTTCAAAGAACACCTTTGGCTTTGTTGATTTAAAGAAAATTTCATTAATTTCTGCTCTTATTCTGATTTCCTTTCCTTTAATTTCCTTGCATTTATTTTTTTCTAATTTCTTGAAATAGATGCTTAGATACTTTTAGTCTTTTAACATGTATTTAAAAGGTGTAAGTTTCTCAAAGCTCTATATTCTGCACTTTTAATATATGGTATTTTTGTTATCAGTTAACAGTATTCCTATTTTCCATTGTAATTTATTCTTTGGTTAATTGATCATTTAGAGTACATTTATTAGTTTCAGTACATAGGGGATTTTCTAGTTATCTTTTGTTATTGATTTCTAGCCTAATTGCATTATAATTAAAGATTATGCTTTGTGTGATTTGAGTTCTTTGAGAATTATTGACAACTTTCTCCATGGCTCAGTAAGTGGTCAGTTTTTGTTAATGTCCTATGTGTGTTTGAAAAGAATGTGAATTCTGCAACTGTTGGGTGCAATGTTCCATGTGTCAGTTGGGTTAAGTTAATAATGGCACTCAGATCTTACCTTGATTTGATTATTCTATTAGTTACTGAGGTGTGCTAATCTCCCAGTATGTGGATTTATCCAGTTTTTCACTTGTAGATGGGACAATGATAGATGCAGAAATATAAGAACAAAAGTAGGGAAGTCTTTTCTTTAGCTGAAGTCATGGGGGAAAATGACAACTGGAAAGCCCATGGAGAAAAACATAAATGGTGAGGATGCCTTGTCTTCAGTAGAAGAGCAAGCTTCCTGTGGCAAAGTGGGAGAAGGGCAGAGATGGTGGAATTGAGGATTCAGCTTAGCCAGAAGCCCAGAATTGGGAATTGTGTTTATTTGATTTAACATCAGTGATATGATAAATGTGGGACTGTGTTCTCAAATAGTGATCAGGGGCTAAAACTGTGTTTGTTTTAGCGCTGCTGGGACATTGCCTTGGGTCCCCTGAAACAAATTCCCATGAACCTCTTCATAATGTACATGGCAGGCAATACTATCTCCATCTTCCCTACTATGATGGTGTGTATGATGGCTTGGAGACCCATTCAGGCACTCATGGCCATTTCAGCCAGTAAGTATTCTTAAAATAATAACCCTTCCTTAAGCTTTAAGAATCAAAGGCAAATTCTTAGGCAAAACCTGTATTGGAAATTTTGGCACAGCCAGCTCTTGGCTAGTTGCAGTGGGAGTGTGTGCAGGGTGGTGATGGCAGTGGTGGTGGCATGGAGGGGGAAATAGTGCTCATCATGGTGTTTTTTTCACCTTTAATGGTTCTATTTGTTGTCTAATATGTGACTGTATTATTTATATTATTTTAATATATAGCCTGATTCATATTGAATTTTGGTTTTTGACAATTCCTGTTATCCCAACAGCTTTCAAGATGCTAGAAAGTTCAAGCCAGAAGTTTCTTCAGGGTTTGGTGTATCTCATTGGGAACCTTATGGGTTTGGCACTGGCTGTTTATAAGTGCCAGTCAATGGGACTGTTGCCTACACATGCATCAGATTGGTTAGCCTTCATTGAGCCCCCTGAGGTAAGGCAAAGGGAAAGTTAAATTTTGGGCAGTTGTAATGCACAGTCAATAGCCGGCCCATTTGATGGTGGAGGATCAGAGTTGGTATTAGAGCTCGTTTCTTAAGAAATAAGATCCATTAGGCGTTTGAAAGTTGTTATTTTTCTAAGGATAAAGCAAAATGAACTTGTGATTAAAGTACTTAATTCAGGAAGTTATTTCAACACTCATTCACAACTCACCTGTTCACTTTTTCTTGTTTCAGAGGATGGAGTTCAGTGGTGGAGGACTGCTTTTGTGAATCTGAGAAAGGAGCAGGTGGTGCCTGTGTATTTGGCTCTCACTGACTACCTTATTGACGCCTAGAGGCTTTGCCTCAGCATACTAACCCTTAATGTTCTCACTCACTGAAAAAGAACCAAAAGCTCTCTTTTCCCCATGGTGAGGCGACAAATCCTAGAAAGATAATGTACAATCACTACAAACACCAAGAAATTATACCACAACCCTTGACTGAAAATAATGTAGAAAACTTTATTTATGTTTCCAGTATAGAGCAAAACAAGAAATAAAACCGTAACTATGTAAACAAAAGAATGGTTGTTGCTAAATCAAGAACCACAGCAGCATCTCCTTTTAATAAATTAAATGGTTGAGAACAATGCTTTAAAAAAAAGTTTCACAACTTTCCCTTAAATCTATTCTCCTTAATATTTCACTTCTATTTAACACAAACTGGGACATAAAAATTCTGTTGGAGATACTTGTGGAAGGTTGGAGAAACTAATGCTGGATTCAGATTATACATGATGAAAAATAAACCAGACCAAAAAAGCACATAAAATACAGTGTAATTGCTACTTTATTTTTTTTTAATTGCTACTTTAATATCCACAAAAAATGGATTTTAACACGTTTAGGGGGAATGAGGATTGGGGGGATCACTAGGGGCCACAGGAATCTGAGGCAACGGAAGATACAAAGTAGTGATCTTTCCCCTGCCAAGAGGAACCTGACACCTGTCAAAACAGATGCTGCAATTCACACCTAAGCCTTTAAGATAGCTATAAAGGGCAGAAGGCCAACAGTTGGAGAATGAATATTGTCATAACCTGCCCTGGCAAAGTCATAGCTAAGACTTAAAAGCTGGATCTCATTCAAAAAGCAGGAGGAGGTCTTTCCTTTCTCTTCCTTCTTGAAACACAAAGCCCCTTCCCCTAAGGTGCATTTTCTCATCAAGTTTTCCTTATTGCTTTATTTGCAGTGATTAAAAGAGACAAGACACTTTGCAGACAACATAAGCAACACAGAGACATGAAATGCTCTAGACAGAGATGAGTTTAAATCTGGCCTAGTAACTAGTTCCCCATGTAACAGTGATTGCATTAGGGGAAGTAGGGGCTGTATTAGTAGCCACTAATTCCCCCACCCTTTTAAAGGATTCTTACAGAGCTCCAGCCACAAAAAGCTCTTCTGAAAGTAACCTTATTTTCTGCCTTTATTTTTTCTATATGGAAAAATATATAAATATCACTTTTTCCAGAGGGTGTGTGTAAATGTAGAGGAATTCCTGGACACGCTGACCTTTATAGCATGAGTCTTTAATAGCCTGGACCCTAGGGGACCTGCTGGACTCAATTAAGCAATGGAGTGTTGCAGTAAATGTTGTAAACAATGCTTCTACCCTCTGCAGAGAGCAGCAGGGAAAAAGACTTAAAAGGTCTTGTCTGCTTTGCTACCTGACTTGGCCTGAAGGTTGGAAGAAGAGCAAAGGGAATAAATCAAATGACTCAATTTCTTAAGCCGTAATGAAGGGTTTTTCTCCTCTGTCCTTAAGGGTCCGATGAATAGTCTGCAGGCTATGGAGCAGGTCAGCCTGCTCCATATCCTATTGATAATCACGGAGTGGCATTATTTATCATTAATAAAATGAAATTCAAAAGCAGCCATGAATACAGGCAAGATAGTTTCTGTAAATACCCTATCCTGTAGAGTGAAGATTTCACATATATGGAATTACTACTCAGCTACACAGGGTGGTTTCCTTATGCTTGAAAGCCAGGTGTTTTGCGATACTTATGTTAGCAAATAAAAAGCTAAACTTGCACAAGCATTTCCTTGACAAATTTAGAGCTTTCTGAAATAAAACTGAAATAGCATTAGACTGTTGGCTTGTGTAGTCTAGTTCAGATCCAAGTTTCTGCAGTCAAAATGAAGAATAAAATTGAAAGGAAAAAAAATGCTCCTACTCTGAGCACTGAGGTGTATGCCTCAGGTCTTCACTATGGCTTTGGAAACTAGTCCACCGGTTTCTTAAAGAAGTTTCTTGAATCAGGCCAGCGCCAACTGTATGCTTTACAACTTTAGTGAAGTAGGTAAGAAGAGCAGCAGCAGCTCAGTAACTTTGGCACTATGGAGGGAGTATGGCTCGCAACTTCCAATTCCATTGCTGGATTCCCCCTTTGAAGGGTAGTCCGTAGCTTTTAAGGAAGGATTTTAACCAGTCTTCCTAGTGTTTGTTCCTATGATTTTGATCTGTGCCTGTAACCCAGAGGACATAAAGGGAGAAGGAAAGGAGAAGCTTTTGGTCAAAATGCATCATCATTTATATTTCTTAGATAACAGCTTGTGTATCATGCCCATCACACATAGGTAACCAGACTGTATTTATGTAAATTTTGATAGCTACCTTTTGGAGTTCCCTTAGTTTGGCCATTTGAAAAGAACCTTAAAGAATTTTTACCCCACCTTTTAAAAAACCGTTTCTATGGTAACAGTGCCTGTATTACAATCTTAACCACAGAATGGGTTTTGAGAAACAGCTGAAATATACAGTAACAGTGTGTACTTTAACATATTTGGGGGGAACCTTGTTTTGGAGGAAGTAGAGGCTGCAGTTTCATGTTTCAGTTTTTACATATTAGTACCCTATGTATAAAATTAGAGTCCTGGAGAGCAGTGGATGCACTGATGAAAATTTTCATTTTGGCTTGCCACAGTTATCTCCACAAGGATGTTAGGTCCCCATATACTTGGCCGTGAATTCTTTAATATGATGAGGCTGTGTCTCTAGCTGTTATGCCCATCATGTCATCATTGAACCATGACTTCTGAGACTTATCCTTATTCTTAGATGTGTACTTGCTTTTTGTCTTCAGTTGAACTCGCAGCATCCCTTTTACCAATTCATTTTATTGGTTTAGCGTGTTAATTCTAACTTGCTTTCAACTGGTACAGACATGGGTTTTAGGACTTGAGCATTCTTCTGGTGTTGAGGGAGTATTTGCTGCTTCTGTAAGGATAGCAGATCATGTGGTAGCGGAGAGCAGATCTATTTGTACTTTCCTGCACAAGTACTTGAGTCTCATTCAGCTCGTTAAAAGTTCAGCACAATGTGTACAGAACACAGGTCTCTACTTGATGGGAGTGGTAATAAAGAGCTGGCACTTTTGTGGAGGAGGGAAGCCTTTTTGGAAAGGTGAGGCCAAGGAGAGTCATTCAGAAGTAGATTATGAGTAAATGGTGATCACTTCACTGCCACCACCTCGGACAAGAAGGACTCGCTCTAGTCCCTCAGTGAGCACTTCTAGGAACTCCATGTCTTCAGAATTTGTCAAGGAGACAAATTGGCAGGAGAAGAGCACACTTTACAACCTGGCATCATAAAAATCTGAGTTTATCTGACTACAAAGCTGCAAATCAACACACTTGTTTTCATTATTATATACTCAGAATTGGAGAAGTCTGAACTCTGGATTCAATTTAACTCTGAAATAATCTAGGGACCTAGTCTCTTTGCATATATAATACAGGACTCTTTCCCATTTCCTAGATTCTTTCCTAGATGTTATTTTAAAATGGGGTAAACCCACAAGTAATGTGTTGTTACTACATAGCATATAAGCCCAAAAGAAGAAAAAGCCACCACAGGGTAGCCTTGTAAGATTCCTGTAAAGAATCCAAGTAATTTCCAAGAGAAGCTGCTCAAGTTAGATTTTTCTGCCAGTTCTTTTTTTCTTTTTCTTTGTTTTCTTTTAACCTCATTTCCTTAATGGTACTGGTGGGAATGGACTAGTCTATGCCACTGCAGTGCCAAAGGGGTCCATAAAAACCAATTCTGGATAAGGGTATGAAGAAGAACCCTTATCTTTTCCCCTCAGAGGAGGTTCCACTTCAATTACATCTCTCGTAATTCCAGCCAAAAGAAAGGCTTTGTGAAGTGGGCAGAGCCTGGAAAGGAGAAAGGATGTGGGTGTTCCATCTCTAGAATGGTCAGAAAGAGGTCTATACACTGAACGTTAGAAGTCATGTTGCAAATACACCACCTAAAAAGTCTCTTTAGGGTTCAGAGAGAACATCTTACACCCAACTCCCCCAATGGAGAGTAATCTCACTACTCAGTAAGAATCTTTGCCTAAGGCTTTTAACAGTCTTCCCTCAAGAGGGGAACTCATAGAAAATGACTTTTACAGTTACTTAGTGTCTCATCTAAGACGCTGGCTAAGATTTTCCTTACTAGTAGTTCCACTCTTAAAAAGGATACAGTTTTCATCACCCTCAGGGTTTCGAGGTGGCCCTGGCATATTCAGCAAAACCAGCTTTGCTTCATGGGACTTGTTAACTATAACCTCATTGAGCTTCACTGCCGTATGCATCCGCCTCACATTGGACTGGTCCCTGGAAGGGGAGCGTGGCAGGAAGAAACAGAGGTGGTTAAGGCAAACAGAAAACTAGGTACATCGTCAACTTCAAGAAACTTGAGACAGAGCTTTTTTTGCTTTGATTATGAATAATGTAATGAACAAATGATTGCCTTGTAATACTGATATTGTGGGTTTTCTCATTCCGTGTTTGTTTTATACAAGGAACACAGTATGGACAGGAAGAAGGGTGGTTAGTTTGTGTACAGTGTTAATTGGTAGCTCATACGCATAGGCAAATAGTAGATGGTTAGATCTGAGGTGAAATGAGAACAGATTCTAGCCTGTGTATCCAGGCAAAGTCACATCTATTGCACTACCTAGGATACTATGTTAAGTGATAAGCCTGTGAGTTGGAAAACTTACGGACGCATGTTAAGCAGGTCCTGGAATCCTTCCATTGACTTGGCCTTTTGCCCCCGGGATGCCATGTATTTGTCCTTTGTCCAAGTCATGTGCACCTTCTCCTGATAGGTTTCAGTCTCTTCATCCTCATCAGAGCCAATGCTGGTTAATCGCAGCATTGAGTTCCGGTCTTTTACCAACTGTGCCTGAGGAAAGCCCAACACAGCTATGACTCTATACCCAATTTTCTCTCACACTTCATCTTTAGTTATTTTGAAATGTGGTTATAGTGGAATGACTATTAAAGCAAGCAAGAAAGACTGTCAGGGTGTGAGAACATTACAGTATCATCCTTTTCAGTGACAGATCCCACAGGACCAGGATTTGATGGATGCAGGAAGGTCTCACCTCTCTGTCCCGCTCTGTTTTGGAAAGCCGCATGTGCCGGAGCATCTGGGACCTCTGCTCCATCATCAGGGTACGCTCATAAGTGTAAGCCGATATGTCACTGTCGTGCTGCGGTAGGCATCACACAGAGCGGGCAATAAGCACAAGGGAGAAAGAACCATACATTTCCATTTCCACTCACTAAATTAAACCAGAGAAAGTATCACAATATCAGCCTAGGTTCCAGCTTTTGTTCAATCATTGAGCTACAAAAATACACTATTGTGGATCAAATCCAGAAGCCCCGAGTCTTTTCTATAATCTAATCATTACATATGTGTTTCTTTGAAACACAAAACACAGGCTCTAGTCTTTTTATTTTTAATACTGCCAGGTTATTTAAAAAAAAGCTATGTGTGATTTTAGCATGAATATGTGAATTGAAACGTAATAAAACTACATTAAGCAGACAAGAATATGGCAGAAATATAAGGTCTATGTAATAAACAAGAAAGCAAAAATAAAAACCACCGCCAAATACACATTCCACACACGTTGTATTTATCTGGATCAGTATATTAACGTTTCGTTGGAACTAAGTGATTAATCCACGTTTGCAGCTGAAGAAATCCCCAAACCAGAAGAGGTTCTAGAATGACGGGGGTGGGGGGGCTGGGGGCTGAGGGAAGGGTGGTCTCTGATCTCAAACTCCACTTTCTTACCATCTCTACCACTTCCACCTCTGCCTCAATGCGAAGGTGATACAGGAAAGTGGCCAGGTCCTTCTTCATCTGAATACTGTTGTCTTCTAGCTGGGCTACTGTAAAGATCCGTATGCTGCATTTTCGCCACACCTGAGAAAGTACCATAGATACACGGAAAATTAAAAGCAAGAAGGCAAAAAAAAAGAGTTATTTCTTAAAACACATGGCATTTTTGCCTAGAACAACCTTGTATGGTATCAGGGTATTTGTTCCTAGATTTTTACTTGGTGTCTTATTGTACTAGGGCAAAAGCTTGACTAAGAAGCACATTACAGTTTAAAGGAGTTCTTATTTCATAACAAGATAAAAACTGGCAAAAAGGTAAAGATAGCATGTGATACAATAAGAGGGTGCTTAATTCAGCCAGCATACTGTTGACAGTGTGCAGACAATAATATTTACTATTTTAAATTTCAGTCTTACCAAAGGATGAACAAACATATGTATAAGATACATAAAGACATCCTTAGGTTTCCAGTATTTAAAAGATTTTGGTCTTTTTTCTTTTTTAGAGAACGTATTCACTTGTTAATGTTTTTTCCAAGGGTTCATATGGAGCTTTATTAATTTGCTGAATTGCCCTTGGAGATGGGTAGGTATCAACTACAAAGAAAACTATTTTTCATAAGGTTGAAACTGGGATCACGAGAGAGCCAAGAATAATTCCCAACTCTTTTAAGCTCTAACACTATAGAATGAAAGGGGATGGCTTTGTCTAGAGAACCAGGACAGAAGTTAAGGGAGAAAATTTTTTTTAAAAATGTGTCGACGTACCTTGTGCTGTTTCAGCAGGAACGGCAACAGCATGAGCATCCCGCCATCGTGCACGATCCACCACACGTCGATGTTGCCCTCAGAAAACTGCTCCACATTGCTGGGGAAGAAGGAGATGTTTTTAGCCACCAGCAGGGCCAGATGGGCAGCAGTTGTCACTCGAACTGTGCCTACGGGAAAACAGAATCAGGATAAGCAGAGGTGAATCCTTAGGAGTGCCTTGCTTCCTACCATGTCAGGAAAGAAAGGCTAATGCCCTTTCACAGATCTCTGAGCAAGGTATCCTATCTACATAGAAGGTTGTACAAAATCAAGAAACAAAATCCTAAAGAAAAATCTGAATACCTAACAGATTCAGAATGAGAACCATGATTTACATTATGAGGTATATTCTGATTACTACATTTCTAAGGGGGGATACATGAATTTGGGAGATTTTGATGCTAAAGAACAATTCTTCCAATTCCTGTGAGAATGTCATTGAGAGCTCACACATGAAAAGAGGGCAATTTCAGAGATAATTCCTAACAGAAGACTTGATAAGATAAACAAGTCATGACCAGAATGTGCGGCTGTAGGGTGAGCAGATTACTACTACTAGTGGTTATCTAGGTGCCCTCAGCGACGGCAGACTCTACTTTAGGAGGCTAGGGGGTGAAGTCAGGGTCCACTTGGGTCCTCAGCATAGAATGAGAAGTGTTTTGTACCAATAAAAGTCTTCCAAGCTCGAGCATCTTCACTCTGGCGCCAGCCGTTTGGCCATCCCATCACCACTGTGTTGTGCTTCATGCCCCCGAGGCCACAAGACTGGATGAGGTGGGAAATGCCCTCTCTCAGCTTGGCGGCCACCACCAGCTGGCAGAATCCTTTCACCTTCTCTGCCTCCATTAGGTGCTTTATGGTCTGAAAGAGAGACAGAGCTTCAACACTGAACTACTTCATCCTGGACCTTTTAACTTTTGCTCCCTCTCCATATTATATCTCCCTCCTCTTTCTAAACTCTACATGAAAGCATATCTCCTACAGAAAAATTCAAAAAGTTAAAATTATCCCCCCAAAATTATGTTATCCTTCGCCTATTTCACTTTCTAAGTGCTCACTACGTGTGTAGCTGCTTGTCTACATGTAGTTCCTCTACCTTTTCCTCTCTTCTGCTTTTCTTCCTAACATACCAAACAAATTGAGAACAGGGATCCTCACAAAGTGAATATTCACTATTCTTTCTTACTTGCCAGGGAGTGTGAACATGATCTCCTTCCTTCCTCAGTCCCAGTCATGCCCTGACTCGTATTACTAGAAATTCAATACGATGATTCAGTTCCACTTTAGAATTTTCTTAGGTATGTTTTCTTTTTCTGTTTCTCCTATTTCCATATCCCTTTGGATATTTTAATGATATCACTGATTACTGATGATATTTGTATTTGCTTTACTATTCTTCTATTTATTCAAGCCAACCTGGAGATAATATTTCATTTACTTACTCCATTCTCTTGCTGGAAAGGTGAAGGAAATAATGGTGTGGAAAATGGATATGATTTTCCCAGAGGCACAGATTAAGTCGGTGGTATAGCTAGGATAATGAGCTATACCACTGTATGCTGTACTTTTTATTCATTTTTATGATCATTCTGGACTAATTTTCTTCAGCATTTCTAGTTTTAGAGATTCAAAGCATTCCAAAATGAAATCCAATAAAAATTTTTAAATGTAATTGAAGTTTCTCCAGGGTTAGTTCTACATATTAGAGTGAAAACTACTTTCTTTCTTCTTCAGGAAAAACTCTAATATCCCCAAAGCTAATCAGAAGTAGCAAAAGAATCTTGGTCATGATACCATGTAGATTAGTAAAGAGGAAGAAAATTTACTCATTGCTCTGTGCTGTCACAAGATGGAGAGGAAACATCACTGTAGTCCAAGAGATGACTTCTTTACATGACTTCTCTCTGGGCTGAGTCAGAGTCTTGTGTCTATTTGGAAATAGTGCTTAGCCTTGATAATCTTATGTTTAGAAATGCTTTTGAAATGGGAAGAAAGACTAAATTACCATCTTCTGATTCATCTTATTATTTGGGAGAATATGACCAATCAAGTCAGCACTAAGGAGGAGACATCCTAGATCACGAGGAAAAGGATTAACCTAGGAATCCCAGGTCTTACCACTCCACATCACAAAACCGTAAGCTAATTCCACTAAGCCAGTAAGCCTTGACTCTTACCTGCTCAGCAGCTAAAGCTTCCCCATAGTTCTCCAGGAAGTTCCCCACGATGACAGAGCCCACAATAGTGAGTCCCTTTCCTGCTTTAAGTTGTGAAGCAAAGGTGAGGAGGCGAGGATGCTTGACGTGAAGGTCTTCATCTAGTTTCAGCAACACAAGCAATTGAGGCCTGTAGAGAGGTTGGCAGGGGAAGGGGTGGGGTGAGAAAACACTCTGGGTCTGGGGAACAGAAGGACAATTCTACCCTTTAATTCGGGAGATCTGTATAAAACATGAAATTTGACAGAAGGAAGAGATCAGAGAAAATAGATGAGGTTGTACAGTTATTTTCAGTTTTTCCCGTACTGTCTCAAATTGATCACTTTTCGTTTGTTTTTTATTCTTTATTTTCGGGGGGGGGGGGTAACTAGGTTTGTTTGTTTGTTTGTTTGTTTGTTTATTTAAATGGAGGTACTGAACCCAGGGCCTCATGCATGCCAGGCATGCACTCAACCTCTGAGCTATATCCTTCCCCCTCAAATTGATCAATCTTGAAGGAAGAATAAAAATGGTAGAAGTCTAGATCATATATCACATGAAAAAAGGGGAACAGAGGATCAAGGATATAGGATCAGTCAAAACAGGTCCATGGTACAAATTCCTTGAGCCACATGATCTCCTTATCCTGTAATCAATGAAGCATACAATTCTGTGTGTTAACTCTGTGCCAAGCAGCACTGACCTCTGTTGATTTTTTTTACCTCCAGTTTTTAGTGTGTGGAGGTCCTTCCTCCAGCCGAAGCAAAGCAAACCGGGCTGCACTGAGGGACAGCCCCCGGATGCCATCACCCCATTCTTTCTCAGCTCTGGGAGTAAGAGGAGAAAAGAGCAGAGACAGATTCAAACTACAGCAAGTACAATTTCAAAAACCAAAGTTTATTTTATCTAAAAGTAACATACATGCAAAGTAGAATATTAAAATGCATATTAATTATTTACATATTAACAACGACTGGTTATTAATATTTAATAATTACATATTAATGAATATACTAATATACATTAACTCATATTAATGCTCTTTCCTAACATAACGAACCCCTTGCAAGCAGATCAATACTACCCTTCACTGACGACTATACTGCACAACATCCGGAATAAAGGCTGGAAGGGTCACTCACCTGTCCCTTGATGTAACTATCCAAAAGCAATAATATAAAATAGCAATTTGGATTAGGAAATTACTATAGTTCCAAAGTTTAAATTATTTTTAAAATAGTGGAGAAAGTGAAACTCAATGTAATCTAAAGCAGAGTGTTATTTATTCCTACTTTTTGGAAGTTGTTAGTGAAGTCTTGGTTGTTACAAAGTTATTCAGGACTAATTTCTTTTTCATTTCAGACATAATCCCTTGCCTTAAGAGATAAGCAAGAATATCTGTATTTGTGTTATACTTGTTTAATACGCATCATTATTATTTCAATACATCCTTTCAGTTGTCTTTTCATTAATCCATTCATACTTTCTCAACAGGTTCCCCTAATGATGAAAGGCTTATGCCTGTAAGATGGCTAAGAGAATCAGGGGTACAAAATTTAGGTACTGATGGATGAAGTTATCTGGATTTGTAATGCAATTCTCACTGAGCTGACTCTAACCAAACTAGCCAGTTTCGATAGTTTCAGCAGTGATCAAGGTTGTACACAGACTCACCCCTGGTACTCAATGTACTTGTAGATCATACCAGCTATTACCATAGCTACAATGGCATAATACCAGGAAGAAATGAACATCAGAGCCAGACAGATACTCATTCCCATGAAAGAGAGGGCCCTAAAAAATTAAAAACAAAAACAAATGAAAAAATGTTTTTCTAAGCAGCTGAAAAAGAAGCCTGTGCTAAAGGTGCTTCTTAAACTGGTGAGAAATTATTATTTTTTTCAATTCCAATATACCGCGGACAGAACTTTTGTACAATGCACTAAAAATGAATTACTAGAAAAACTGTTATATGCTTGGATTCTGGGACAATGTCAAAGTTCTATAAACATTTCCAAATGCTTTTTTCTTAATTTTTATAGTTGTCTTATAACGGAATGGTGACAATTAATAGATCCACACCGAGCCCCAAACCATCCTCTGTGCTCATGCTTCCCATTGCTGGGAAAACATAAATGAACAGGGATGCTACTAAAGTCATCTGTAGTTATGAGGACAATTAATACCTACATGGCAAAGTAGCGACAGGACCTGTAGTTAGAATTATTAACAACTCTATGATCTTCAAAAAAAAAAGTATTTCATGTGAACATTGCTAAAAACTTTATGACATTTATTAGCATAACTGCAGAACCCACTGAAAAAAAAAATCTGACAGTTTCCTTACTTTACATTAGGAACTTGGAAGAAAATAATGAAATTCTTGTTTTGATCAAATAAATTAGGTAGACAACCACAGTTACTGAAGTTCTTCTGTGTACAGAATGCACTTAGCTATGTGACAAGTTTCAAAGAATGAATAGGACACCTGTTAATCTGGAGAAGATCAGGGTGTAATGAAAATATAGGACGTAAAGAGAAAAAACAACAAAGGCAAAATAGTAACACAAAAAAGTTCATAACAAATTTTTAACTTTAAAAGTTAAAAGCTAGAAAGAGGATAAGAGGTGTTAAGATCAGCTGAAGATCTAAATTTGTACCAGATGAAGGTCACATCACTACCCATCACTGGTAAGTGAACCTAGAAAGGGATCATGGAAAAAGTTAGCAAAGAGAACGCATCAACAGGTACATACAGGGCATATTAAAGAAATTTTAGCTATGATAGAAAAGAATTGGAAAGAAATGAGATGGTAGCTAAAAACATGATGGCTCCTTTAGGACTGAAGAGACTTGAACACAACAGCAGTAGCTGTAGCAACATTTCATTGAGAGCTTCACTATGTACCAGGCACTGTGCTAAGCACTTTAGATTATCTCAAAACAACCCTATGAGATACAGGGGGAGGGTATAGCTCAGTGGTAGAGTGTGTGCATAGCATGCATAAGGTCCTGGGTTCAATCCTCAGTATCTCCAACAGAAAAAAACCCCAAACCTAATTACCTTCCCCCAAAGTAAAAGCAACTAAATAAAAACTAAATATATACACCTGTATGAGATAGATATTAGTCTCATTTTACAAATAAATAAAATGAAATTTTATGTGGTTATGTGCTTTGTTGAAAGTTACAAAGCTAGGAAATAGTAGAGCTGATATTTGAACTTAGGTCATCTGACTCCATAGCTCACACTTGTAATTACTAAGTGAAATTGTCATAAGGAAGAGAGTTTGAGAACGACAACTGATGCAGACAGATGAGAACACGAGAATAAAGATGCAAAGGGATGGAGCTCAGCCAAGAGGGAGACAGGAAAGCAGATATGCAAAGGGTAGGTTGTTTTAACCTGAAGAACACAGCAGCCTGAAAATATTTATTTCATAGTTTTGACCTTTATTCTCAATTGGGTAGTATAAGTTATTATAAAACCATGTATTAAAAAACAAGGTAGGACGGTGGAAATTCATATGAGCACTAGAAGTTGAAACAGACAGTTAAGAAATGGCTGACTAAGAAAAAAACTTTATTGAGAATTCAGAATCTTCTGGTTTTCTTCTTTCAATGATGGGGTCTCTCCAAATGTAGGGAAAGAGAAGACAAAAGCAGACTTACCAGTGGTAATAGCGGAAACGGGGTCTCCAGTTGGGTGTTCGAAGTAATGTTTGCAAGGCACATGCCAAATTCACAAAGAGGTAACACATGAGAAAAAACCTGGCAGAATACAAAAAGTAAGAGGAATGATTATTATTGTGAAACAATTCTTCAAGGATTATTTTAAATAACTAGAGAGAGAGCTTTGCTGTATCTAAGTCTTTGTTTTAGCCCGCTAGCCTGTGTTTAAGACTAGGAAGCAGAGACACTTAACCTCCCCACAAATCTGCTCATCCTTTTAAGTTCTCTCTCAGTGAGAGACACAACCACTCTCTACCCAGTTTTTCTTGGGATAATCCCAGTTTCCTCTTCACTATCACCCTTGTTCCAAATTCACTTATCAAGTCCTATGGATTCTACCTATTTATAAATCTCTCTCACCTTTTTTCCTCCTTTCCATCCCTACTTCTATCACCATAGTTCAGGCTCAAATTTCTTCTTTGCTGGATTAGTTAAATAAGCTTCCAATTGGCATTCCCAGCTCAATTTTAGCCTTCTTCTAACCTATCTTTTATATCAGATGGATCATTCTGAAATATAAATATGATCATTTTGTTCTAGGATTACCCATGACTTTCAGGTAAGAGTTTCAGGTCCTTCTGTGATCTGCTCTGCTCCCCAGCACGCACCTTCCACTCCATCAAAGCCAAAGCACTTTCAATTCTCCAGACGCGCTGCACTATTTCATCTCTCAATTCCTTCACACATTCCTGAACTGGGCTAGCTTTCACCCGCGCTGCACTATTTCATCTCTCAATTCCTTCACACATTCCTGAACTGGGCTAGCTTTCACCCCTTCATAGCTTAGCAAATAACCAGTCCTTCTTCAAGGTACAAGTGTCACGTCCTCCAGAAAACCTTTCTTGAGTCTCAGTCCAGTTAGATGCCTCACTTTAGAGCTCCTACAGCACTCAGCATTCACTTTTACCACAGCACTCATCACACTATACAGGGACCATTGGTCTCTTTATCTACCATCAGCTCCTTGGGGATGTGTCTTATTCATCTTATGCTTATTCTCAGCATATAGAGTGCCAGGCAGGTAGTAAGTCAGCAGTAAGTCACAGCTGAATGAATTAAAGCTAAGAGTAGTAAGAAAAGCTACAATCAACTGATAATGAATCAGAAATGGAGGCAAAGAGTTTTTGAAGTTTTACAGGTAGGAAGAAACCATGACAACTTATGAAAGTTAACCTTACACGAAACCCTTCAGGAATATTTATTATTTAGGTGAAGTTACACCTATACTTCGCTCATTCTATTATCACTACTGTTATATGCCTGATGGAAATCAACATGTCCTAGACATCACGTAAGTAAGAATGAGTGAAGCGGATGACTTGCTCTTACATGGAAAGAATTGGGGCCACAAGATCCAGGGAGGCAATAAGGATTCCCAGCTCTGCAATGGCAGCAGTTAGAAGTAAAGCCCAGGTAGGTTCCCCATTGGCTTTGCTGTGACCAAAAACCTGTATACACAGAAAGGAAATAGACACAGGAGTGTGTGGAGTGTTTCAGTCAATGCTCCCTGATTCCTCTATGCTATAGTTTCAGATATATGAAAGATAATAGTGCTACAAATGTGATATCTTTTAAATATCTTTATCCCACTCACAGATAAACTCATACTAGGGATTTACAGGGCCTTGAACTAAAAACCCACATGTCTTCATGTTATATGATCCTGTAATTGCTAAGTCTATGAAGATCACATTGTTTCTCATAAAACCTGAGAAAAAGGGAAGAGGGCATAGGAAAGAGTCACTTACCCTCAGAAAGGGGATGATGTTATCCTTGGCTATAGCCTGTAGCAGCCTCGGTGCACCAGTGAGACTCTGAAGTCCAGCCCCACACGTGGAGAAGAAGGAGCCAATAACAATCACCCACGGGGACGGCCAGGACAAGGTACCCACCACCAGATTACCTTTCACAGCATCCCCAAACCTTCCAGAGAAATCAGAGAAGGGAGATTTAACCTGGAAATTACTTTAGACTAAAAAACTAGAGATATTCACTTGATTTTTCCTATTTATAATTTTTAGACAATCAAAGTTGAGCTAGACATGAATATTAATAAACATGAAGGTAGGTAGATTTAATCAAAAGGCACTAGTGACCTATATTAAGAAAAAACAATCGGTAGGACCAGAATATAAGCTAAATTTTAATTAAAGCTTTTCCCCTTGACCTGTAACTTAGATAATATTGTACATCAATTATACTTAGCTTAAAAAAAAAAAAGCTTTTCCCTTCACATTATCAAAATACCTGCTCTTTGCAGAAAAATTTAAAAAGCAGGGAGGAAATCCATAATCATAACATAACTGCTAACATTTAGCATAGCTTACATATTTCAGTCTACTATTTTTTAAAAACATAGATGAGATCACACTGAATCTATAATTCTGCATTCTTTTAAAACATGTATGTTTTCCTATGTCATGAAAATCTTTATGAATACACAGTTTTAATAATATTGCATCATAATTTACACCACCCACTCCTCTAGTGCTGATTTTCTACTATAGAAAATCCTGTGACTCACATCCTCAGGCACGTATCAACACTCACAATGCAGACCGTTTTCCTCATGGTAGATTCCTCAGAGGGAATAAGTGCAACAAAAGATATCAATGTCTTTAAATATTTCAAAGTCACTACCAAACTGCTTTCCAGAAAGGTTAGACTAACTCTCTTCCTACTGGAAGCAGATGGAGGTTCATGCCTCATGGCACATACCTATTTCACACTTGCATCGAGTATTAAAATTTTAAGTCACTGCTAATTTGATGGGTAAAACATGGCATCTCATTGTTTAATTATTTATAGTTTTAACAATTTTTAAATAAAATATCACATATGAAAAAGTAATGTGCAAAAAAAGCATATTACAACAAATTTTCACAAACATCCATGTAACTTACCAACCAGTCAAGAAACAGAACACTGCCAGTAACTAAAAGCCTCTCATGCCCACTTCTAATCACTAGCTCTTTCTGCCTCCCCCTCATCCTGCCTTTTAATACTATATAGTTTTACCTATTTCTAAACTTTAAATAAACGAAACACAGTATATATGTTTTATGTTTGGTTTCTTTCATTAAACATTGGGAAATCTTTCTTGTCTTTTTTTTTTTTTTTTACTTTGGGTACATGGCTGTGGTTCATTTATTTTCACTGC
The DNA here is from genome assembly GCF_036321535.1 of Camelus dromedarius. Lineage (NCBI taxonomy): Eukaryota > Metazoa > Chordata > Mammalia > Artiodactyla > Camelidae > Camelus > Camelus dromedarius. The sequence continues at coordinate 28,771,515 of NC_087440.1, forward strand.
TGTATAGTTTTCCATCACATGAATACATAATTTATTTATTCTACTACTAATAGACATTTGGACTATTTCCAGATTTTGCCTATTAAGAACAATTCTGCTGAGAGGATTCTTGTGTACATTTCTTAATGAACACATGTGTGCATTTGTGTTGGATATACCTCAAACTGGAGTTACTGAGGCATCAAGTACGTGCGTGTAAACTTTAGGAGATGACGTCCAACAGCTTTCCAAAGTTGTGTTCTAAGTTTTTTTATTATTAATTTTTATATTATGGTATAACTTACCAAAGCTCTATAAACCCATTTTCAATTACAGTAGTATAGAAACAATAAACTCTGTTATTTATTTTTGTCAACAATATTTATATAGTATCTATTGGCGTTCCTATCCTCAAAGGACCCATTTGAGTAGGGGAGAGCAATAAAAGAACAAGTAGCCGCAATATAGTCTGATAAGTGTAATAATACAGTATGTTCAATAGAGTCGTTGAACAAAGGGAGGAGTGGTTATCTGCTGGGTGATTCTGGGAAAGCTTCACAGGCTAGAATATATGTTGTCTAGTCTTAGAGGATGAATATAAGTCGGCCAGGTGGGAGTAACCCATTCTAAGCAAGTGACACTGCGCACACAAATGTGTGGGTGGATGGAGAGCAGAAACAAGCAGCCATATTCTACTCTGAGTTATGGCTGGAGAACAGGGAGTTCTTGAGGGACTGGCGGGAGATGAGATCAGAAAGCTGTAGAGAGGGTAAAATCAAATTACTGAGTTTTAAGGGGCTCTGAAGCAGGAAGGTTTATATGATAAAATGCTGTTTCAGAAAAATCATTCTTTTTTTTTAATTATTTATTTTTTAGAGGAAGTACTGGGAATTGAACCCAGGATCTTGTATATGCTAAGCATGCACTCTACCCCTGGAGCTATACCCTCCCCCCAGAAAAATCATTCTGACGAAAGTGTGGAAGAAAGATTAGAAGGTGGTGAAACTGAAAGGGAGAGCATTACAATAATCTAGGCAAAAGATCCTGAAGGCCTGTACAAAGTGATCGGGATAAAAACAGGGGAAAGAATGCCCTCTGTTAAGATGAAAGGTGGAATTCACAAGGCTCAGATATTTTCTAATTGCTAGTCGTGATCTGTACCTCAGGTTGGGTTTTGAACTTATAACTGTCTTGGGGCTATATGGGATGATCAACATAATGAAAGACAAACACGTGATTCTTATAAAGAAATCAACTACTCACTTGTCTCTGAGAACAACGCCTTCAATACATGCACCAAAAAGGACAACATTGCTTAAATCTACAACATTGAGAGTCAAGGAAACTGACCTTCACCCTCTAACATGAACATAAACACTCAGGATATTTCTTCTATCAGTAAGATGAGCAGCTAAACTCACTAATCTTATAAGTGCTTTCTTGAATTTTAGAGATGTGGTGAGAAGTGAGGTGGTAGAAAGCAGATACCTTTATTATCAGGAATAAAAATACGCATCACCCTCATTCTATGGATGTTCCTATGACTAAGACTCAGACTGGATTCATGAAAAGGATACAGACAATGGAGGTAGTCAGGATGGCAAGGATAGTGCCAATGGGAATAGACTTTTGAGCATCCTTCAGATCTCCAGATCTGTTTGATCCAGCCATGATACCTTTAGAGAAGGAAAAAAAGAACAAGTTAACTTCTTGGGTTTCTGGACACTTAGATATTCATACCGATATACCAAAGACTAGAGGCAAATCTGGGGAGCCTGAGAATATAATTTTGTCTCCTAAGAAAAATCACTCCCTGGGTCTGATGGCTTCTGAAATAGGCAACAGCCCAACTGCTTACCTGTGACGGAGGGAAAGAAGATCCCCACCAGAAGAGTGAAAGAGGTGGTGATGTCAACAAGGACATACTCGTGGTTTAAACTGCCTAAGACATCAGAAGATTTGGCTGAGGGCTTTTCAATGATCTCTCCCTTTGGTAGATAATTACTCCAAAGATTCTCTGCAGTGGGAAAAAGGGTATATAAACAGCAGCAGCAGTATGCAAAGAACATAATTAGATAATCTTCCACCCTTGTTGGGTAGAACATTCTAAACCAGATTCTTCATGTATATAGTTTTTATGTTTACTTCTACACAAGCACAGGTATATGCACATACACATCATACAATAAAGCACACATAAATAAAAATACAATGCCTTTTCTCATCTGGTTCAAATGTAATTTGACAAAATACTTTGGTACATACAAATGCAGTTAAGTTTACCAATGCAAATTAGTAAAAAGTTAAGCAGACTAAAGCTGAATGCCTCTCAAAGCTTATTAAAAAAAATTAGACATCAATGCTATTTCTAACGCCTTAGTGTAAACTTGCTTACATGCAATGAAATTTGTGGACCAAACAGCTAAGATAGAAGTCACTTAAGGAAAGAGTTTCAAAAATTTAGATGAGTTAGGAAAACACACGTGGATGTTATGACCTTAAAATAATTCCATTCTAGCTGTCATTGTGGGAAAAACAGGCAATTTTATAACACAGAATATTTTATTATCTTGAGTTAAAAAGTGATTTGCTCAGCTCTGATTTCAAAAGCAATAAAGTTTAACAGACAACACAGCAAGGGAGTCCTGAAAAAAGGATACTTTCACTAAAAGAAAAGCAGAAGGATGCTGAATTTAAGGAGGGAAGAGGCACTGTGGTGGTGAGTATTCAGGGACAACAGAAGAGGCTAAGATTTTCCTGAGAGAAAAATTTTTTTTAAAAAGGTGTCCCCAAACCTTTTTAACTCACCTGTAATAACACCGCTAGCCAATCCAGGGATGCCCTGGATTGAAGTGACATTATTGTGAACAAAGTATTCATCACAGGTAGCATTGAAAAACTGACTTGAGTTACAGAAGAAGCCCCATAGCTTTGAAGGTACTGTCATGTTGTTAATTTCCTTGGTCTTTGAGCAAATATCAATGTGTCTTGATGAAAGGGTGCGGTTACCCAGCATGCAGACCCTAAATGAAAACAAGGAGAAAGATAAAGCAAGAGGAAAAAAGGTATTTTAAAAAAGAAAATAGGTTACAAATAGGTTAGTATATAGGTTTGTGAAGGAAAAAAATCTTATCTCTAAGAGTTTTCAGTATCATGGATGGAAAAGGAACTAATATTAATTGACTACCTCTGTAAATGGTGTCTTACATTTTCTGCCAATTTAATCCTTACGTTCTCATAAAATACTATTAGTAATTCTATTTTGTGGATGGAAGAACTGAAGTTTAGGGAGAAAAAGTAGTCTGCCTGAGGTCCCACAGGTGGTAGGTAGCAATGATAGAATTCAGATAGTCTGAAGATGTGCTGAATTATCTTACAGAATTTCTTGGCTATTAACCAATTGTCAGGCTTAAAAGAATCCTAGAGTCCTTTTGTTCTTCTTCAAACAAAATTCACCCCTTTCTTTCTGGCCTAAGAAAAAGCCTTATGTTCAAAACAACCCCCTTGAAAATGTTATGCAAAAGGCCAAACCTTCTGGCTACTGTTCAAGGAAGACAGCTTGGCTAGAATTAGACCTTTCCTCAGTAGACTAATAGAAAACTGTTTTTGAACTTAAGCCTACACCCAGTGGGAGCGAGGGTATTTATGAATAATACAAATACAAACTGCTGATTTTATTTTTTTCTTTAACTCAGAGATATAAATACGAACAAACGAATAATACATTCACAGTTAAAATACCTCTCGGGAGGAATAAAGCATGTAACAAAATCTGCAAAAGGACAGCGTAAATACACAATAAACCATTTACCCATTACTAAGCTTCAACAACTCTCAACATTTCCCAGTCTTGTTTCATGCACTCCTCTCACTTTTTTTAGTTTGTTTTGCTGAAATATTTTAAAGAAAAGACCCCACATCATGAACTTTTAGCCACCCAAAAAGAGGAGGAACACCAAAGGAGAACTTGAGACAAAATGGAATTTCCCAAGTTAAGATTCAGGCAGAATGCAGTCTTCAGTACTTTCTGACTCAAGTGGGCCTTCAGTTACTTGGCAGCCCTAGATGAGCCGCTGAAAGTGTGTGACGGAGTCTACGACCAACATCACTTAGCACAACAGAAGAAATACTGGGCTGCGAGTCAGGAGATCACAGAGCTGATGCTCTTGCTCTGCCATTAATTAGTTTTCGGGCAAGTCATTTAATCTCTATGGACTTGTTTTTTCATCTTGAAAAATCTACTTTTCTGTAATCAGTCAGGTTAAATCAACATAAGGCAGATAAGTTTGATCCCTGGATGATCTGGATGATTTTTCAAAGACAGTCACTCTATAAAGGTTATAAACAACACCCAGTGCTGGCTAGTCCCCACACTACTAGTCAAACGGGAAACAGGTCAGCCTGTGAATCACAAATCTGTACAAATCCATTACCACTTCAAAAAATATATCTTAAGGTACCTGCAGTACTTGTGGTATGTAATGTAATCTACGTGTAGAGGGATATACATGCAAATGATGATGTGACATTTATTTCCCTTTATTTTATGAGATGAAAGTCCATTATTGTATTAACAGCAGAATAAAAAATTTAATTATAAATACTTAGGTAGGAGTTTAGGTTTCCTTGACTCTCTTCGTTTTTCTTTAATAAAAGGAACCTAACATCTCAATACTTCATAAAGGTTGCTGGCAATAACTATGTTGTCTGAAGAGCCCTTCATGAATAGTTCAAATATGCACAGTCATAATTAGGAGGTTTTGAAAAACCTACTATCTATATTCAAATGATGGTCACAGACTCCAGTTCTATGCTTGGGACACAAGGAAGAGGATCAACACAACACAATTTGCTGGGAGGCTTCCTGCATAGATGCTAACTAGGCTTATCCAAGGGGAAAATCTTCGAGAGACTTGAAATTCTGACTTAGAATGATCACATCACCAGATGTCGTCAAGAAATACCCAATAATGACAGCTAGTCAGAGAGACAGGCACGTACGGGAAGTGTGGAGGGGCAAAAGAAGACTTGATGGCTCCAGCATAGATGGCCAAGATGGACACAATGACACAGGCCAGAAAGAGTGAGGCAAACTTGTTCACATAGCGCACGCCGATGAACACCACCAATACCATGAGGACCAAGAAGGCCGTGCCATAGACACGCATGTTATTCAGCATGGCGGCCGACTCCTTGAGCGCGTCATCACTACGAAAGATGGCAGCTCGGGGGACAATATACACCTGTTAAGAAATGAAGTAGAAAGGAGGTCAAGGTAATTAAATAAAAGGGCTGTTGTCCTCTACATCTGCTTTCACAAAGGAAAGCAAAACTGAGACAGAAAATGACTGGAGACTTACCCTAATTCCCTAATTCCTATTTGTATCTAAAATGCCTACAGACATGAGATATCATTGATATACAGAACAATCTATATGCTGTTCTGAATACTTATACATCCAAATGGAAAAAACAAGCAGTGTGTTAATAATCTATTCAAATCTATTATATAAAATAATTGTAATGATTATCTTGAGTCCTACTTCTACTATTACTTCAAATAGTAAAAAAATATATCCCAGTGAATAAATAAAGAAATGAAAAACATTTTATTTCATTAGGATAAAGACAAAAAAAGATAAACTTTATTTCACTTTTTCCCCATTAGTGTAAGTCTTGCCTCCGAGATTTTAACTTCTTGGTTGAGGTGGCAGGGTAGTGGTGACTGTGTGGGAGAGGAAGGAGCAGGCAGGCAAAGGATACCCCCAACCTTCTGACTCATATTCCCAGAAGGAAGTCAGTAACAGGTTAGCAGTCAATCACTTGGCTGATTCCTATAGCTAACTTCTCAGAAGCTTTGAGATCAAATGGCAAAATAAATCCCAATCTCTATCTTTTCTACACGGTAGACACAATTAAATCACTACTCACCAGAAAAATTTCAATGGCACCAAGGATATACATGGCTGCTGCAAATGTGGTACCAAGATAAAAGCAGAGGCCAACAGCCCCACCAAACTCTGGGCCCAGTGCTCGGGAAATCATAAAGTATGAGCCCCCAGCTAAAAGACAAAACAGAAGGTGAACAGGATAAAGTATGTTAGTAAGAAGAATGTAAACGAGTCGTAAATAAGGAGGATAAATGTTTTAGGGTTTTGAAAACCTTGAATGTGATAAAAAGTAGATTTCCTAGTGGAAGTAAAAGATGAACCCTTATACTGCACATCAAATGCTCCAAATAAAGCAGCACGATTTGTCAGTATTACTTTAAAAAAAAATCAAAGGATATTTACTACAGGCATGAGATAGCCCAATAAAATATATATTCTAACTAAAAGAAGCTAACAATGCAACAGAAATTAGGGATTCTGGCTTAAAACATAAAGAGGTTTTTAAAGAAGGTATTCTAAAGTCGAATGGTGTTAGTGTCCATGGCCAACAGACCACAGTATTCTGGTCCTTGGAATTCTGCACCTCTGGCTTTATAGGACAAACACACAGTAAGCACTGACTGACCCTGAAATCCAGTCACAGCTACTGACCTGGCACCACTCCATTTGTGGCAATGGCACTCATGGAGATAGCGGTCAACATTGTCTGTAAAGAAAGGGACAGGAGAAGACTGTTACTGTAAAAAGACAACATTTTTGTACTATGTTCCCCTCTGTGGACCTCAGAGCACTTACTGAATATTTAACTCTACCTACTTGTATGGAGGGAGTTTCCTGCCACACCGAATGGTACAGAAATGAGATAATGCCCTTCAACACATCACACTCGTCATACTCCTAAGTATCTGGTGTGTTCTGTTAAAATGATCCTACGTCGTAATCAGGGGGTTAGGTGCTATTAAGAACCACTGATCTTGCCCTGGTTTCGTAGCTAAAAGCTTGGAAAACAGATTGGAAACTGACTAAAGACTGGCTACAATAACAAGAACAAAATTCATTAAGAAGGGGAACCGTTGAAGACTCATAAGAACTGTGTTTCAGAAACATTACCTGGCAGTGACAGAGGGCAGAATGGACTGCAGGTAGGGAGTAGATGGAGGCAGAGTGACTTGTTAGTAGGCTACTGGAGTAGCTCAGTGGGAGGTAAGGACGGCAGTGGTAGAAGTGGGAACAGAAAGAAACGGCTGAAAGTAAGAGATTTCAGAGGCAGACTTGATTGGCCTTGATAGATGATTAGATGCGAGAGGCAATCAAGGGGCCAAATATGGCCCTGAAGTTTAAAGACTAAGAAACTGAAAAAAAAAAATGGTGGTATAACTATGTTATTAATGACACGGCTATGTCTGTTTACCCTGCTTTGCACAGTAGTCAGCTGAGTATAATGTATAGTGGTGACAGTAAAAGGAGTCAGTAGACAGCTGAATAATAACATAAAATTTTTATAATAATCTATCAACTTACAATAAAATTGAGAGAGGTGGCTGGGATACACAGATAAGAGAAGTTTAAAGGAAGATCAGAGTGTTCTCAGTACAATGGAGAGAGGACCTGGAAAGAACACCTGAATTTCCAGGGAAGGGACAGTGGATGAGACTTCAAAACAATTCAAATAATCTCTTACCCTCAAACAACAATCAGTTTCGTTTATCAGTACTATACTGGAGTAGTACCTCACATTTTCTAACATTTTCTGCCACAACATTGGTGTTATCAAACTCAAGTGGTTTGTATTCTGAATTCTTTGAAGTCAGGGACCATATCTCCTACTCCCTATGGAAGTTTTTTTTCGTAACTTCAAGTATATCATATTACAGATATAAACAGCAAATAAATGACACTAAATAACTGAAAATCCTTTAGATTTTAATATCAAAACAATCTCTCCTGTTGGGATCGTGAGTCTTTCCCCAGGATATATTCTTTCTTTTATTCCTGAAGAGGTCAAGAATGATATTCCTGAGCTCTCTCAGTATTGTAGGTGATCTCCAGGAGCCAACTCGGGACTTACACAGCAGCAGCAGATAAGGACAATTGCAAAGGCCTGCAGAACTCCAGCTGTGCCCACCACCCACGTGAGGCGTAAAAACAGGATCACTCCAAAAATATTTTGTAGACATGGGAGGTAGACACCCATGAAGGTACCCATCTGCGGGGTCTGGAAAGAAATGTTGACAAAAGAAAAAAATCATACAGTCATCCAGACAGGTGCTTTTATGCCTTTACTTCTGCATAAAAACTTGGGCCCTGACTACTGTATTAATTGCAAAGCTGAGATGATAAGTCTAAGCAACATCTTTTAAAAGACCCACCCACCATCTTAACAAATGTCTATCACCATACCTTTGAGCTATAGGTTTTTACTTTACATAGGTCTCCACATAGGTTTTTACACAGGCTTTTGACCATAAATAAACTATTAAGTGTACCCTCAACAATTTAAAATCTTCTGTTCTTAAAAGCCATTAGCCTTCTCTTTTTAAAAAAAATGGAATAATGACTTTATGGAATTCCTTCAGAATCTGGCATAACTCTTTCATAGCAGTTGGTAAAAGTAGTAGATAAAATGAAGATCTGAGGGTCATTTTCCCCTTGAACAACCAAGAAGCTAATTTGTAATATTGTTCCATATTTTCATTTTGAGAAAAACTGATATTTGGTCTTTGAAAACCCCCACAACTTCACAGCAGAGAGGTGGCATCCTAGATGGGTGTGGATACCTTTTTTTTTTTTAAGTCCTATTCTCTCTCCCTGAACTGCTCGTCTCCCAGCTATTAAATGGCTCACTCCCTCATCCTAGTTAGGTCTCTGCTCAAAAATCACGTGTCAGAAGGGCTTTCCCTGACAACCTCTCTAAAATAGCAACCCCCTCCCCAGCCCTGGCTCTCTTCCTGGTGAGTCTCAGTCTCCTTACCTTGCTTATATTCTGTTAGAGCATTTATCAACACTTAATACACTGTATAATTTAACATAGTCAAACAGCTTAAGGACTGTCTTGCCACACTAGAATTTAGTCTGCATGACAGCGGGACGCTGTATGCTCTCTTTGTGCTACGACACCCCTCCCCAGTGCCTAGAACAGGGCTGGGATAGATCACGTAGTCAGCAGTCCTTGAGCAGAGAGTGATGCCCCGGACACCTCCTCCTTTTTTTGTCTGTGGGGCTCTTTCCATTCATCCTTGTTATTCCAAGGCCTCACCTTGGCGGGCTTCTTTTTCCCCTCGGAGATGTTCTCCGCCTCTTCATGTTCCTTTGCTCCTTGTGTCAGGTTAGTGTAATTGGCCATGCGGTTGAGGAGAGAAGACACCTTCGGTCTGGTGTCCATTTCTTCCTACAAAGCCAGAAATGAGGAAGAAATGAATGATGAACACTGGAAATAAGCATCAAAATGACCCCTCTATCAGAAAATTGCTAAGTAAAGGAGAAAATAATTCACAGGTAAATATTTTAAGAAAATTTAATGACACTTTATTCTTCCCTCACATTATAATACATAACCAGGGCAAATAATGAGTACTTAGACAATTTTTAAATGAAAAGCTTTATGATTCTTTCTAATAGCTTAACGTTACAGTAAAAACAAAACCACACTGGCCCCTACGGATAGCTGTAACCTCCTAAAGGTTAATATAATCTTTAACCAAAGTACTGCTAACGGTCTGCTAACATTTATAGCTATAATTCATAGCACAAGCATGAACAGATCAATCAAAAGCTTTTGTGACTGAACCAAATATTCACCTCAGACCTTTTCTTGAAGGAAGCTAAGAGAAAATATCATTTAAAAAATAGGTACACTGAGAAAAGTGGCACTCAAATCACTGTCCAAAGTAAAGGCAGTGCTAGACTAAATCAGGGTCCTTTCAACAACGTGGCCACAGATCCCACCAGAGTCCATGCTGTCTTAGTCAGATAAGACATACGGATCCTCTTACTGTAGCAACCTGCTTCCTACCCTGATTTTTGGTTAATAGTTCTAAGGTAAATGACAGTCATCCCAAACACAGAGTTGAAAAGTACACTACTTTATACTTAGCAGATGATTCCACTGTAAACATTTAAACTCTAGCTAAATGAGATAGCAAAGTTCTCGATATGCCTGTGGTATCAACATTCCTTCCCCTTTATTTCATAGAAATTTGATTCAGTGGCTATTCATTATTAGCAAAAATTAGATTATACAGATTAAATCAACTACACTGACAAGCTGTAATAAGTACTATATTTTAACAATTAATTATTAAATTATCCAACCGGCAATGTTTTAAAACTAAATGGGATGGGAAACAGTGATCTTGAAAAATCTCTGTTCCTGAAATCTCTTCCCTGGTTTTCTCCCAAATATTACCTCAAAGAGTGCCAAATTTTTATCAAAATATTCATCTCCTTCTTCATAATTGGAATTGTTAAGATAAGCATTTCGAGCTTTCTTATGCCCATCATCTGGAAAAAAAAGTAAACCTAGTTAGTTTTTCATTGATATTGTAGAAGCATCAGCACCAAATAACAGCATGTTGCCTCTGTAACAACAGAACTCATTTTCATATTCAAATTTCCATCTGAGAGTGGTAGAACTCAATCAGCATTGCTTGCAGAAGGTGAGTCCCTCTCGAACAGGAGCAAAAACAAATCGATAAGAAGTAAAGGTCGTTCCTTTTCTTAACACTATGAAGGCCTCCAAAAACAGTATTCTTTTAGGATTCTAGCCTACAGCGATGCTACTCTTAATATTACCCAAATCTAGGATAAAAAAAATTGAATAGTCACTGAGCACTACTCAGTGTACAACGCTGACACCCCAAGGCTACTTTCTTTACACACTGTTGCTGTTGATAACGGCAGTAAAAGCCCTCTGCCTTCAGGGCTGTCTGACCTTTCATAAACGACATTAGGTCATTTAACCAAGTGTTATTTCTGTACAAACACTTGCCACGTATCTTTTTATGTGAAAAGAGGCACACCCTACAAAAATTTGGTGAACCAGCTATGAGGAGAAAAAAAAAGAAAAAGAGATTGGGTTCCCTAAAATAGTAGAGGAGTTTGTGCTTTCTTAACTTTGGTTCTTTAATTGTGTAAAAGTTATATAAGTAAAATCATCTGGTAGGAGAGTGAGAAAGAGAGAACATTTAAAAATTGTGTAAATGTCATTAAGAACTAAGATTTTAAATACTGAGGAAACAGACATTAACATAAAAATTAAAGAATTAATTTAAAGTCCTATAACCTTCAATATATAAGATGAGCTTAGGAAATACTCAACAAGCTATCAAAATAATTGTCATGTCAAAGGACAGAAGAGACCACCTGAAGGGATTCCCACTGGCTAAAATCAGGATAATATGAACACTAAAAATAAAGAATGTGATGAACTGAAATTCAAGCACTTAAAACAACTAGTCACCTTCACAGAGTTACTATGGAAACAACACTGAAGTCTGAAAAATAACGGAAGGAATCAAGCAATTATTCTGCCTTTTCTGTACCAACTGTATTTTAGGGTAACCAAATAGTTAAGAAAATTTCATTATAGAAACATTCTAGCCAATAAATGCAGATATAATTAGAAAAAAATCACCAATTTTCAACCTCTAATAAAGAACAAATCTGAGGAGTGATCATCAACGGTTGCTAAAACCATTAATTAAAAGGCTGCGGCGTAAACTCCATAAAGAATAGATCAGGGTGATCTGGAACCCAACGACCCATCTTACAATTACTAAAAGTGGGACAATACAACCTTCTAATGCAATACAATGAGAAATTCACTGTGCGACCTACAAGGTATTCTTGCCCCAAAGAATGGAAGCTGAATCTAACCAAGCTTCTAAATCTATCATGTTAAACATCATCACAAAGATGCAATCATCAAATTCAGAATGTGGAAAATTCCACATGACAATCTGATTTCTTCAACAAATAAAATGGCATAAATTTAAAAAGGTGAACTTATAAATTAAGAGACTTAAGATGACATGCCAATCAATTTCAACATGTGAAACTTGTTAGAATCCTGACTCAAGCCAAATGTCAGGAAATAATCAGAGGAATGTGAATATGAACTGGGTTTTTTTTATTTTTTATTTTAAAGAGTAAATAAAATCATCTGATCTCTCAAATTTTCTTTAAGTATTCCAGGAAAAAATTTGTGGGGGCTTGAAAATAGATTTGCAACACTGCTGAAGCTGGGTGATGGGTTCATAAAGGTTCATTATGCTATGTTATTTACTTTACTGTACCTTTGGAAATTCCCATAATAAAAAGTCATAAGAAAGGAAAATGCAATTATTTTCCTTTCTGTAATGGGTCCAAAAAATTCTAAAGAGAATGACACAGCTTAAAATTATCACCATTTTTGAGTAATTCATTTATTCAATTAATTCAACAAGTATTTATTCAATTCTTACGATATGCTGGGCACTAGGGATATAGCAGTAGACAGGGCAGTTAAAGACTATACTTCCATTGTGTGTATACTGAAATTACAGAAGACAAAAAAACTTAAAAAAAAATTGTAAGTTCAATGGAGAAAATGAAGCAAGTACTGGGACAGATTATGACTGGGGATGGGAAAAACATACAACTTCAGGTAAGATCATTAGAGTGCTGGTAAGCGGGCTCTTCAGAATTTTAAAAAATACTGATTTATAGTATTTGCCAATTTCCGTGGTATAAATACTCCCATGTGCTAATTTTAAGTTACTCAAGTGAAGTCACTGAACATGGTTTGGGGAAGAGATGCATACTACTGATGAGCTGGCTGTAGCACATCACTGGCATTGGATGGTCAGGAAAAACCTGCATTTCAGGCAGAGGGAACAGCAATTTAAAAAGATCCTAAAACAGAAACAATCTTAACGGATTCATAAAACAGAATGGATAACATGGCCAAAATAGAGTTAGGAAAGGGCAGAGTGGCTAGAAAGATAGGAAGAAACCAGATCAGGTAGTTAGCAAATGGATAGTTCTTCCAAACCCATTTACTGAGTAGTCGCTCCTTTTCCTGCTGACCTCTTCTAGATAATAACAACATGATCGGGGTTGGAGCTGGGGAGAGCGCGATATGAGTCTGTGTTAATGTTATTTCCATTATTTTGGGGACGGGGTAAACATAGATAGCATTTTTTTTTTTTAAGTAAGGGACTAAAAATGAAACAAAAAGTGGAAAAAAACTGAAATAATAATTTAGGACCACAGAACAGTTCAAATATATCAATAATAAGGCAAATAGACAAAATTCATAAGTTAAAACATAAAGATTGACAGACTGGATTAGACAACAAAATCCAGGCAAGAGACGTAACATGGACACACAAAGGCTAAAACTAAAGGTAAGAGATGTATCAGGCAAATACTAACCAAAATAAAGCTGATACAGTTTTATTACTCACAGATAAAAATTTTAAGACAAAAGCTTTACTATGGGTGAGAGGGTAATCATATGACAAAAGGTTTAATTCACCAACAAAGTATATACGTTTTACACATACACCTATTGTTTATAGTTATCTCTTTTTGTGTTACATATTACCCCCAAATTTAGTGGCTTAACACATACGTATCATCTCATAGTTAGGAGGGGCTAAGAATATGGGTACGGCTTAGCTGGTCCCTCTGCTTCAGAGTCTCCTGCCAGGGCTCTGGTCTCATCTGAAGGTCTGGATAAGATCCACCTTCAACCTCATCTACACAGCTGTTGGCAGAATTCAGTTCTTTTTAGGCCTTTTTCAGTTCCTTGCCACATGGGCCTTTCCATAGGTTAGCTTATAGCATGGCAGCTGGATTTCCTCAAAGCAAGCCATCTAAGAGCCAGAGAGGGAGTGCAAGACAGACAACAGTCTTTATAATCTCATTTGAAACTGACATGCTTTTGCCATGTTCTATTAATCAGGATTAAGTACAGCTCTCACTCAAAGGAGAGAAGGTTAACAAGGGCATGGATACCAGGAAGAAAGGAGTGATAGGAACCAACCTAAAAGACCACCTACCATATCCACCCACCCATCCATCCAATCACCCACCAATCCATCCATGCCTCAAAATATCTGAGGCAAAAATGGATAAAATTATATCAAGAAATTGACAAATCTACCAGCACACAAGGAGGTTTTTCATACTTTTCTCAGTAATTGATAAATGAAGCAGACAAAATAGCCAGGGTAAAGAAATCTCAGTAACACAATGAAAAACCTTGACCTTAACGGATGTAGAGTTCTGCTTCCAAAATTAGAGAATATACTTTGTAATCAAACATACATGGAAAATTTACACATGGAAATTTATCAAATACTAGATCTTAAAGACAGAACAAATTTCAAACAGATATAATATAAACCATGATCTTGGTAATTAAGTTAGAATTTAATTATAAAAAGATAAAGTTAAAAATCCTTGCAGATTTAGAAATTAAAAAAAAAAAACCCACACACTTTGACAATAAAAACACTACCTATTGGAACTTGTAGGATCCAGCAAAAATAGCACTTCACGTGAAAGTTACTGCTTTAAAATTTTACATTAGCAAAGTAAAACGAATAAAAATTACACAAGCTAAGTACCTAGTTTAGGAAGCCAGAAAGAAAGCAGAATAAATCCTATGACAGTGTAAGGAAAAATATGATAACTATACCAGCTATCTTTTGGTTAAACATCCTTTTCTGCCTTCAACTTCCCATTTTTCCTGGGTCCTTATGCTTTAGGTAGATCTCTTGTAAACTGCAAGTAGCTGTATTTTAAAAAATATGACAATCTGTCTTTTTAATTGTCAACTTCATTCCATCACCTTAGCAATTATTTGGACTAAATTCTACCGTCTTTTTATTCCTCTTTGGTCTTCTTTCTCTATGACTCATTCTCATTTCCTTACTGGATTTTTGGACTTATTTTTCCTTACTCCATTTTTTTCTCTCTTCTCTCTTAGAGTTTCCACATTCTATTTCTATTCTTTCAGTCAGTTCCAACTCTCTCCTCCAGAATAACATAATATTACTGTCTGCTATTTCCAGTAGTCTATTTTTTTAATACACAAACAAGACACTAAAATGATTTCATACTGACAATATTGACTTGAGTCAAGGTCCGCATCTACCATTTCACTTGTTCAATATTCTTTGTATCATTTCAGAATACTAGTCTTCTGGGATCATTTTCCTTACATGTGAGGTACATCCTTTAGAACTCCTTTAGAGAAGGGTTTCTCAAACTCAGCACTACGAAGTTTCAGAAAAAATAATTATTTGCCCTGGGGGACTGTTCAGTGCATTGTAAGATGTTTAAATGCATCCCTGGGCCATCTAGTCACTATGTGCCCGGAGCACCTCCAACAGTGACCATCAAAATGTCTCCAAATATTTCCAAATAGCCCTTGGGGGACAAAGTTGTCCCTCGTTGAAAACCGCTAGTTTAGAGCAAGTCTCGTGGTGAAAAATGTGCTCAGCTTTTACTTATCTGCAATTGTCTGTATTTTGCCCTTATTCCCAAGTGTCTTACTAAGCATGATTCTATGATAATTACATTTTTGTGAACACTTAAGACATTTTTTACCTGTTTTATTGTTGAGAATTCTGTTATTCTCTTCTGTTCCTTCTTAGGTGTCTTGCAGCTCCATTAAGAAATGTCTAGGTGTAGTTTTCTTTTTGTTTACAAACACTCTTCTCCTGTTTCAAATCTACTGTTTAACTTCATTTTTTAAATATCAACTAGTTGTTTTCCTTCTCTTTGAACAGTCTTTCATTCCTGAGTAGTATGCTCATCTTCCTAACTGCATCCTTTATTGATGTAGACATTTAATAGTGTTATTTCCCAGACTCAGCACCAGTTCATCCGCCTTGAGGATTACAGGAGTAGTAGTCCCAGCCTCAGCATATGACTTCCCTACTATTCAATAGCCTGACAATATGGCTGCTATAAAAACTTGACTTCAGAGCTATCCTGCCCCATCCTGCTGCCCGCTGGTCTAAGCCACCTCCTAAAGCTCTGGCTTCCCTTGCTATAGCCCTGGCATTTCTATGTCTGGGGCCTCTCTAGTCTCAAGTTTCAGATGCAACCACCTTAACTTTCAGACACTTTGGTTCTGGATATTTCTGCCCCAACTTCCATTTGCTTGCTTCCTTAATTTTGGGGAGGCAGGAGAATGTCTCTGGAGACTTTGCCTGCATTTATGAGACCTATGATGCCCCCCAGATTGCTTTACCCAGGATCTACTCACAGTGGTCCCAAAGAGCTCCTGGTCAATTATGAAAAGTCAAGGCTTTTTGGATAAGGAACAAAGATTTCATCAGGAGTGGTTAACCAAAAGGCATGGATCAACCAGGTACGAAATCAGAAGTGGTTATACTGAAAGGCATGGATCAATTCTGTCTGAACATCTTGGTGGGAAATCATGCTGCTTCAGATGTACAGCCTTTAGAAGTCTGGGTCACTACTATGACCCCAGGAAATCCCAAATGGAATAAAAATTCTAGAGTTTCTGAATTGCAAATAATTTGCTCTGCAAGAACTACAAACCAAACCCATATCCTATGGCTGTTTTAGAATTCTCCAGGATTCTAAGAAGATTCCTTTGGAGGATACCTACTGAGACTGGCTTCAATAATGCTTTTAATGAAACAGCTCAACAGATCACTATTATGTTTCTTTTTCTCATTTTACTATATAAATAATGCTGACACTACTGGGAAACTTACTGGTGTTTCATTGCACAATTCAGACGAAAACTGACAGGAGTGCGACTGGCTCTACTGAAGATTTCAGATTTCTATTTGTTATGGCATACTGACAAATGGTATACTAATGGTCTTTATAAACACTTTTTTATTGTAGTGCTATTGTTTCTACTATGTTGCTTTTTTTTTTTCCATTACCACTAATACTACAATTTGGGCCTATGACAAATCTCAGATTCCTCCCTTGTCAAATGTTCTTTATTGGTCTGAGCCAGGCAGAACAGGAGCAGTAAATTTACTTAATCTCCCGTGGGACAGGTCTGGGTCTGAACTATGTGACTAAGTCAATGTGAAAGGCACACATTATGACTGGTTGCCACAGCTTTTAAGTCTGTTGCTTTCTATTCTTTTCTATTCTTTTTCTTTGCAAATTATTTGTTGAAGGAACTATGTCATGTGTTCAGTAAAGTTTCAGAAGGTCTGTATTTTGATGAAGGCATCCATGAGATGTTGTTTAACATGTTGCTCTGATTTTTCTATTTCCTACAAATTGCTAATTGGATCTAGTGGCTTAAGCACATTCAGTATTTTTATGGGGGAGGGAGGAAAACTCCTTCAAAATGGTATTTTCATCTTCTGCCAGGAGGTATATGTAATCTGGATGTCTTTCTTTTTGAGATACTAGCAATTGTTGATGATTAATGCCTAGAGCCATTGATTTATGAGGGGTTACAAATGATGGTGTTCTTATTCTATTATTCTTCCTTAATTTATTAGCTGAAGTACTTTTATAAAGAGACACTCCCTCTAATTTACTATTTGGTTACTCATTGGTATAGTTAAAGGTAAGATAAATACTTCATTCTTTCCCTTTATTGACCCATTCTCAGAATAATGAATTGATTCACTAGAATAGTCCACAGGTGATCAGTTTTTAAAATTATCATTATGAACTCATGAATTTAAATACTAGATATGTTTCAAGTCAAATGCTTTTTCTGCAACTATTAATATTATGTTTCTCCTTTAATATGTTAAACACTGAATTATATAACTTAATAGTTAGGCTTCGGTCCCAGTGCAGGAAAGAGGACGAGGGAGGAGCCCATTCTGGGGCCTCCGCTCCTTGGTCATGGGGTGGGTACCAGGCCAGAGAGGGAAGAGGGGAGAAAAATCCCGCTCACTGGGCCAGCCCAGTGCCCAAGAGGTCAGAAGGGGTCTGTCTGAATGTGAGCCTGCGTGTGAGCGTGAAGCTCCACAGGGTTTGTATCTTCATTTTCTCAGGGTTGTGGAGAGGTTCACTTTGAGAGGGCATATATGAAAACTCTATATATTAAGTTGTGAAGTGGTAATAAGCAAATTTAAGACGATACTGCCAGTTTGTGCCTCTGTACCCTCAGATTATGTATTTTCGTTTCTTTAAAAAATATATTTAATGATACATCAACCATGTATTTTCAGCAGAAATCCAACTAGTCACAGGAGTAATTTTTAAAAATACAGTTGACTTTTAAATAATTCAGGGGGTTAATAAGTATAACTCATACTTGACCCCTGTACCCAAGGTTCCTCCTCTGCATGTGCATTCAACCAACCACAGACTGTGCAGTACTGTAGTATTTACTATTGAAAAAAATGCAAGTATAAGACAACCAGAGCAGTTCAAGCCCATGTTGTAAGGGTCAACTGTACGTTGCTTGATTCAGATTGCAAATATGTCATTTAGGATATTTGTATCTGTGCTCATAAGTAAAATTGGCTTATAGTGTTCTCATACTGTCATTGTTAAGTTTTTGTATCAACAGTATGCAAGTCTCAAACGGAGCTGGGGAATGTTTACTTGTTTTTCTGTTCCTTGAGAGAAACTGCAGTAGAGTGGACTTGTTTTTCCCTGAATGCTTGGTAAAAACTAAAAATGCCAGGGCCCACCACTCATTTGCTTGCTTGCTTTCTAAACTGTTTTAAATTGAAAATTATACACACACACACACACACACACACACACACACACACACACACAGAAAAGTTCATAAATCATAAGCCTTCAGCTTGATTCATTACAATTGCAATTTCACCCTTCCATGTATCTCCTCAGCCTGACCCTGAGTTTTGCAAGAGATTTGATGAGTCAGTCAGTGGGAAAAGTAGATATATTAAAATAACTGCACCCTGTTGACAGGAAAAGCATTTGGAAGGTCTGAAAGATCCTATTATAAACTCCATTCAGCAGGCAAGACAACTGAAGCAGATTTTCACCTCCTGGGCCAAATTATACTAAACGAGGTTTTTTGTAGAGATTTGGAAAGAATTTTAATTCAAGCTACCGATGACCTTTTCTGAGAAAATATTATTAAAATAGAAGAAAATTATCTCTATCTCTTTTGCAAACTCCAAATTAAAAAAAAAATTAACCAGCCTTTTAAGGATTATGACTCTGTAGTTAAAGGTACTTAGGATGGGAGACAGAAGATGATAATTATTAACAGTAGGAGAAAAAAGGGAGAATATAATCTGACCTAATGAACCTAGAAGACAGAACCGAGGGTAGCAGGAGGAACTTACCTAAGAATCTAGCTAGAAGACTGGATAAATTTCATTTAAAAGTGAATGCAACTAGGGGAGGGAGGAAGGTATAGCTCAGTGGTAGAGTGCATGCCTAGCATACACAAGGTCCTGGGTTCAATCGCCAGTACCTCCATTAAAAATAAATAAATAATCTTGTTTATCTATTCTACATTTTGAGATCCTAGTCTGTCCCTTCCCACCCTCCGCCCCCTTGGCAACCACAAGTTTGTATTCTATGTCTATGAGTCTGTTTCTATTTTGTATTTATGTTCTTCTTTTTTTTTAGATTCCACATATGAGCAATCTCATATGGTATTTTTCTTTCTCTTTCTGGCTTACTTCACTTATACTGTATAGCACAGGGAAATACAGACAAGATCTTGTGGTAGCTCATAGCGAAAAAATAAATGTGACAATGAATATATGTATGTTCATGTATAACTGAAAAACTGTGCTCTACACTGGAATTTGACACAACATTGTAAAATGACTATAACTCAATTAAAAAATGTAAAAATAAATAAATAAATAACCTAATTACCTCCTCCTCCTCAAAAAATAAAAATTTTAAAAAAAATCTTAAAAAAAAAAGTGAATGCAATTGTAGGCTGCCAAATGAGATTAATGTCTGGAGTAGTCTCTGCAAATACTATTAGGGTTTTTAGCTAATACTAAGAGAACTCTTCACAATCACATACTATTTCTTTTTGTCTACAATTAATTCATCTACTGTCCTTTACTACAAGTGCGTAATTGGAAAAAAAACCCAGCATAGTACCGTTGATCACTACCAACTCCCCTGACTGTTCATTTCACTAGTTAAGTTCCTCCCTCCCTCCATGACACATGTGTTCCTGCTTAGATGATAAACTGCTCCCCAAATGTCTCTACCTATTGTGCATGTATCAGAGACAGAAGTAATTTAATAGTTTGGTGGAAAATGTACTGTTCATGATCAACCAAAATCTTTCAGTGAAAACTTAATCAAGTCCTGGTCCAAATATGAAATTTTTATACAGAGAAGACTAATTTTGAACAGTTTAAATTATCCAATATAAAAGCATAAAAAAGAGAATAGTGACAGCCCCAATACTACAAAGCTAGGACCCTGGTGATCAGATTCCTAGCTATATGTTCATACCAAACCATTTACCTAATAAATATTAAGTGCCTAAGGTGTCAGTTACTGTTTAAGCATATAAACTCACTCAAAGAATGAGAATTAAGACCAGAAACAGGTGCATAATATAGAAAGAACAAAAAGAGTATCCCAGTTTCTTCAACTAATACTCTGAGTCTGGAATAAGCAAACAAGCCAAATATTTTCCCTATTCTGGATTTTTTAATAGCTTATATTTTCCAGTGCTGCTCTGCATATATTCAAACAGCTAAAAGTTCAGCAATGTATAAATCAAAGTAAGCATCAAATCAAAAGACAGACACACGTAAAATGGCTGTTAATACATTTAAAAGTACTCAACTCACTCATAATTAAAAAGGTACAAATACAAACTAGAGATGTCATTTTCACTTACTAGTTAAAAAAAATTAAGATTGATTATATCTACTTTTGATGATAGGGATCTGAGTATGTCTCCATACTCCTTATTGGGGGGTTTAAGTTGATGTATCTTTTTGAAAATATATATACTCTTTAACCAGGGAATCCCATTGTTAGGAATTTACCCTAAAAATATACTGGCAATGAGAATGCAAGGATATATGTACAAGATGTTCATTGCAACATAATTTGCAACAGTAAAACACCTGGAAATAACTTAAATGCTCATGAATAAAATTACAGTGCAGGAACAAATGAAATACTACTATAAAGGAATGAGGCAGATCTTTATATACTGATATGAGATGTCCAAGATAAAATATTAAGTGTAAAAAGGAAATCACAGAACAGTCTGTACAGTGTAATGCCACTAATAGAAAAAGGAAAAAAGATAGTCAGTATATAATATGAAAATGTGTAAGTAAAAATTTCTATAAGAATTTGCAAGAAAGTGTCAACAGCAAGTACCTTGGGGGAGTAGAGGTAAGGTGGTAGGGAGAAGAAACATTTTAAGGGACCTTAACTTCTTTATATATATACTTTTTGTATTGTTTGAATTCCTCACCAGAGTATGTTTTATCTTATTCAAAATTTTTATTTTTGTGAGGGGAGTAATTAGGTGTATTTATTTATTTATGTTTAGAGGAAGTGCTGGGGATTGAACCCAGGACCTCATGCTTGCTAGGCATGCACTCTACCACTTATGCTATTATACCCTCCCCCTTGTTTTATTTTTTATATTTAAAAAATTTATCAGTTCTGAGATGTATATATACATACAAGCTAATTGCAATTTAAATAAGTGATAGCTAAAAGAAATCAATTCATTTCCATAATTTATTTCACAGATAAGGAACTGAAACATCAATTTCTTTCCCTCACTTAAGGCTGTGCTTTTTATGAAGTTCATTCAGGAATTAAAATGAAGGTGATCACAAGATATTATAGAATATTATATCTTCTTTTAAACATTACCTTGGGAAAAAGAAGCTCTAACTCTTAGACTTTTTAAAAAGCCATAAACCATGTAAAATTACTTTTTAATGTAACCAAATTGAGTCTCAGCAATCAACTGCAGAGGTAGAGTCCTAAAATGTACCAAGTTGGAAACAGAAACAGCAGGAAAAAAAAAGCTGAGGCATGAAAAGTAGAAAAGGGGTATAGAAAACAGAATTAGAGAAGGGAGTAATGTCTCTTGGTGCAAGCAGGGAAAGGGTGACTTTAGAGAGAGTCAGTCCCCACAGTAATACTATACCTAACAGCTGGCTGTGTTCCCCTGTGATGGAGTTCTGACTCGGGTCTGAAAGACAAACAATTGAAAAGAAAAGAAAAAATGAATGACCAAAACAATTTCTTAAAAATCAGCAACAAAAGTCAACCCAGGAAATAAGCAAAATAAAAAATTGTTCTAATGCTCAAGAAACATTACTGAAAGGATAATAAAAACAGAGTGAACTATTATAAAAAATAATCCCATAGCTTCCTTAAAAAGTTAACCAGAAGGATTACCATGTGAGCCATGGTATATACCCAAAAGAACTGCAAACAGGGACTCAGATAACCGTATGACGTTTACAGCAGCAGTATTTACAATAGCCAAAAGGTGGAAACAGTTCAGGTGTCTTCCAACAGATGAGTAGATAAACCAAATGTGATACAGATGATCCCTGACTTACAATGGTTTGACTTAAGATTTTTCAATTTTATGACGCTGTGAAAGCAATATGCATTCAGTAGAGACCATACTTCAAATTCTGAATCTCGATCTTTTCCCATGCTGGTGATACGCAGTACGATACTCTCACGATGCTGGGCAGGGCAGCGAGCCACAGCTCCCAGGCAGCCGTGCCATCAGGGGAAACAACCCACACACAACCATTCTGTACTTGTGCAGCCATTCTCTTTTACACTTTTGGTACAGTATTCAATAAATTACATGAGATATTCAACACTTTATCACAAAACATGCTTTGTGTTAGATGATTTTTCCCAACTGTAGGCTAATGTAAACGTTCTGAGCATGTTTAAGGATGGCGAGGCTAAGCTATGATGCTTGGTAGTAAATGCACTTTGATTTACAATAGTTTCACTTTATGAAGGGTTTATCGGGATACAACCCCATTTTAAGTTGAAGAAGATCTATATATACATACAATGGGGTATTATTCAGCCATAAAAAGGAATCAAGTTTTGATATGACATGCATAAATCTTGAAAATATTACACTAAGGGAAATAAGCCAGAAGCAGAATAAATATTGTATGATTCCATTTATATAAGATATCTAGAAAAGGCAAATAGGCAGATTTATAGAGACAGAAAGCAGATTAGAGGTTACCAGAGGCTGGAGGGTGGAGGGGAAATGGGGAATGGGGTGTTACTTCTTAATGAGTTGTGAAAGAATTTCAATCTAGAATAGAACTGGAGGAGGTAAAATGGAGTCTCATTCTTGTGCCCCCAGGAAGACAGACCTAAACCCTAAGAGGCTGATTTCCCATAAATGCCTGATTTACAGAAGTGGAATTTTCTCAGATGATGAGCGGTTGACTAGAGGTTGTCTCATATCAACTTTGGGAAGTTTTGCCAGAGACATGAGTGGGAGGTGATCCAAGTCGGGTCAGTCTTACTCTGTGGGCTGAATTAAGCTTTGTTTTTATGACTGGACTGAGTCTTGCTCAGGAAGTTTTCAAGGCTGGTCTCTGTTTTTGATTTTAACTGACTCTAACTGAACTCGTCTTTCTCGACATTCCCTGCCCATAAATACAACCTGCCCTAAACTTTCAGTGGACTCACCTGTGCTTGCTATAGTTTGCTAACCCCAAATTGCAGTTTCTCTGCTATTCCTCCAATAAACTCATCATTTTCAGCTTGCCTCAGTTTACCTCTTTAAGTCTATGGAGTACAGAGTTTCTGTCTGGACTGATGAGAAAATTTGGAAACAGTGGTAATGGTTGCACAGCACTGTGAATTTAACTCATGTCACTGAATTGTGCATTTAATGGTTAAATGGCAAATTCTGTGTTATACATATTTTACTATAATAAAAAGTAAATTAAAAAAAAAACACACAAATTTGACCAGGCAATAGTGATTCCATAAAGTAGAAGGATGACTCAGGGTCTATGACATGAATTACATTTTCTCTTTAATGATCAAGGAACAAAGTGGCCATACCAGCTGCGAGTCAAGACATAAGTAAAGCACTCATTACTACTAGCAGATATTTTCTGATTTGACTTTGAGACAAAATGACGAAATTAGCTTTTATGAGTATCTGTTTCTTTAGTAATCTGTAATAAAGTTAATGACAATAAGTCAATACTAAGAGATATTAACAATTGCCATTTAACAACCAACCAATTGCTTATTCTGAAGGCTTGAAAAACATTAAGGGCTAACTATGGAAAAGACTCTGAGCTCCACTTTCCTGAAACACTAAGTCTCCTAAGTTACTGAGGAATATATCTGGATTCCTTGAATGTTTTGGAGAATAAAAATAATTTAGACTTAGAGGGTCTGTGAACAACAGGAAAAAAGTTGTCTTTATTTTCACTAACCTCTAATTGTAGCTTAGTATTTTCTTCAAATACAATGTAGGCAACAAACCACATAAAAGTACCTGTGATTCTGTCACCAATAATATCTGATATTTTATATCACATTATAGTTTTTTCACATATCTCATATCTTTTAGGTTCTAGTATACTACTTTGAAATCAAGGTAGTTATTAGAATGACTGCTAGGTTTATTCAATGCATTGATAAAGAGGCACTTAGAGATCACAAATTTATTATTTTGATAACTATATTTTAATAGGGTTCTTTTTAATCCTTTAGATAAGTATTTATATGTGTGTGGGTACTACTTTACACATTAAAAACTTATTCTGATTTTGTAGACTGCCAAAGAGGTCCAAGACACAAAAAAGATTAAGAATTACTATATAAAACAAAATTCAAATAATATTTTTTCCATGGTGTTCATATATATATATATATATTTTTTTTTTTTTTAAATCTAACACTTCAAGCATCCCAGACAGAAAGAACCGATCAGAATACTTAACAAATTCTGATTTCTGATGTATGTAGTGTTCACTAGAGTATACTTTACATACTCTAATCAAGGAAGAAATAAAATAGAAACCTGATTCCTACAACTGAAGTTTTAAATGCTATGTGAGCATTTAATGATATATTTTAGATTTTCTTCCTTAATTTTGTTTTAAAAAAGAGAAATTCCAAATCTTTCTATTTTAAGATTTTCCCCTAACAAGCCAGAAAGTGAATTCCCAGTTTTTATTTTAAATTTTAAAATTTCCTATCTAAATAAAGAATATGGGTTGTTGTTATACATAGACAAAAGTAGGACTAACAATTCTACAATATGTTGATGTATTAGATCACTTTCTCTCCTGCAGGGGGAAAACTACATTATAGAGAAGACCGTGTATAAGTAGCATGCTAAGAAGAGTAGAGAAAGAATCCCAGCATTTCAGAACCAGAACTTTGGTCATCATCTAGATCTACTCTAGTGATTCTAAAGGATAAGGTGCAGAAGAGTTATCAGCATCATCTATTTTTCTCCCTAAAACTATATCAACAACCCTTCTCAAGATTTTGAGTCCCAGATATTGTCACTGATGAGAATGCCTTTCTCTCTCATGTGTGCTGGGACAGAACAAAGCTGAGAACCTTGGATTTTCATATCTATAGCTGAGAAGATGAATGCTTGGGTTAATGAGTGACCAAACACACATCACACTACTGACAAAAGAGAAAGGTTAGAGATAGTCTTGATGTTTGAGAACCTATGTTCATGCTACTCAAGACTCTGTAATTCTTGTTCCACAACAAAGTACAAAAGCCTAAAACAGGTTATCTGGAATTGGCAGGGAATGTATCTATGAAAAAAGTAGAAAAACATCTCAGATAACTCAGACAGAATAGGTATGATTTTAGAGGGGGGTATATTAATGACCTTTTTCCTTAAAAAAAGATCCCCTTCTATACTGTATGATATACTTTCTTGCCTTCTGAGTTGTTCACACATGATGTGTGTGCATTTTCTAGTCAAGCCAGGACTCTTTCTTTTGAACCCCCTTCTGTACACTCGGCCTTCTGCTTCTGTGGACGTGGAACCCATGGATTCCGAGGGCTGACTGTACTATTCCATCTTAAGAATTTTGAGCATCTGCAGATTTTCGTATTCAAAGAGGGAAGGCCCTGGAACCAATCTCCCTGGATTCCAAGGGACAACTGTATTTGAGAAGAGCAGAAATGAGTCTATTGTGTAGTTCCCTACAAGTTCAATTTAGATTTTTGTTTTTTATTTATTATGATTAAAGGCACGCAGGGCAATCTTCACTTGACACTTATTTAGTAATAGGAAGTCTAACCTCCAAGAATCTGCAAACGCTTCATTCATATATGTAAAAGCTGAAACAAGGGCAAGTCTAGGAGTAAACAAGCTCATGAGTTCATTAGAATGAAACCAGCCATGCCTGTAAAAATCACAATTTAAGGTGAAGGGCGTTTCTGGGCATGCAATCCAAATTGTGTAGTCAACATAGTAACACTGCTCTGACATATGTCTGGGCAACTTTCTATTGTCCTGTGTCTGAACGCTCCCATTTAACATTTTTCCTGCGTATGTCACTAATGAAGACACACCCAAGGTTGCCTAATACTGGGAGTTGTCCTAAATATTACTCAAAGTAACACTAACTTTTAACCAAGTTACTTCCTGTAATGGTAACAATCTTCCAACAATGTAACTATTTTAACTTTTTGATGGCCTTCCTAAATTAAGCAACTCCTAGGTCATAATACAACCAGGTTATTTACAAAAGCCTGTGACACACTACCAGTCAAAATGGTAGTTCAAATAAAAATAGAAACATACAACTTTTCACAACAGGTAAATGCCATCAGAAAAATGAACCGGAAATTTCCTTGTAATAGTAATGATATAGTAGTTTTATAAAATAGGTACTTGCTCAATATATTTAGTTTATCCAGGGTAAATGGTAAAAAGATGGAGTCTTTATTTAGTTTCTTGCCATGTGCCTTGGAGAACAGAGAAAAAAAATGATTGTGGGTGGTATTCACTTGCAAAACTGCCTCTATAAATAGCTTTTCTCAAGAGCCTTTTTATCTCCCATAGTTTGCCCATAGCAATAGTCTTTTTCTGAATTTCCTTTGCTAATCACTTCATCTACTATTCTTGGTAGAGAATCTGAAGCAAATAAAAGCTAGCTTGTATCTTGCATCTAAAACACTGTAGAAGATTTTAGTCTTCATTCAGTATAGAATCAGTAATTTCACTAAATGACACAATTAACAGTGGAAATTGTTGCCTAACATTTAGGAAAAGAGGTAGGCATGACCAAGGGCATATACATCAGGGCAGTTAGCTTATTATGCTACTGTCTGTATTATCTAGACATACTACAAAAACTATTTCAGCTTTCCAAATACCTTAAGTCACCAGGCTTAACACATTTCTAATTTTCTGGACTCCCAACTTCTAAAAAACCAAAGCAGTATCATCATAAGAAATCATTCTGACTGAGAATTAGGCAAAAATGATTAAAGATGGAACCAAAGACTCCACCGTTCACCTTTATTAGACTCTGCCTCTCTATTTTGGGTAGGTTCTCATTTTGGTAGGAAACTTAAGAGGGAAAACAAGGTGAAATAAGGTAAAATCTGAAAAACCTATATCATCTTTATATAGATTTTGAACTGACTGCAATGAAACTAGCCAGACATAAAAAAATTTACTTGTGATTAATTGGGTTCAAATAAATAGATGGGTGAAAAAATCAGGTAATTTTAGGCAAAGTAATTAAGCAATAAGATGGAAATGTAAAGCAATGCATATAAAAAGTTAATAAATCATTTAACTATTTATGTTGCAGCCTGCCCCATAAAGGAGAGTCAAAAGGTCCTTATTTGGATTTTTAATATAATAGGAATACAATTTTAAAAAGATATGTAGAGTCCACTTCTGCCGAAAAAGACAGTTTCTGCTGGGATTTATAGTTTAGTCTAGACGATCTGCCATGTAACTGATCTGTGTAGACAGTTAACTATGAGAGATCAGGCTGTGGTGGTAGAAGTGAACTACGAACTGTACTTCATGTATGGTACATACTCCTTACAATTAATAGGGCTTTGATGAGAAAATAATTTGGAGCAGGGATGTTAGGTAAATTTGGCAAATCTATTTAACAAAGTAGACCTCTATAATGTTTTATTTCTCAGAACTTTCAACATGCTAATGGGCTGGCTAGCTAATCTCCAAAGAATGAAATATTCAGCATTCCTAAATGTATCAGAAGAGCTGTCTTATTTTTTATCAAACATCTTGTATAATTAGTGTTTTATGGTATACATCTTGGGAAATGTTCATATCAAAGAAACTAATTCATATCAGTATACTAAGGTTAAGACAGAACTCCCTGAATCATCACTCCCATTTACTCATTCATTCACTCAGCAATAATCCCATTAAATCAGGATCTCCCAAATCTACCTAGTCAAAAGAATCATCTAGAATTTTTGTTAGACTACAGATTTCTGGGTCACATAATAACTAACTCTAATGACTTGATCTCATGGGAGGAGCCTGAGATTCTGCAGTTTTATGAAGTGCCCCAGATGACAATGACAAAGCTTCATTCATTCATTCAACCATTCATCTGTTTAATTGAGTGATGAATAGGTCCCAGGCACTGTTCGTCTTCTAGGCATAGAGCAGTAAGTAGGGAAGACAGACTTCCTGTGTTCATGCAGATATGGAAAGACAAAGAATAAAAGAAAATTAATAATCAAGATTATCTTCTTTATAACATTTATCTTAAGCCAAAATTAAGAAAAGAGTAGAGAGGCTATTTTGGATTGGGTGAACAGGGAAGGCCTTTCTGAGGAGGTAACCTTTAAGATGAGACCTGCAGGTAAAGGAGACAGATGTGAGGATCTTGACCAGGGCACAGGAGTAGCTACGCAAAGGTCCTAAAATGGGAATAAGCTTGGCATGTTTGGGAAACATTAATGTGGCTAAAGCACAGTGGGTAAGAAAGTGATTTAAAAAAAAAAAGAAAAACAGAAAGATCAGCAAATTGAGTAGGAGATATATCCTGTAGTATTGCAGTGCATGGTAAAGGGGATGAATTTTACTCTAAAAATGATATGAAATAATTGGAAAGTTTTAAATAGCACCATGACAGGTCTGATTAAGTTTTTTGAAGATGGAGGCTGTTGGTTAAAAATGGATCGCTGGAAGAGCAAGAGCAGAAATGGGAGAACCAACTAGCAGTCTACTGTAGAAATCGCAGATAGATATGATAATGACTGTGTGGTGAAGATGGCAAACGTTGAGTGGCTGGTGATATATTCTGGAAAGAGAGCTCAAGAGTTAGTCTTTAAAAGTAATGTCCACGTTATTTTTAAATTTTGTAGTTATTTTCATTTTTTTATTCAATAAATATTTTTTGTGCACCTTCTACACGTGAAACACTGCTCTACTTACTAGAAATTTAGTAACAAAATCCTTGCCATCAAAGAGCTTACATGATAGCGGGCAAGAGACAAACAATAAATAAACAACATATGTATCAAGAGTAACAAGAGTTACAAAACAAACAAGAAAAGCACAGTAAGAGAATAGAGAGGATTAGTGGGGGCGGGGGGTTGTGTGCTAATTTATGGTTTAGCGACAGAATCTAAAAAAGGTCTCTCAGATAGTGACATCTGACCAGAAACTCCAAGTGAGGCATCTAGCCATATAAATACCTGCAGGCATATATTGCAGGCAGAGGCCACAGTTGGTGCAAAGACCCTGAAGCAGGTACACGCTGGCATGTTCAATAAACAAGGAGGCTAAGCTACCAAACAGAATAGCAGGGTAAGAGTGGTGAGATATGGGATTAGAGATGGATGTGTGTGGCGGGGGAGGGGACACAGATCATGTGGGGCCTTGTAGGACACAGTAAGGACTTCTGATTTTACTCTGAGTGAGCTAGGGATCCATAGGAAGGTTTGGGTGTATATTTTAACATGGTCACTCCAGCTGTTGTCTGGAGAATAGACGGTAGGATGCAAGTGAGGAAGTAGAAAACAGAAGGCTTTTGCAATGATTCAAGAAAAGATAATGTAGGGCAGATCAGCTCAGAAGTAGTGGAGGTGATGAGAAACATACCCAGGTGCGGGGTATGTTTCAATGAAAGGAGTCACAAGTTAGCATGCTGATGGACTGGATATGAGCAGGAGAGAAAGAAGGGAGTTCAAGGCTTTTTTTCCAGAGCAATTAGATGAACAAAGATGCCATTTACTGAGTTGTGGAAGGCCGGGAGAAGAGCAGTGCTGGTGATGATGAGTGGAGGTGGTGAAAGGAGGCCCACTGACTGTGACAGCTGTGCAGCTGTCCGGGGGCAAACACAGACATCATGAAAGGAGAACACAGGATTTGGAAGCAAATAAAGCTTAGCTGAGATCCTAGCTCTACCACACGATATTCATGTAACTCTGGGAAAATGATATAATACTTCTTAGCCTTAATTTACTCTCTATGCAACAGGAGTAATACCACACCACGGAAAATTACTCTGAGGAACAGAGACGGTAGATACTCATTAAATGGGAACTATTAAGAAAATTAAGATGAGCCATGAATGATCCTCCAGAGAAATAATAAAAACTGTAGTGCTGCCAATAATCCTAGTAAAAGTTAGGGTTTAAATAGCTGGGGATATTTCTTGGAACTTTAAACATTTTGCAGTGCAGTAATACTGAGGCACATATAAAAAATGTGGGTGAATCTTTGGGCTGATAAGAATGACTTAAAATTGTATAGTCATGTGATATTAATAGTTTGATTCACCCATCTTACTTCAAAGTTTGATACATTTATGAACTAAATATGCACTAACATATGATTTAAGGCTTTTGTTTTATTTTGATAGAATAACTACAATAGTAATTGCCCAGGAGTGTCTGTACTACATCTCCAGTACAGGTTTATTAGTGACTCCAATTCAAATAAACGATAATAATTTAATTCAGTAAGTCTTAAACACACCTAAAACTGTTGGATATCTGAGGAATAAAAGAATGAGTATAAGATATTTCCTGACATTAAGAAACTCATAATCTGGTTGAAGAGTCAAATTCAACAGAAGAAACTAAAAAAGAACCCCTCCCCGGAGCATGAAAAGGTCAAGGGAAGCTCATGTGGTTACGGAATCCAACACAAAGTCAGGGCTGAAAGGGTAGCAATATTAGGAAGAGATAACAATTACCTACTTAGGACAGTAAATAAAGTTCTGTTTTTACTATTTGAAAATATTTAGTAACCAAGCTATTTCACTTTTGTTATTTTTGTACCTTTGATTACTTCTGTAAGATTATAAGCATTCATAAATATTTATCATAATTTTACACTAAAAGTTCATTAAATTCATTAGCTCTGAACAACTTGGTGGAGTTTTTTGTTTTGCTTTGTTTTGTTTACTTGTTTTTATCTTGGTGGGTTTTAACTGTGGTTTTAGATGATCAGGATGTGATTCCACCTTCTTCCTACACCCCTGTCATTAACCCTGTTACCTGAGAGTTGAAGTACTTTATCAAATAGAATCTTCTTATGTCTGTGCTAGAATATCTGTAACATCTCTTCAAAACTTGATGGTCTCTTTTTTAATAGGCTGAGAGCCTCTGCTTGGCAACAGTATCTAGCAAGATTAACATCATTTATATTACACTTATTTTTAGTTTATACTTTATTTATAAAGTGGCAAGCATGCTGTGCTTCACTTGGTGACAGTTTCTTGTATAAAGGAAACCAAAAAAGCAGTGACTCAATTTAAGAATATTAAATAAATACAAAAAATTATCCACAAAAATGGAAAGGTTATAAAGGTATAGATAGTCAAGTGACTCAATTTAGGGAAAAAGTTCTTACTGTCATCATACCAAACCTGCACAGCAACCCTGTAGGGAAGAATCATTCCCACATTCCAGAAGACACTAGCTCAGAAAGCTTAAATGATTTGCCCATGGTGGTACAGCTGCCAACCTGCGGTCCTGCCGTTAGTGCTGGGAGGGCCCAAAGGCGAGGAGCAACGTGGACTGAGGCAGGAGGAGCTTTAAGCAGAACTTTTAAAAAACCTTAACAATCATAGGAGAGGAATGAACATGGCACATGTCCGGGATCGTTTGCTTGGAAAGGTTGGGTCCTATTAGGAAAAGTCTTAGACGTCTAAGGGAGATGAAAAACAAATTGAAATTCTCTGTGTGGAAGCAATATTCCAGGTAAGCAAACAAGAGTGCAATATGCAAATGAAACGAATGCCAAAGCTGTGAGAGACGGGCAGGCATAATCATTACGAGATCTCTGTAGTTTACCCATGTGCTAACATGCATCTCTTGGGTGGGCTCCAGGCCAGTAGTCACAGGTGGCCATTACTATGCACTCAGCCGGTACTCTGAAGGCCTACCTGTGTCAAGTGCTGCGCTAGACACTACAGATACCAAAAGAGTAACTCTTTGTTCTCAAGAAGTCTGGAGAGAAAATATGCAAACCATTACGACAACAATACAAATAACTGTTATAGGATAAGTACAAATACTGTGGGAACCAAAAAAGGAAGGAAAACAAAATAAAGCAGTCATCAAAGATGGTGTCAAAGGAATAACTGAGGTAAATCTTGAAGGATGGACACTTCATCAAAAAGGAGAATGGGGAAGAGAAAATGGAGAAAGAGAGACATTCTAGTCAGAGGAACTGACCATGAGGACAGAGCTAATGGAGAAGTTCTGGAAATAAAACAGGAAATAGACACCTACTAATATACCTGTATAATATTATATATAATATTAGGTACATGTAATTCCTAGTACATAATAATATATATTGTTATACATTTATGTCTATAATATTATACATATAAATGTTATTGAACCTAATATATAATATATTCCTAATTGACAGGAAGAGAGAGGAGTTAAAAATTGATTAAAAAATAGGTAAGATAAGAAGCCAACCAGTCAGCACATATGTTTCCAATTTCTGCTTCTTTCCATTCCTCACTCATCAAGTCCAGTCAATTGTGGCTTCCAAACCAATCTCTTCTTTTCACTGCACCGCCATCAGTTAGAGTCTCTTTCCAGCTTGGCCCATTAAGATAATTCAATTATTATCCCTGCCACTGATTCTCCCATCTTCAAACTATCCTGTATTTTCCCCCTTATTAATTCTGCATTTATCAGGTTGCTTTAGTGTTTCAAAACAAAACAAGCACTTTCAAAGATGTTTAAGTAGCGGTGCCAGCAGCACCCAACCATTTTGTGAAGAGATCATTCTCACTTCTTGTTTATGTACATTCTGACATCATGTCGGGGACTGATTCAAGTCCCTGCAAGGAAAGGAAAGGCCTGCCTTTACAGGCTCTGTCTCCACTCCCGCTGTGAATTTTCAGGCTGGGTGTGGTAGTGGTAATGACAGTGGTAGCAGAGGTTAATGGTTTAAACAGCTATAAATAGATCCTGGTTTACTTGTTTGAATCCTTTGACTTACAGGATGAACTCCCAAAACCTAATCCTAGGTTTCAAGTCCCTTTATAATCCAGCACTAGTTCACTCCTCTCTAGCCTTATTGTTTGCTGGTTTTAGTCATGAACCCTCTGTTCCACACTCTCCGTGGCTTTATGAGGTTGTAGACCCAACCCCTTTGCTTGTATCAATTTTTCACTGAAAATTTCTTTCTCTTTCATCCCTACTTACCTGACTGCTACATCCTTCAAAGGTCCCATTCAAGTGCTTCTTCTTTCCTTAGCCCTGTCCTGAGGTTTAATTTTCTAAAAGGTTTAACCTTCCTCTGAACTGTTGGGTATATGCTGTC
This sequence comes from Camelus dromedarius, assembly GCF_036321535.1. Classification (NCBI taxonomy): domain Eukaryota; kingdom Metazoa; phylum Chordata; class Mammalia; order Artiodactyla; family Camelidae; genus Camelus; species Camelus dromedarius. The sequence goes on from NC_087440.1 coordinate 28,805,130, forward strand.
TTGTATTATCTTTTAATTAACCAATCTATTAATTTAACAAATATTTACTAAGCACGTGTGTTGGACTATATGCTAGGTATCAGGGGATACACAAAGATGAAGAGAACACAGTAGCTACCCTTAAGGGGCTTAGCGCACATACAGGTAAGACAAGTAATTACCACAGGTGCTTAAAGACTACATTAGAGGTATAAAACAAACAGAGAGACGTGGGAGTGTGTACATCATATCACAGTCCCTGGAGAATGTAAAGGGGAAGCCATGAAGGAAGAAGTGATGTTTGAGCTCGGTCTTAAAGCAAGAGTAAGTGTTTCCTTGGTAATTGGAGGAAAGAACATTCTAGGAAGATTAAACAAATTTGTGGAAACAATAAAGGCATTCAAGACCATTTGCTATGGTGTTCAGTATGTATGAGTGACAGACATGGAGGCTGTTAAGTTAGGATGCTCTAGATGGTGAAAGCTCATGTATGACCTGCTAAGCAGTATAGACTTTATTCTGCAGACAATGGGGAGACATTACCGGGTTAATTTAAATGGGGAAGCAAAAGGATGAGATTTATTACTTGAGAAACATTCTTCTGGTAGTTACTGTAATGGGTGGCTTTAAAGGGCTAGACACGAAGTTGACAGTGGACTATCGTGAACAAAGGTAGTCACAGTGAGCATACAGAGACGAGGACTGATTTGAGAAATATTTGGGAGACTAAATGAGCAACAACTGGTGAAAGAGAGAGGTAAAGAGGAGGAAAGAGGGGGAAAGAGAAGGAGAGGTGGGGGAGAGAGAGAATATTTTAATACATTGAGGGGAAGGAGTCAATAAAGTAGAAAACACAGGAGAGAGGAGGCAAGAAAGGCTCTACAGCACAGGTGTACAGATGAGTCCTGAGTAAGAAGCAGCAAGAAGGTTAAGAATAGGGGCCAATACACATGATGCTAAAAATTTGGGAAGAGGTATTTTGGAAATACAGTTTATTCTGTGAAGCAGAAGTTCAGTCACAGGCTGAATACAAGAGAATGGAGGACTGGGGGCTTAATGAGCATTTTAAGTTTTGCGAGAAACTTAGAGAAAGGAATTTAACTAGTATCACATAGAATTTTTGAATAGTGTTAAAGTGCAGTTGAGGTTGGAAATGCCAAATTTGTGATGGCACCAATTTTCATAGCTGTCATATATCCCCACTCGCCAGCAGCACAGCTGCCAAGATTAACAATGAAAGGAGGAAATACATAAATAAATAAAAATTTTTTAAAAGGAAAGAGAATGAGAGGTGGCCCAGTGAGTCAATTTGGGGGGGAGGGGGAGGGTCCTACCTACCCATTATAAGTGCTTTGTGGGCAAGAACTTTGTTTTAATGTTGCTATGACAATCATAACATTTTGTAACATAGAGCTTTGTACATGCTATAAAATGTTCCATACATGTTTGTTAACTGACTGATTGAGAAGTGATTTCAAAGAGAACTACCCAGAAATAGAAATTCAGTACTAGTTTCATAAAAGTTTAATGACAGAAATAAAGAGTTTATAGAGTTACTATATGATCCAGCAATCCAACTCCTGGCCATATATCTGGTGGAACTCTAATTTGAAAAGATAATGCGGGTGGGAAGGGATAGACTGGGATTTCAAAATTGTAGAATAGACTACACTGTATAGCACAGGGAAATATACACAAAATGTTATGATAACTCACAGAGAAAAAAATGTGACAATGAGTGTGTATATGTCCATGAATAACTGAAAAATTGTGCTGAACACTGGAATTTGACCCAACATTGTAAAATGATTATAAATCAATAAAAAATGTTAAAAAAAAAGAAAAGATAATGCACCCCAATATTCATAGCAGCACTATTTACAATAGCCAAGACATGGAAGCAACCTAAATGTCCATCGACAGATGAATGGATAAATAAGATGTGGTGTGTACACACACACACACACACACACAAAATGGAATACTGCTCAGCTATAAAAAAGAATAAAATAATGCAATTTGCAGCAAGATGGATGAAACTGGAGACTGTTATTCTAAGCGAAGTGAGCCAGAAAGAGAAAGAAAAATACTGTATGATATCACTCATATGTGGAATCTTAAAAAAAAAAAAGACAGAAATGAACTTACAGAACAGAAACCGACTCACAGACATAGAAAACAAATTTATGGTTACCAGGGGGGAGACCAGGGGTGGGAAGGGATAAATTGGGAGTTCAAGATTTGCAGATAATAACTACTACATATAAAATAGATAAACAAGTTTCTACTGCATAGCACAGGGAACTATATTCAATATCTTGTAGTAACCTATAATGAAAAAGAATATGAAAAGAAATATATGTATGTATATGGATGACTGAAACATTATGCATACACCAGAAATGGACACAAATTATAAACTGACTATACTTCATTTAAAAAAAAGAGATAAAGACTTTCAAAGTTATCATCAAAATGTAGAGTTTAAGATAAAAGGATAAACTTTCCTAAAAGTCACCACTAAAGAGAGAGGAGCTGAGGTCAAGCCCCAGAAATATCAGAACATTATTAGAAAGTGAAACTATAGAAGGACATAGAAGGGGAAAAATCATTGAAAGAACTATGACTGCAATGTAGTCATCTCAGTTTTCCCCAACAAATGTAGATACTAAAAGGATGAGAAAGGTTATTAAAGCAGGAAGTATGAAAGTGCAGAGCCAAACATGCCTATGGGAGCAGAAAACTCTATGCACAAGTCTTAAAGAAATTTATGAGAATTCATTTAGCAGTCTTCCCTCTGATTCACCTGACTTGGTTTAAAGAGAAAGCAGGCAAGTTGTTGAAGCTGGAGTCGATCAAGAATCAGGACCAGTCGTGAGTCTTATCCAGGCCACTCAAGTCCATCTCTTACAGCAGGGCCCCACTGTAGCGCAGGGAGGGGTACAGTACCAAGTTGGAGGAGGTGAAAATGATAGCAATGGGGGGGGGGGGACAATACAGGACTCAAGACAGAAGTGGAAGGAGACACCAGGAGCTATAGGCAGGTCTGCCACCAATACCAGGTGCTCATCAAAATAGCCTTCAAATTCTGGTGCATATGCTTAAGCATAAGTACCAGACTCCCTTGAGGAAACCAGTGCTGTTTAGCAGAGCGTCCCAAGCAATAGAAATTGTTCTTAGAAGGCTACCTTTCTGTTTGGCCTTCAGATTTGTGTAAAGAAAATGAAAACGATATGAATTATGTTCAGAACCCATTGGAGTAACTAGATTTTGTTAAAATTCTTCTTAAATGTAAGGGAGTAAATTCACTGAAGTTGAAGAGCTCATGTGAGATGAAGATAATTGTGATTTTAATGCAGTCTATAACACTTAGAAGACAGCAAGAATAATAGCAAAAAGCAGATTCAATCAAGCCCCACAATATAAAAATAAAGACAGTTTCTTGGACCAAATCCATAAAACTGATCAGCTAAGAAAAGTATAAATGACAGAAGAGGGCAGTACAGTTAAAATCTCACGAAGAAAATTTCACCAAGAAGTAACAAAGAAGGGATTTGGGGATTGCTGCAAACATTCAAGAAGATCATTGACACCTTATGTTCTTCTTTGGCTTTGTGGATTACCCAAATTATTTCTCATGTACTGCAGAAAAACATATCTCAGATTTTCTTCATTTTAAAAGATGGTTTTGGAAGAGTAAGGCCTGACCACATAGACTACCTCCTTAACAAAAAGGGGAAAGAATTGACTTGAACATCCAAATTCTAAAAAGCTACAGAGCCAAGGAACTAAGAAGCTGAGGCTTTGTGTTACAGGGACTAAGAGGATGTGGTAAACATTTCTGATATTTTAAGAGCCTGTATTGATTTTATCTCATTTGGTAAAAGGTTAATTACTTAATGCAAGCTGAATTTAACATTTTCTTGATTTTCAAACATAAAGAGAAGTTAAAATAGAAATTACTGGACATGTTACAATTAAAGCCTATTTTTAGTGTGTATGTATGTGTTTATACACATGCATACAAGCATATATATTTTGATTATTAGTAAATGTCACAATCTTCCATAATTGAGGAAATAAATAAATGAATTCTTATAGTATGTAACCTTTTGAGACTGGCTTCTTTCCTTCAGCATAAAGCCTTAAGAGATTCATGTAAGCTGTTTTTATTGAGCTATACTTTACATACCACATAATTCACCCATTGAGTGTTCAATTCAGTGTTTCTTAATATATTCATATTGTTATGCAAGTATCACCACAACCTAATTTTACGTTCTGGACCCCCCAGGCGAAAAAAATCCCTGTGCCCATTAGCAGTCAACCTCCATCTCACTCCCATCTTGCCCAGTCCAAGGCAACCACTAATCTACTTTCTGTCTCCATAAATTTGCCTATTCTGGACATTTCATATAAATGAAATCATATAATATGTGGTCTTTTGTGACCAGCTTTTTGAGGAACTGCCAAACTGTTTTCCAAAGTGGTCCCACCATTTTATGTTCCCACCGTAAGTATATGAGGATTTCAATTTTTCCACATCCTTGTCAATACTTGTTATTGTCCATTTTTTTTATGAAAGCCATCCTAGTGGACATGAAATGGGATCTCATTGTGGTTTTGATGTGCATTTCCCTGATGACTAATGATGCTGAGTAGCCAAAATGTGCTTACTGGCACTTCTTCCTCTCCCCATCTCCATTTGGAAAGCTCTTATCTCTTTTCTCTCCCACAATTCCGAGGTTTTGCTTTGACTTATTTAGCACTTTAACATCATAAATACTATTGAATTGTTCCCTGAAGTATATCCCTTTTGATTAGAGTCCTCACTTAGCATTTATATAACATTCCCAAAGAGTCTGTCATTTTCCACTTTTTCTATCCCTTTTTGTGATCTCTGTTCTGGCTCATTTATTTGGTTAAAAATCTTTCACAAATAATCTCAGAAGAGTTAAGTGGGTAATACACTTTCTAAAATTTTATATATTTGTGGCATAGTTCCCCCTTGTAGAGGGGATGATATCTTCACTGGAAATAAGGATCTGGAATTACAGTCTTTTTCTCTTGGTAATCTGTGGATATTCTTCCACTGTCTCCTAATTTCTAGTGTGATTGATTAGAATTCTGATGTGAGTCTGATACTTTATAGGTACACGAAGTTCTATCTGGAAGCCTCCAAGATAAATCCTTGGAGTTCAAAAATTTTACCAAAATAACACTAGGTGTGTTTTTTCAACACTGATCTTCTCTGGGACATCAACCTGTACACTGAACTCCTTAGCTCAGGAAATTTTTTTCTATTTCTTTAATTATTACTTCTCCTCCATTTGTCCACTTTTGTGTTATGAGCCATGTTAGGTATCCTGAATCTATCCTTTAAGTCTCTCATCTTTTTTCAGTCTCTCTGTATTTTTGGCTCTGGACTTTGAAATATTTCTTCTCCTTGATCTTCTAGACCAATCAATTATCATACTCATTCATTCAATTATCCAATAGCTATGTGCTGGGTGCTTACTATGTGTAAGACTGCATTCTAGACATTGGGCATTAACAACAGGTCTGCAGTGTGTACAAGAGAAAAAGTTCATGCTCTTATGGGGCTTACATTTTAGTGGAGATTGAAAAAAAAAAGTATGTGCATGAATTAAAAGTCAGGTATTAATAAGTTTTTAGCTAGGAAATCATATTTTTTGCTCCATAAGTCTTTTTTCATACTTCATTTGAACTTCCTGAAGTCCTCCTATGATTTATTATTTTTATATTCAAGTTACTGTCTCGCCTCCTCTGGCACTTCTATTCAGCTGGTCTACTGCATTGTTTATCCTAAGTGCTTGTCTCTTTCTTGTTGCCTGGCTTCGCCAGATGGGTTCTTTTTCTTTGTTCCTTCAGAGGGGCTTAGGTTTCATTACTGGAGGACCACAAGTGGTAGCAGTCCCAAGAGAACAGGAAGACAGAGCAGTCTCTGCCCCTGTGGGCAGGCAGTGCAGCAGGCCCCTGACAGCCAGGCTCTCAGGTCTCCTCACATCTCCCAGCCTCGGGGTAGGGAGATCAGTCCCCTGGCTCTTTCCCCTTCTCCCCCACCCAGTGAAGTCCAAGGATCTCTGCCAAGCCAAGCTCTTTCTTAAATCTGCAATTCTTATCCTCACCCTGAGGATCTTGTCCAGCCCCTGAGGGACAAGTCCTGTGCCAGCTCTCACTGACAGCGCTCCCCCATAGCTCAGGCCTCACTTGCATTTAACTGTTCTTCGGATCCAGGGGACATCTGGCTCAAGAAAGGCATACCCGGGCTGGAATTAGTAACAGAGGGACAGGGAGATTTCACCTTCCCAGAACCCTCTCTGAGAAGTAAGTCCTGATTAGAGACTAATCCTAAAAACATTCAAATCTTGGCAAAGAAGTCAACACTTTAAAAAGCCTCTGTGAGGTCCAAACACCTGTGGGTTATATCATGCTTAGCTACTGCCCTAAATAAATGTGAAGCTCTGAGAAATAAGGACGATCTTAACGTGAGTCGGATTTAAAGGAGCTTGACTAAGGGGGTTGGGTATAGCTCAGTGGCAGAGAGCACGTTTAGCATGCATGAGGTCTTGGGTTCTACCCCCAGTATCTCTATTAAAAAATAATAATAATAAAGAACACCTAAGAAAGGAAATGAGATCCAATTTAATATATGAGGGCTTGGAATGGATCAAACCCATTTACCTTATTTATGTTCCACATTCAATGTTTGCCATGTCTATGCTCTACCTATATATTAGTATTTTTCTTTAAACAGCTTGTGTTTTTACCTAGCTTCATTCTAAGTAATAAGATCCATAAAATGAAATATCATATAATTTTTTTCTAATACACTAAGATAAACACATCCTTCATATCTTAAGTAGCATATTTATTCTTAAAGTTATATTAAAATGTAATTCTTTCACTTCCATATTCCATATGCCCATTTTTTCCCACCAATAACCCTCAGTTTTTAAGCCTCCCATTCCCATCTCACTGATAAGTGTGCATCTCCCTTGAAAGTCGAGGAGTGGAGGGCCACCAAAGGATTGTCAGATTGAACCAGATTCCCTACCTGTTCAGATTTCTCAATTTTTAGCATTATTTGAAAGAATATTCCACATTTGGAAATATTCTACTCCAAACAAAAAAGCAATCTAACACGTGAAAAGTTAGAAGCACCAAGTAACTCTCAATTAATCTTAAGAAATCTATGAACACAAAAGAAAGAGAACTTCAGAATTATCAACTACTGAGAAAATAGAGCAGCCTACTTCAGAAAAGATTACATGTTTAAACATGTGTGTTTAAAGTACAGAGTGTGGTGTGGTGAAAAGAAAAAAGACTTTAAAGTCACAGAGACTTTAGTTTGAATTCCACATTTATCACAAAATGACTTAATTTCCTGGCACCTCACTTTCCTCATCTCTCAAATGATGATAATGGTTACCTTTCCTGGTTGTTGTGAGGATTAAATACACCAATATGTGTAAAGTACCTGGCATATGGTAGGTGTTCAATAATTATTACTATAATGTTGATATTTTAATATAAAATTGTTTCCTCTTTCAACTTGCAAAACCGAGAGATGCTAGAGTCTTTAAAATTCAATTTTGAAACCTATCCTGTATGTCCAAATTCAGTTTGAAATTTGGAAACTTGTTGAGTATTTTACAATATGCTAAAATTACACTCAAAAAGTTTCTATAATCCTAAACTAAATGTTGCTTTGAGTACAGAATATAAAGTATTAAGCAATATGTATGTAGATACATTTTGGAGAAATTTTATCTTTATCAAATTAAATCAGTTCTAATCTAGTATGTCTCCTGTGCGGGAAAAAGTAGCAGACAGTATACAGAGTGTTGGTACATTAAGTAAGAAAAATATGGAGAATAAGAGATTCTAAAAAATGTGATAAATCATGAATCACTATATTGTACACCTGTAACTTATATAATATTACACATCAACTAAACTTAAATAAAAAAAACTACATATACAAAAAAAATTGGTGGTAACAGTACTGAAATAGGGAAAGAAAGTGTTCAAGACTGTGTGAGTATAACATGAATATGACAAAGAAGGGTTAATGATCTAAACAAAGTTTTAAGATGTATAGAACTGAAAGGAATCAGACTCAGATTTGTAGTCCTGTATTAAAGTCTTAGACACAGTAAAAAAAAAAAAATACATTTACTATGCAGCAAAAATGATTCCAGAAGAAAAATAACCTACAGTGTCTATTTACCTTTGAATAGGCAACTGTTTAAGTTACTCTGCTTTTAACATTTGTACTTACATAAAATGCTTATGTATATACAGGAATGTCACAGTGCAAATGCTGCTAGCTCAGGCACAAAGTTAAAATTATTTTGTGAAGACTGGTGGTTGTATTAAAACTGCCATGATGTTATACCAAAAAAAAAAAATGGTGAAAAGAATTGGGAAGATATTTCAGGGAGGTGTTAGTCTTCCTAACAATGATGCACTATTGGGGTGGGTGGGGAGGAAGGCAGAAAAACATGCCTCAAGAGCCAAGTTTAAGGATAAACTTTTGGCCCTGAGATTTTCAAACTTGTAGATCTGAACTTGTTAGTTGGGTTGGTAAAAAACCCCACATAAATAGTTAAACAGGTTTTAAATCTTCACTATAGATTTTTTTAATCAATACAAAGAAGCTCTTATAAAATAGATAAACAAGTTTATACTGTATAGCACAGGGAAATATATTCAATATCTTGTAGTAGCTTGCTGGGAAAAAGAATATGAAAATGTATATATATTCATGTATGACTGAAGAATTGTGCTGTACATGAGAAATTGACACAACCTTGTAAACTGACTACACCTCAATAAAAAAAAAAAGCAATAAAAAAAAGCTCTTTAGTTGTCTATTTCAACCTATTTTAACGTGAGTCAATAAAAGAAGATAGTCATAGCACCTTCTTTAGAACATTAACTTTCATGGGTAACAAACAGAACTAATGTTTCATTAACAGTTTAACATCTTGTGGGTTCTCAATAAACTGTAAACTCCATTTAACAGGAAATCTCTCTCCATAGTACTCACTCATGCCATCTGGATTACTAAGAGTTAATGTTTGGAGATGCTGTTCAATACCAATGTTAGGCTCCTTTCTTTTCTGCTATAGGATCATTTCTGAAAATTTCCTTAGAAACCTTCTAATCTGCTATCTGTATAAAGTGAAGGTAAATCCAGCAGTTGAAATCTGCCCAATCCACAGACACTATAAGAAGATCCAATGAGTGGGGGAGAAGATTTGGAACAATTGTTTCACAGAAATATTTAAACTCAATAAATATTTAAATAAATGAATGAATGTAATATTTACACCTGATAAAGTAAATGCAATAAACAGCAAAACTCTTGCCTTGTTCCTATAAAAAAATCACAGATTTGATAATGTTCACATCAAATTCTGTGGCTCATGTACATTAAGATATAAGTAAGTTTTTCTTATTCTTAAAAAGCTAGGACTTTGGCATCATGGCGTGATAAGAGGCACATAAAATTTACAAACTTTGAACACTGGCTCTGCTACTAGTCATCATGTAGTTGGAGGCAAGTTACTGTCAACAGCCTCAGTTTTGCTATCTGTAAAAAGGCAACAGCACCCACTATCCTACAGTGGGGAGATGATAAAACTGCTAACACTCCAAGCAGCCTTCTCCCTTAGCTCTTTGCCACATGCTCAACTTGCTAACTACTTTAAACCTCTGTTTGCCACATGCTCTACACCTTCCTCTTCTACTTCTAATTGTTCCTATTGCTGGTAATTTCCTTGTCTAGACCTCCCTTCAAGAATCAGTTGTGTCCTATCCTCTGAGATACCTGTTCATGGTCTCCTCTGGGCAATATTGATTCTCCAGCATCTGCTATCCGAAGCTGTTTCTTTTTGTTTTTATTAAACCACTAGTCACAATATAATAAGTAAATGGTAGCTCTTATTTTTGAATGCTGTGTCACAAGTGTGTTAAGTGCTTTATGTTCACTTTCCCGTGAAATTCACAACCGCCCTGTGGGGTAAGTAGTACTGTTATTCCCTTTGTCAATGAGTAAGGCTTAGAGAAGTTAAATAACTTGCCCAAAGTCACTCAAGTAATGATTAATACAAATTATCACTACTCCTAATTAGCAGTAATTAGTAGGACTGGGATTGAAAGCCAGGTCCCTGGCTCCAAAGCCATTCTGCTGCCTCTGGTGGGGAACTTAAACTTCCTATGCCTTTGTAGCCTTAGGAAAAAAGTACAACATTTGACATGACATTTGCACTGACAATGTGTTTAGTGAATAAAAAAGAGCAGAGAACAAGTCGATTCACTGAATGCCTATTATGTGCAGTTTGTCTGGGCCTGGAGGTACAAAATGGTCCAACAAGGTCTCTACCCTCAAAGAGCCTACAGTCAGTCTGTTTGTGGAAAGAGATGAGTGAATAGGTGACCGCAATACAGAGTGTGGTGTGTGTTATTTCTATGGACAGGTTGATGAGAAAACATAGGAGTGGACACCTAAACTGGACTGGGAAGGAGGAATACAGTCAAGAAGTCTGAGTTTCTCTTCAAAACCAAAATTAAGTAGGGTTTTACTAAGTGGCATTCTAGTAGCTGGCATGGCAGGGATTAATGTACTACTTTTTTTTAAAATTGAAGTATAGTTGACTTACAATATTATAATTAGTTTCAGACGTACAACATAGTAATTAGATATTTTTATACATTAAAAAATGAGCACCACAATGTAATTTTTTAAAATTAGTTTAGATTATATCTATATTCATATTTCTATTTTATCTCAAATTACATGTCTAATGTACATGTCAAATTACATGTTCAAATAAGTACCTTCTAAAAAACATTTTAAAGGATGATCTGCTATCTAAATATGTTCTATTTATATGATGGTACATTGTAGTTTTCTCTCCTCACAGATACAGAAGGAAAAACATTCAATAAAAAAAGTGGTTGGTTACATAACTGGCTAGTGTTAGAAGCGCCTGCAACAAAATCACAATCAATTTTGGATATTTTAACTCAGAAGAACAAGGGGCCACAATTTGTTACATTTCAAGTAACTGCTCTAAACTTACCATCTATCCTCAAGAACATTTTACTCCCCAGAAAAAAACCTAAAACTTTAGAGGTTTTCCCCATATACATTTCATTCCTTCTTCCTCTCTAATTTAATAGTACAACAGAAATAAATACAAATTAGATAACATATTTCAATCAGTTGTTCACTTACCAAACAATAGTTCATTCAAGTGGATACTTTCTGGGCTGTCACAGAAAATGCCAAAATAAAAAGCCTTATTAAATTCAAGTTAGATTATATCTGTCATTTCTTCCTTGTCCAAAGCAATTAACTGTGGAATAAAATAAAGCCTAGCCATGTCACTTATTACAAAGTTGATTGCTATAAAACTTTTTTTAATGGGTTTTCTAGGTGGTTACTAATAGATTAAATGATCTCAACACTGTTCTAATCTGAATAAAGCAGATTTCCCCAAACATTATGAGACCAGTAAAGATGAAATAATAAAACAGAGTAATAAAATAATAAAATACAGTAGAGGTGGTGAAGAAGAACGCACTTGTTTGCATTTTGTGAAATTAATGAGACAACAACAAAAAAAGCTTAAAGGGATTAAAATCCAAGGGCAGCAAACACACACAACAAAGAAAGTTCAGCTTCAAATACACACAATCTCAAAAGAGAACCTAACTTCTTTAGAAGCTAGAGTTGTGGAGAATCAGGTTCAAGTTCAAAGTAGGTTAACCTTACTTTAAAATTATCACACTATTTGGCAAAATGAAAACCTGGCAGACAAAGAGTTTCCATAAAACCTTCTTTCTCATCTTCCCCTAGTAAATTCTCTCACTAAAGGGAAAAAATAAACAAAAGGAATTTTTAAAAGTAAGTCTTAGCTTTAAGTCAGAGAGTCTTAAAAATTCACGAAGGCTTAGTAAGACAGAAGGGAGTCAACACTGTTTACAGAAAGGAATGTGAAATGTTACTTGCTATAGGAAAAGTTAGAATCGTGGAATCAGGAAGAATTTTGAGAGATTACTTATTCCCTGAGCCTTTATTCACACACTAAAGAAGTCTTTGACAATGTGTGAAATTTACAGACTTAAAATATACAGGGCTTCAAACTATGGCTATATTTAATACCATAATATTAACTCAGATTTTAATTGCATGTTAAAAACTCAAAACCACAATTCCCCCAGCAAGTTTAACTATTACCATTTAGAGAAAATAATAGGGATAATTATATTCAGCAAATTTATTAAATCTGATGCTGTGCTAGTCACCATAATGATCTACTGTATTTTTGTTCTTTCATTAAAGAATTCTTAGACCATTCACTATTGAATTACTGTTTAACTGGTAAACTGAGGCAAAATACTGAATAACTTGAGAAGTCACAAGTGCAAAGTCCACTGTACAAAACTACTGAACCATGCTCCCTGTTTATGTACTTTTACAGATATAATTTAAACTGTCAGAGCAAAAGGTGAATTCTAAATTCAGCCTAAATTTTTTACTGTGCCTTTCTTTTTGCTTGAAAACTCTTTTCATGTGTTGCCACAGATTCAATTTCACCTGTAGGTAATGAACACAGAACTCATTGTAGAGAAAAACAAACCAGAATGTGAAAAAAGTAAAATAAGTTATCAGGTATACAAGGGCATGAAACAGCTGGCTGAAAAACACTTTAACCGCAATACTTTTTCTCCACTCTTAAGGAGGTGTTACCATTGCTTTCACAACAACCCCTATAGTTTCCCAACACTCCCAAGTTGTGTACTCACCTGGTTCATCTGAATGCTGAATCGGGGCTTTTATCTCTGCTAAGCTGGGCTCCCTTTCTTGGGAGACCGAAGCTGCTGGCCCCTCCTCTGTATCCTCTACCTTAGTCACGGTAAAGTGTGGCATTGTTATAGCCAGGAACCTGTGTTCTTCCCGTATTTACGCTTCCTTCCAGTCTACTTTCTCTGACTATCTCTTCCTTACTATGCCCCTTTCAGACTCCGATCACAGCCCACGGGAGACCTGGGCTGGGAACAGGGAAGTACTTTCAGCTCACGTGACCTACAGCCCCAAAGGAGTGGAACGCTGGAAGACACGCCTTCCACAGTGTTTACCATTCACTGAAAAGGATTAAGCACTCCACCCCTAGCTTATAGTTATTAGACAAGAGAATCCCAAGAAGTGTTTAGGCTGCTTTCCCAGAGCTGCCAAAGGCTGGAGAGTGGGCAGAATTCAAATTCTGCCCACCGTGTGCTAACTCTTGTTTCCTTCACCTAAGTTATTTGCATGTCACCATCTCAACCTCTTGCCCTCGTATTTCACAGGAGATTAGGAAACAGTTCATTTCATAAGCTTTTCTTTTTAAAGAAAGACTGGATCTACGTCAATTTAGAAAATCAAAAAATTTGTAAGCTTCTGTTGTTGCTTTATTTCAAAGCATAGTCAAAACAGTCATACAAATTATCTTTCAGATGAGAACATCCATTCAGCAAGTATTTAACGAATATCTACATATTTTATACAAGGCATAGTTTTAGATGCTGTAGTGTATACAAAGACCTCCAAGAAGAGACATTAACTTCCCCAAAGTCCAAGTTTGTTTAAAAGAGCAAAATATTTTTAAAGGGAAGAGTTCAGAATTGTTTGTATTGTACAGAGGGTTTAAATATTGTTTTAAATGAAAAAAAAAAGCCAAGAAAAGCCCTGATTACGAGATGTATAGTTCTTTTGCCACACATTTAAAGTTACATACTTAACTCTTGATATATTTTATCATATAACTGTTTTAAATTCTGAGTTGATGACTTTAACTACAGAGTATGACGTCCTATCTCTGCACTTAGACAAAGAAGTTCAATTGAGCCCTGTGCTAATTTCCATGTTAATGATGTAATATGCGGGCTTTGCTAATAATAACACCTGACAAGCAAGACTGTACTGAATTTAACAGAGAAAGAATGATGGCTTGCAATCCTCATTTATTCGAATACATACCACTTCTAAAAGAGAATGAAGCCAATAGCTGTTAAAGACCTACTTTGAGCTCTGCCTTGCACTAGAAACTTTTCATTATAATCTCATTAAATCATCACAGAAACAGAAACATTAGGGTGGGAACTTGCCCAAAGTCACAGAACTTGTAAATGGTGAAGCCTAACTTAAAAATCTCTAAAAGGAATATGAAAACAAATATATGTATGTATTATACACATAACTGGGAATTGTGCTGTACACCATAAATTGACACATTGTAACTGACTGTACTTCAATTAAAAAAATAATAAAAATAAAAGAGGTAAAAGCAAAACAAAACCAAAACATACCAAACAAAAAAACCTGTAATACCCTGTTGGTAAGCAGCACAATAGAAGTTTCATAGAAAGAAAATTCATATATACTCATCTGAATTTTATTTAATGGATTCCTGTATAGCACTGGTTTGTAACCTTGGCTGCATATTGGAAGCACCTGGGGAGATTTTAAAACTACTGATGCCTGGGTCCCATCCCAGATCTACTGATTTAATTGCTCCGGAGTTGAGCCTGGGCAACAGGACTTTTAAAAGCTCCCCTCTATGGTTGTAACACACAGTCAAGGTTGAGAATTACTACTGTAAGGGAAGGAGAAATGTTTGTCACTTGAGAAGTTTTTTAAACTATTTTTATCTCTGAAAGAAGCTAAGTCAGGTGTGGTAGTGCCCTTGGTGATTTTTTCCATATTTACAACTCCAGTAGCTACTCTACTAATTTATTCAAAGGTTCTTAAAACAACTAACAAATTGTCAAATATTTCAATATTATATTCTAGGAGGTTCTAAAGTCTTTAATACTTTAATGCCACTGGATATTTCCAATAGGATCTAGCTTTTCATATTTATTTTATAAAGCGAGTTGAACATTCGCTAAGTCAATGGAAACAGTCACTTCTGTTTCTAAGTCTCTGTGCAGCTTGTACACATAAGCCTATGTATAAATGTTATACTGTCACCTCTCCCCTCTAAAACAATCCCCAAACTAAACAAGCAGAAAGCTAACAAATTCCTGTTAACCTAAGATAGAAGTAATTTATTTACCAACTTGATGCTTTGATACCACTATAGTCGGCAACTTAAAAATAGTTCCCTCTCAGAGTGGACTGTAGATAAAAGTGCAAGGGCATAAACAATTGAAGGCAAAGTTAAAGAGTACAGAAGAAGTTTGGGGAAAAGTGGTAAAGAAGAGATGTGTGAGTGCTATATACAAACAGAGGTTAGAAAGAGGAGGTGGGATGTAAGAAATAGCTATTTAAAATACAATAAACCACCACAATGAGGTACAATTACACATCCACCATGATGACTAAAATTGGTAAGACTGACAACACCAAATTTGGTGGGAATGTGGAACAAAAGGAATTTTCGTACATTGTTACTGGAGTGTAAACTGGTTCACCAACTGTAGAAAAGAGTCTGGGAATTTCCCCTATAATCCAACAATTACACTCCTAGGTATTAACCCCCAAAATGAAAATGTATTCCCGCAGAAGGACTTGATAAGAATGTTCATAGCAGGTTAACAATAGCCAAAAACTGGAAACTCAGGTGTACATCAACAGGAGAATGGATAAACGCTGATGTATTCATACAAAGGATTACTATTCAGCTATAAAAAGGAATGAACCAGTGATTCCTGCAACAATGTGGATGAATCTCTAAAACATTATACTAAGCGAAAAAAAGCCTTAAATGAAAGAGTACATAATATATGAAGCCACTGACAGGAGGTTTTAGAACAGGCAAAAGTAATTTATGGTGCAAGAAGACAGGACAATGATTGCCTCTCGGGCAACAGAAGTGAAGACTAGGATGAGGTACACTTCCTAGAGTGATGGTAATATTCTACATCTTGATAGAGTTTAGCGTTCCAGAGGTATATGCATTTGTCAAAACTCAGTAAGCCTTCACTTAAAATTCACTTAAAATTTAATAATCTCAAAAATAATATAAATTATACATCACATTAATTATATGCACACTGAAGTGTTCAGGAGTGAAGCACCCTGACATGTGCAACTGACTTTCAAATGCTTCAAAAACAGATGGGTCAATGGAAGGGATGAATATGTGATAAAACAAATAGAGCAAAATGTTAATTATAGCGTCTGGAGGATAAGGACATGGGTGTTCATCATCCAATTCTTTCAACTTTTGTGTATGTTTGAAAGTTTTTGTAATAAAATGTTGGAAAAAATACAGTGAACTGAAAGAAGTTCACTGAAATCTAAAGATCTTTGGATCTGAGTATAAAACGAACCACCTATGGGTCAAATTCCGTTTCACATAAAATTTAGTTTCCGTGGTATAGTGGTTACCACATTCACCTCACACATAAAATTTAGGCACCTGCGTAAATGCCTTTCCTATTTGATTCTAGAGTGTTGAGTAATGTTTGAACAACAGTCATCATACAGGTTTGAAATATTTACATCTTCACATTAAAAAAACATAGTATTTTGAAGTACTAAGATAAAAGGCCAGGCTAGGGTAAAAAGAGCATTTATAATGAGATGACTTTGACAGTGCTTTATACATTGGGATAAATATTATATGTATTATATTTATTTTACTAGTTAGTTTTAGTAACACACTTTACTTGTGATTATATTATGCCTGTTTTTGGGGGGCTTTTTTTTAAAGCATGCCTATTCTTTAGAAGAATGTGTCTACTTTGGGTAGTATTTTCACAGTACAATTTATCACACTATACTATTCTATTATTTTTAATCACAGCTAAGAACTCATGATAACTAGCATTTTATTTTACTCAACCTACTTATTTAAAAAACAAAGACAAGATTTAGTGAAAAGACTGAAACAAGGGAAAGTCAATGGGAAATTACTTTCAACATATGGATTCTCTATTACTTTGTAATATTTTCTTACACTCTATCATTTAAAAGAACACTCAATTTTATTGCAAAAGATAAGACTGACAAGGACTTAATTTCCAGAATATATAAACAGCTTATACAACTTAATAAGAAAAAAACAAACGACCCAATCCAAAAATGGGCATAAGACCTAAACCAGCAATTCTCCAATGAAGACATGCAAATGGCCAATAGGCATGTAAAAATAACGCTCAATATTGCTAATTATCAGAGAAATGCAAATTAAAACGACAATGAGGTATCACTTCACACCAGTCAGAATGGCCATCATTCAAAAGTCCACAAACGATAAATGCTGGAGAGGCTGTGTAGAAAAGGGAACCCTCCTACACTGTAGGTGGGAATGGAGTTTGGTGCAGCTGTTATGGGAAACAGTATGCAGATTCCTTAAAAGACTGAAAACAGACTTACCATATGATCCAGCAATCCCACTCCTGGGCATATATCCAGAGTGAACCTTAATTCAAAAAGATACATACACCCCAATGTTCACAGCAGCACTATTAAAATAGCCAACACATGGAAACAACTCAAATGTCCATCAACAGACGACTGGATAAAGAAGCTGTGGCATATTTCTATAATGGAATACTACTCAGCCATAAAAAAGAATAAAATATTGCCATTTGCAGCAACATAGACAGACCTGGAGTATATCATTCCAAGTGAAGTGAGCCAGAAAGAGAAAGAAAAATACCATATGATATCACTTATATGTGGCATCTAAAAAAAAGAGAAACAAACTTATTTACAAAACAGAAATAGATTCACAGACATAGAAAACAAACTTAAGGTTATGGGGTGGGTTGGGGAAGGGGGTGGGAAGGGATAAACTGGGAGTTAGCAATTCGCAGATACTAACTACTATATATAATATAGATAAACGGTAAGTTTATACTGCATAGCACAGGGAACTATATTCAATATCTTGTAGTAACTTTTGGTGAAAAGAAAATGAAAACGAATATATGTATGTTCATGTATGACTGAAGCATTGTGCTGTACACCAGAAATTGACACATTGTAAACTGACTATATTTCAATAAAAATATATACCAAAAAAAGTAATGCATCCAAATAACACTTCATTTAGCTCTGCCCCCATAAGCATTCTATAAAAATAAAATAATTCCTTTGCAAAAGTAAAAAAAAAAAGAAAGAAAGAAAGAAAGAAAAACAAGCCAAAAAAAACACTCACTTTTAGAGCAAATCATATAAGTATTTCTTCTTAGTCTGAAGAAACTGAGAACTGTACTGTACAAAGCTAAGCAAATAATCTAGAATGACATAATCTCATTGCTGAAATGATTCTTAAAACGAACCTAGTATTTCATGCTTTAAAAAATGGATCCATAATGCAAGAAAATTTACAATTGAGCAGTAAGCAAATTCCTGGAATTAAAAGTCCACATACTTTTTGAATACCCCATGAGTTTTACTAAGTGTCATTCTGTCCATCTCTGAAAGATCTTATAGATACATGTTAAGGCTTTAGTAACATATATAATAGCATTGTTTTAATTAAAAATGCAATTAAAGCTTGATCAAAGGTACCAGCATGCTATTAAAAAGCTGGAAAAATATAAAATAAAATAGACTAGATTCCATGAGCACACACAATATAGACAATTCATTTTATCTGTCTATACCTTTTCACAAAAATCTCTCTAAATCTCTCTCACACACACACAAGTGTGGAAATGCTGAGAAAAAAAAATGGATTCTGATTTGGAAACAGATTCAAATCTTATGAATCTCTCCTAAACTCCTGCAGTTTGAAGATACAACTCAGATGGCCTTATCCACTAGAAGGATCTAGCCACACTTGAAAGAACCTCTAGAACTGTAACCAAGTAATAGTTTTGTGCTTACAGTATCTGGTTGACTATAAATGATATTTTTACAAGTAATAGTAAAGAAAGTGAAATCTACTTCCAAGCAGTTGCTTCTAATGCAAAAATTTCAAAATATTTACAGTGAAATTCTTATTAAGTCCCTGTAACCACTCATATCAGTCCTTCTCAAACTCTTCTAGAAGACTGAAAAGGAGAGAATACTCCCAAACTAATTCTATGAAGCCACCATCACCCTGACACCAAAACCAGGCAAAGACACCACCAAAAAAGAGAATTGCAGGCCAATATCACTGATGAACATAGATGCAAAAATCCTTATCAAAATATTAGCAAATAGAATCCAACAACACATAAAAAAGATTATACATCATGGTCACATAAAAAAGATTATACATCATGATCAAATGGGGTTCATCTCAGGGACACAAGGATGATTCAACATACGCAAATCAATCAATGTAATACATCACATCAACAAGAGAAAGGACAAAAATGACATGATCATCTCCATAGATGCAGAAAAAGCATTTGATAAAATTCAACACCGATTTATGATAAAAACTCTCACCAAAGTGGGTACAGAGGGAACATATCTCAACATAAGGAAAGTTATACATGACAAACCTACAGCCAGCATAGTACTCAACGGTGAAAAACTCAAAAGCTTCCCACTAAAATCTGGGACAAGACAAGGATGCCCACTATCACCACTCCTATTCAACATAGTCCTGGAAGTCCTAGCCACAGCAGTCAGGCAAGAGAGAGAAATAAAAGGGATCCAAATTGGAAAAGAAGAGGTAAAAGTGTCATTATATGCTGATGACATATTACTATATATAGAAAACCCTAAAAGGTCCATACAAAAACTACTGGAACTAATTGAAGAATTATGCAAAAGGTAGCAGGTTACAAGATTAATGTTCACAAATCAGTTGCATTTCTTAACACTAACAATGAATCAGCAGAAAAAGAAAGTAAAGAAACAACAGCACCCAAAGTAATAAAATATCTGGGAAAAAATCTAACCAAGGAGGTGAAAGACTTACACATGGAAAACTATAAACCATTGATGAAGGAAATTAAAGAACACTTAAAAAAATGGAAAGATATCCCATGCTCCTGGATTGGAAGAATCAATATTGTTAAAATGGTCATACTGCCCAAGGCAATCTACAGATTTAATGCAATTCTTTTCAAATTACCCAGGATATATTTCACAGAACTAGAACAAATCATAATAAAATTTATATGGAACCACAAAAGACCTAGAATTGCCAAAGCATTACTGAAGAAAAAGAAAGAGGCTGGAGGAATAACTCTCCTAGACTTCAGACAATACAATAGAGCTACATTATCAAGACAGCATGGTATTGGTACAAAACCAGACATATGGACCAATGGAACAAAATAGAGAGTCTAGAAATGAACCCACAAACTTTTGGTCAACTCATCTTCGACAAAGGAGGCAAGAATATACAATGGAATAAAGACAGTCTCTTCGGCAAATGGTGTTGGGAAAACTGGACAGCAGCATGCAAATCAATGAAACTAGAACACTCCCTTACACTATACACAAAAATCAACTCAAAATGGATCAAAGACTTAAACATAAGACAAGATACAATAAACCTCCCAGAAGAAAATATAAATACAAGTAGAAAACTAACTACATTCTGCTTTAACTTTCTTGATCAATATAAATTTTTGAAGAACTTCAGGCTACCAAGGTTAACTATGTTTTATCCTCAGATGCAAACCTTTGATACTCCTTATTATATAAATCTTATAATAATAAATCTGTAATAATTCATCCTATTACGAGAGATGTTTGAAAGGAAAAAGATTTGAATTATAGAATTATTTACAATATGTGAATTACAGAACTTCTAAAAAAGTATAGAACTTCCAAAAATTTTTAAATTTCTTATCTCGAAATACGGAGGGAGGAAAGACGTCGTATGTGTTAGAGCAGCAATTCTTAAGAAAAATACGAGTTGCATGGAGGGCTAAACCGCTCCCCGCTCCCACCCTCCATTCAAACATTCACCCAGCCAAGGGGCTAAGGTAGTGGGTAGGGAAATGCTGCCTCCCACCCCCTTGAGGGTGGTATCAACATTTACAGGCTAGGCAAACATTTGAAAGGCTGTGAACCATTGCTTTATTACAGTGCTTTGCAAATTATCTCTGGTAAAGAACTATTTTTCTTTAAATTTCCAATTCATTGTGGGCTAAAAATTTCGCAAAAAAAATTACTAGAAAATGAAATACACAAAACATAAATTCCAATTTTATTATTAGATTCAACAGACATAAACTTCTCTAACAAACTGCTATGCAAGGTTCTAAAAACTCTCAAATTTCTGAACTTATCTCCTCACAGGTAATGAACAACTCATGGTCCAGCACCATCTGCATACAACACTCTGAATGGCTGTTAGAGAATGTTCTAAACATCTTACTAAAGGAGGATGAGCAGCTCACTACTTAATTTAGAGCTATAGCTGGTGCCTAAAAAGTATACAGATTCTCATTATGTATATACATTTTCCCATCTATCATACTCAGCAAAATCTTATTCTCCCTCAGATACTGGGACAGTAAATATTAATTTAAAATATAAAAATGATAAATTCTAATTTTGCCTTATTATGTAGAAGAATCAAATGAATTAATCAATCACTTTGATGAGGACCAACTATCATAGATAGGCTTAAAACTTCTAGATCCCCAAATTACATAATACTGTCTATGAAAATGGAGTTTTATATAATGGCATCAGTAATGACTACATAATACATTTTAAGACTAATAACTGAAAGATAACAAATACATAAAAGACATTATTTTCTGATGGATTTGTAGTAGTATAGAGTAAGGATGACAAAAGAGTTCTCCAAATCAAAGCATCAGAAAAAGCTTATGCTTTACCAAGGTTGAAGGAATCGTGCCTTTATTCATTATATATCTGAGTGTTCACTATGTGGCAGGAAACAGGAATGCAGTGGGGAACAAGACACTGTTCCTGCCCTCCAGGAGCCTGTAGTCTTGTTATCCAATTAACTATATCATAAAAGGCAACATAAAACCAGGACTGTAAGTATGATACAGTATGACCATAGAAAGAATCTTAAGAGCACAACACGCTGCTACCTTGCCCAGTTACTTCTGCAGGGGCCTAAAGTTGTGAGTCTTCACTAGAGGAAATAAGGTAGTAGGATGGTTGATAGCTACCTAATTTGACAGCTGTGCCATCCATTTTGGCTACTGATCCAAATACTAAAGAATGGCATTATCAAAAGCTTCTTGGTACTTAGAGCCCTCAGGCTCCACTGTTATCTTCACAACACTGTAACTCCCTATTTAAGACTGCCTATCTCAATGTCATTATCACCCAGGTATGTTAGGACCCAAGAATCGCCAACCAAAGAGGAGGCCCTGGCAGCTATGAGCATGGACTACTTGGTAACTCAGAATGTCATTTCTGATGTATGACATTTCATTCTTTTATTATGAAAGACGGTAGATGGGCTTCTAGTCAATACTACCAATAGTGTGTGGAAAACAAAACTGATGTTGAGCAACATACTGTTAAAACTTGGGATATATTTCTAAAAATGTAAAAAAAAGGAAAATGAAAACATAATTCAAAACAAAATTTTTTTGTTAATTTTCACCTCAGAAAACAAGTGCTTTTATGTTATTGCTTCCTTCTTCCCCTGCAACAAAATTCCATTTTAAAAACAGATCTACTGAGACTTGAGTCAAAATATGAATATTCATTAACTAAATCAGTAACTGTGTAATTCAGCACTATTGCACTGCCGTAGGTATTCGCACATCATTTGTGTAAAAGAAGTGAAATGCACATTTTTAGGTCAGATTTCTTTTTAGGAACATGGAACCTTAAGTTAATCAGGAAACATGTCATTTTACTACCTTTAAAAAAAAACCCACAAAACTATTTCCTTTCATGCCCCCAATGCCAGGCAAAGTAATTGCAAAAATGTACACAGAACATAAAAATTGCATTTCCTTATGCTTCGTCTACTGTATCACAGAATTGCAGCTTAATAAATGGTTCAATGGAGCCAAGCACTGTTAGTAGAGCAAGTGTACTGATGAGAATATACATATAAGAGTCATACACATAGAGTTCATATAATTATTCTTCATCACTTGTATGACCTTAGGCAGGTTACTTAACCTTATCAGCTTCAGCTTTCTCATGAAGAAGAAATCCCATCTTAGCTCAGGAGAAAATGACTTTTTTTTGGTGGGGGGGGGTGGTGGGTAATTAGGTTTGTTTGTTTGTTTGTTTGTTTAATGGAGGTACTAGGGATTGAACCCAGGACCTTGTGCATGCTGGGCATGCACTCTGCCACTGAGCTATATACCCTCCCCCTGAAAATGACTTTTTAAAAAATGAAAAAAATATCAAAACTGATGATTTTTTAGCAAAGGAAAGAGAATTAACCTCATCTAATAGGGAAGAATGTTTTCTATTTCTTATTAATTCTTAAAATTTTATTTGTAAATTAGCACACTGCTAAACTAGAAAAAATAAATCAACCGCATAATTATTTACATGTATATTAAGATATAAATTAGCCATTGTGAAAATAAGTATTATTTCTGGATATAAAAAAAAGCTTAATGTAAATCAATGAAGTTAGAACACTCCCTTCACATCATACACAAAAATAAACTCAAAATGGCTTAAAAAAACTTAATATAAGACATGACACCATAAACCTCCTAGAGGAGAACAAAAGCAAAACATTCTCTGACATAAATCGTAGCAATGTTTTCTTAGATCAGTCTCCCAAGGCAAAAGAAATAAAAGCAAAAATAAACAAATGGGGTCTTATCAAACTTATAAGCTTCTGCACAGCAAAGGAAACCATAAACAAAATGAAAAGACAACCTACGAAATGGGAGAAACTATCTGCAGATGATGCAACTGACAAGGGCTTAATTTCCAAAATATACAAACAAGTCATACAGCTCAATATAAAAACAACAATCCAATCAAAAAATGGGCAGAACACCTAAATAAACATTTCTCTAACGTAGACATACAGATGGTCAACAGGCACACGAAGAGATACTCAACATTGCTCATTATTAGAGAAATGCAAATCAAAACTGCAATGAATTATCACCTCACACTGGTCAAAAGGGCCATCATCTAAAAGTCTATAAATAATAAATGCTAGAGGGGGTGTGGAGAAAAGGGAACCCTCTTACACTGTTGGTGGGAATGTAGTTTGGTGCAGTCACTGTGGAGAACAGTATTGAGGTTCCTTAAAAAACTAAAAACAGACTTACCATATGATCCAGCAATCCCACTCCTGAGCATATGTCTGGAGAAAAATATAATTCGAAAAGATACACGCAACCCCATGTTCACAGCAGCACTATTTACAACAGCCAAGACAATGGAAGTAACCAAAGTGTCCACTGACAGACGAATGGGTAAAAAACATGTAGTATACATACAAACGTATATATGTGACAGAATATTACTCAGCCACAAAAAAGGGTGAAACAATGCCATTTGTAGCAACATGTATGAACCTAGAGATTATCATATTAAGTGAAGTAAGTCAGATGAAGAAAGATAAATATTATATGACATCACTTATATGTGGAATCTTTAAAAAATGATACAAATGAACTAATTTACAAAACAGAAAGATGCACAGACACAGAAAACAAATTTATAGTTATCAAAGGGGAAAGGGTGGGGGAGGGATAAATTAGATGCGTGGGAAAAACAGATACACACTACTAGATATGTAAAAGGTAAATAACAATGTCTTACTATACAGCACAGAGAACTATATTCAATATCCTGTAATAGTCTATAATGGAAAATCATCTGAAAATGAATATATATATAAAAGAATATATATATATACTGAATCACTTTGCTATACACCAGAAACTAACATAACATCATAACTCAACTATACTTCAATTAAAACAAAATCCCTTAAATGTTAAAAGCAAAAGCTGTCAAATGAAGATAAATTTCAGTTGGATTCAATTTCTATAGCTCCTCAAAGTGAAAATGTACATGTGTATACAAGAATTAACATTATTATTAGAGTTTTTTTTTAAATTAGCAATATGAAAAATGAATACCCTTACCCCAAAAGTAAAAGCAGACTTGTCTGATAAAATGAAGGAAATTCAGGTGCCACTTTGTCAAGAATTAAAGCTATCTACCAAATGGTTCCAACTGTAAACAGATGAACACTATCAATTGAGTATCTTGCCTGGATTTCTCAAGATCGTAAGTAACATAGTAAGGCTTAGCAATGGAGTAATAAAAATGCAAAGCAGAAGCTGCTGCTGATTAATTTAGCAAGGAAACTGGAGACTGAAACCCAGCTCTCAGCAAAGGTAACAGGAAATTTAAAAAACCAAACAACAAAAACTAAAGTTAGGATTAAGACCTAAGTACACCTGCCATTTCCTGATAGCACAGCTTTTGTTCTCTATTTCTGTACTTTCCAAGTACAAAAACTTCACTCTTTTTTCAAAAGCTTCACTTTTCAAAAGAAAAAAAAAAAACTTTAACCCATACATGTGTTCATTTAAAGATCCAGAGGTAACTTCAAAATTTCAAGTTTTGCATAGCCTCTCAGATTGACCTATTTGTGACACTGACTTGATTCTGAAATCTTGGTAACTATAAGTTCCTAAAATTCTTCAAAAGTAAAATGTACCTCCATTTCAGAAATGTTAAAAATATGACAAATGTACACCTGAAACTAACAATATTGTAAATCAACTAGACTTCAATTTTTTTAAATGTGACAAATGTACACCTTACAACTGAGCAAACGTGGTAATAATATTTCCTATTAATCGACTATTGAACTTCTGCAGTGAAAGCAAGGTGCTGTGTGTGAGTGTGTGTTGTATGTTCTGCAGTTTTGTGCTCATATCTTTATACATAATGGCAGGGATCCTACAAAGTACACCAAAACACTAATATAATAGCATTTTAATGGAGAACATCCTCTTGGTTCTCCATTTACTTATAAAATGTCATTAAAATAATACATTGTTTCATACATTCAGAAAATAAAATACTTTCATAGTTTGTACTACAGTTCTCCAAATTTTCATACCTATTGGTAAGAAACATATCACCAAGAACTTAAACACATATAATTTGCATTACTGAGTCAACAAGCCTAACAGGTGCAGCTGTGCAGACTGTCAGGCCAAAAGGACGAGGAGGTGGGGACTGAGATCCAGTCTGCTCTTTTCCACTGAAGCTTGGAAGGGGTGCCATTTTAGAATCTGCACAAAGGTCTAGCTAGTACAGAAGTGCTTATTAGGCAGAGTAGGCAAAAAGAGCAGCCACGATCCAGAAGTTTACAGCAAAATGTTGTCCTTACAGATCAGTATTAGACGTGTCTCCCTTATTCTAACAGCCTTAACATGAAAAAGCATGACTTATTTATAAGATTCTTAGGTCCCCAGGAGTGTCCTTTTCCTTCTTTCCCATTTCAGCACAGGTAATATCAAAGTAAGTTTATGAGACTCTGGAATCAAGAAACGTGTCGCTGACAGGAAACAAATGAGATCCCTGATGGAAAGAATTAGTGAGGACACAGAAGGGACCACTGAAGATACAAGACCAGAAGTTGAAGCAATCACCTTACCAATCACTGATATTTAATCAAATATCTAGAGTATTCTAGGATAGACTATAAAAGAAAGTACTTTCTATTAAAGCAGGTTTCTTAACTGCAGTCCAACCTTCTAAAAGTTTGTATTACAAATATTTTCAAATACACACAAAATCAGAGAAAACACTAAAATGAATCCTCATTACCTTTTACTCCAATTCAACAATTTATAAATGTTTGCCAATCTTGTCTATCTCTCCTCAACTTTTTTTTTTTTTGGAGAGGGGAAGGTGAAGTACATTTCATTTCACCTGTAAATACGTCAATATGTATCTCTATAGATAAGGCCTTTACATTACCACAATGTCATAAATATACCTAAGAAAATTCACG
Source organism: Camelus dromedarius (assembly GCF_036321535.1). Taxonomy (NCBI): domain Eukaryota; kingdom Metazoa; phylum Chordata; class Mammalia; order Artiodactyla; family Camelidae; genus Camelus; species Camelus dromedarius. The sequence goes on from NC_087440.1 coordinate 28,831,997, forward strand.
ATAATTCCTTAATATCATTTAATAGCAAGTACATGGCCATATTTCTTGATCTTCCCAGAAGTGTCCTTTTACAGTTGTTTTGTGCACATCAGGATCCGAAGTCCACGCATTTCATTTGGCTGATGTGCTTTTTATCTGTAACAGCTTTCCCTCCCTTTCCATCACTCCTCCTCCACCCGATGCCATTTGTTTGTTGAAGATTCTAGTTATTCAATAAAATTTCCCACATTCTGGATTTGGTTGAATGCTACTTGTGATGTAAAGTAATAAATTATGAAGTTTAATCATTGGCTATGGACTAGAAAGAAGAGGAGAAAAACACTTGGTCTGTAACCAAAATGTTTCACACAAGTGATATCTGTCTTAAAAAAAAAAATCTACCAGAGGATGCTACCACACAAACTAAGAAGATACCAAATCCATGTGCTTTTATACAGCTATCCATCTTACTTCCTTTGACAATGTTTTAGCTCCCTATTAGTGTGCCAAAGTGAAATGTGGCGATGAAAAGCTAATCACGTGATCTAAGAAAGAAATGGAAAATTTTGTTTGAGCCAAATATGAGGATTATAACCTGGGAAGAGCATCTCAGAAAGCTCCGAGAACTGTTCCACCGGTTAGAAATCAAGGCACAGTTTTATAAGTTTTTTGAGACAGAGGGCTGTACATCAAATGACATATTATTGACAGTTTACATAATTGAGATCTAAGCATCATCCTGGTGGGTCATGTGACCCCTTACAAGATCAAGAAGGAATGTTATCTTTTAGGGAGTTGATGCCAAGAGAAAGCTGCTCTTTATGGTTTAGCAGGTGTTCATGCCGATGGGGGAGGTTTGGTCGATGCATAAGGCAAATACACAATGCACAATGGAGAGAGAGGAGGCCAAAGGGCAGAGAATTCTTTATGTTTAAATTTTTCTTGTCTTGCCATAAAACATGAATTTTATTTCACAAATGGATAATACTCAATAACCATATAATATGAAAGGTATATTTAAAAGAAGGGTAATAGTCACCTGCAACTGGCAATACAATGTAATTCACTGATTTTTGTTTCAGGCAAAAAAACTAGAATTTTTTTTCAAAAGTATAAAAAAAAATGCTTGGTACTTTGAAACATATTCTTACATATATATAAAAAAGATAGCTTTCCAACATTATTCTGATTCTTAGTCAAACATTACTCTATTTAACCCTAGTATGGGAGGCTGATGTGACGTACTGATAACACACAGAATGGGGAGATCAGCTGAGTGGGCTAAACCTCCGTGTGCAATGTGATGGCTCCAAGTGTAGATAAATACTGTCTAAGACCTGCTGGCCTTTAAGGAAAAGCCTGCTGTGTCTTATCCACTTGGTGAATGTCTGCTCACTCTCAAAGCCCAGCTCATGTGGGAAAACTCTTCCCATGCATATAGTATTAATCACTTTTGAGTGATGGTCCCCAACTCTGGCTTTATATTAGAATCAGTGGGATAGCTTTTAAATACTGTGGACAAAGAATATCGCCTGTCATATCAGTAAACAAAAGATATCAAGGCTATCAAGCCGTCAGCCACTATAGCCACCCTCTACCTGAGGGTGCACCCTGAGGGGATTCAGGATGGACAAAAACATGGTAAAGGCCCCAGACAGCTAAGGTGCATATCAAAGGAATCATTTCAATAAGCCCAGACTCTTGCATCTTCCCACACATAGAAAAGCCCTAAATTCATTAACTTGAGATGTCTGGTTTACTTTAATTAGCAGTAATCGTTTGATGTTCCGACTACCTGGGTTTTTTTGCAAAAACTTTTATATATTCTGGCTCCTCCCTTACCTCTTTAGAACAGTCCCTCAGAGCTATCTGAGAGGCTGTCTCCTGGACGTAAGTCCTCAGTAAGTGTGCAGAATAAAACATAATTCTCAAATAGTAGGCTGTGCATTTTTTTTCAGCTGACAATACTATGTGCTGAAGATACAAAGACAGCTTTGTGTCCCTGTCCTCAAGAACCTTACAGACTAATTGAGAAAGATAATATGTAAGCAACAAACAAAAAACCCCCAAAATTTAGTGAAATAGGCAATATAATAATAGTCTCTATAAGAGATACAGGGACATAAAGAACTGATCTAGTCTATCTGAGTATGGGGTTGCATGAGAAAAGGTTTCAGAGAGAAGATGACTCCTTGAAAGAGGGGCTGATCTACATTATTTTTGCATGTCTACCAGCTAACACCCCTCAATAAAAACTTGGTCACTGCCAGCCTCAAGGTTGGTACACTTAGAGCTCCTTGACTCAACTGGCTTTTATTTTTACTCCACTTCAGAAACCCACTCCCAAGACTTACACACTAGATCATGTTAACACAGGAACTGCCCCACCTCTGAATCCATTCGACTGTCTGATCACACTCTTCCCTTCTACATGTTTCACCACCACTTCACCTCAACTCCTCCAGTCTCTTGGTGCCTCCATTTTACCTCAGTTCATCAGTTTCCTTTGCTGTGTCTTTTTACTGTATTATTCCAAAATTTGCTGTACTTTTTTTTTGTATTTTTCTGTATACTTCTATTGCTGCATTTATCATACAGCATTATAATTTACATGAAAATGTGTTTGCTTTCTCTATTAGATCATATCTTTCCTTAGAACAGTTACTGGATTCTTTTTTTTCAGTCCTGCATCCTTAACACCCAGGATGGAGCCTGACCCATAACAGGTGCTCAGTAAGTGGTGAAAGTGTTCTTGCCATTTTCACCACTATTTCCACGAGCTCTCCAAAGGCAGAACCTATATTTTACCTGAGTATTTCCTGCAATTCCTACTAAAGTGCCTCACATTTATTAGAGCTTCAGGGAGCACTTGTTGAATTGCACAAGGCTGAAATGTATTATACCCTGTATAAGACATATAAAAATGTGCTCTCCGCTCTCTTTTGGTAGTATTATTTAAACAATCATTGAAGTTAACCAAATGGTTATAAGGCAAATGTAAAACATGTTCATCACGGCAGAGGCAAAATGACATAATGGAGAGCCCTGGACAGAAGTCAGGAGGCCTGCACTTCAGTCCTGGCTCTGCCACTCATAGTCCACAAACAACCATCTCTGTAAGACTTAGTTTCCTCCTTTATTAAAATGGAGTTTGACCAAAATTTGATTCCTGATCATCTGAGGTTCCCTAACTAACATGCTATGCCTCTTAAAAATTCGTTTAATTATAAAAGTGATACACTCTCAATACAAAAAATTGTACATGCCCTTCTGAATTGTTTAGACAAAGGAAAATTCCCACTCTCACTCCATTTTCATAACTGTCCAGAGGTATCCACTCTTAACAGCTCCTTCTGTATCTTTGAGGCATTCTTCATGCATAAGCAAGTACAGTGCTGAGATTGTTGATTTTATTTACCAACTGGATAGTCCCATAAATTCTAATGGAACCTTGACAAAATGAAAGAGAACTATAAATACTTTGATAGCAGAAAGATAATTACTACTCAAAAGGCCAACAGAAGAAAAAAATTAAAACACAGTTAGAAATGCGTATTTAAAACTTGATGTGTCACCTCCCTCGGTTGTGCAATGCAAGGTAAGTAAAAGGTACATGACAAGATAAGAAACTTAAGGTGGGAAGAGGTATGGGAGGTATGGGAATTGTGGGGAAAGGAGAATCATACCAATGTTGCAAGCACTGAAGGAATGTGGAAAGGGCCAAAAAAAAAGTCAACAGAATTCTGTACGGTAAAATAGCAAACACAATTCTGAAATACACTACGAGCTTAAGGAGAGAGTCAACTGTAGAAAAGGAAGCAGTTGTTTTCCTACACTAAATCCAGCCCAGAGACAAATGTAGATTAACATATGTCCTTGATTTTCTTGACAACAGCATCCTTTGAAGATCTACATCTAAGTTTAATAAGGGCATGTACATATTACAAGGCCACAGGTGAAATAATTAGATTTCTAATCAGTTCCTTCTGATGGTGGAGAAAATATATCATGGGATGATTGTCATCCTAAGAATTTTTTTAAAAGATAGGAAGAGAAAAAGTAGGTCATTGGGAAAGTAGAAAACTCATTACCCAAGAATACTCTAGGGAGAAGTGCGATCTAATGGCTGGACTATTAATTTCCCTTTCACCTAGAACCAGAGAGTATTTAAATATTAAGGAATGTGTTAGAGAGCCAAGCTTTGACTTCTGTACCCACCTAAACAAGATAGGTTTCACCTAGACATTTCCCCAGTTTTACCCCTATGGTGTAAAACGATACCACTCTAGACTGCAAAGAATGGTTATAGATAAGAACAGCAGCCTGGTCAAGGCTCCAGTTCTGCAAGGCTAATCCAGGACTGAAATAAATCCACTTTTAAAGACAGAATACAAATACAATTCCTTAATATGTAAGTCACAAACCTAACAACACTTAACTATAAATTACCTAAGGACACAATTACAACATTAAAAAAATTAACCCGGTTATAGTCTTTACCTGGTATTTTTACAACCTAAATACATTATAATGGATAAGAACTAAAACTACAATTTATAATTAATTTGGAGAAAGAGGAAATGATAAATTATTTTTTATTCCACAATTTAACTTTAACACCATGGTACATAGTGCAAAGTCTGTTAAGAAGTTGAAAATAGTTAAGTAGATTAGTCAAGGATAAGTGAATTCTAGGACCAGAAACTTGACCAAATCTACCTTGTTTTCAGACATTGAAAAACACAACAGAAATAAGGAACCAAAATCATTCTGGTTTCCTGCACCCTTTAGGTTAGAAGGAACAATATTTTACGACACCGGAAAAGGGCAAGTCAGTGGTTGAAGCTAGGGTTTTCAAATTTGGGCAGAATATCACTTTAAGAGCCTTTAAGATTCTTAAGTTTTCACTGCCAAACAGATCTACATTAGTTAGAACACAGCATAAAACTAAATATATAAAGCAGTACGGCATTTCTCAAGCTTTTCTACTTCAGAGTCCGAGAAATGTCATGACCTCTCGGTTTTATCTCACCTCTCTCTTCCATCACCTCTTTATTACTAAATCCAATGAGAACCTTCAAGCCAGCTGACACAGATTGGTTCAGGAAGCTAAGGTCTGCAGTGGTCAGTATAAGTCAGAAATGGATTGCGTGCTATTTCTTGACAACAAAGACTCAGTACTCAGTACATTCCATCTAAAGTTCAAAGTGAAAAAATTATGCGGGAACCAGGCCCTAAAAGCCTCTTTAGAATTCTCCATTCCACAGGATAGCCCACTCAGATCCACCCAGCCTCCCCCCGAGTAAGTTTAGCTACTTGAACCAGTGTCTCTGTAAAATATACATTTAAAAAAAGAATTTTGTGATACAGTATCTTAAGTCTTTACAAAAAAGCCAGTAACTAAGATATGATCAATAACTACTCATAATTGGCCTTAAAAAGCAAACTGTAATAGTTACAGCCCCAAAGCTAGCACTCCACTAAATTTTACAATTTAGGATTCCCTGTGCTGAAGAATTATTAAATCCTTTGATACTCATCCATAACCAAAATATCCACTGGAATTCTAAGGAGGCCAAAATGAGGACGCCAAATGCACATCTACTTGCCTTCTTGCCATATACCTTCCCACACGTCAAATTACTATTGCAGAGAGCCACTGAGCTAACTAACCATTATTCCAAAAGGTTCCTAAGTCTCTGAAAAAGAAGTACCTTGGTTCCTGATGATTATTCTGTAATGGAAAAATGATCTCACAGTGTAAAGTCATCCTGGACAAATAAGCCAGTAATGGCAATATTCTGTTATCTACATTTCTACTTACCCTCAGTAACATCCTGGGGGTTAGAAGTCCGGTCACTGGCTGGATCCAGTGCAACGGTTGCCAGTGAAGTGGTGGCTCCAGACATCTCACTCATAGGCTCACTACGACTTGTTTCAGGCACACTTTCCCGGGAGCTAAATCTTACTCGGGAACTGGATCGAGAGCTGAGGTCCGGGCTGGTGTCTGACAAACCTGGAATGTCATCGATCTTCGTTGGTGTCACCATGAACCGAACTGAAGCCATCTTGGTGGTGGTTTCTGGAGGATGCATTTTTCCTTTATAAGGGCAAAAAAAAAAAAAAAAAAAAAAAGGACACCCCCCCCCCCCGCAAAACCCTTCCTCCTACGCTGGCTACTTCTGACTGCAAAAACAGAAAAGATAACTTAAAAAAAAAAAAACCCCGTCAATTACCTTGATTTACACCACCCAAAAAAGCCCCAAATCAGAATCCTTCTACTCAGAATTGAAGGGGGCTGTCCTAGAAAGTGTGCTACCAATAGCTGAAAAATATTTAAGGAAAAAAAAAAAGTCAAAAGGATGCCAATCTCGTGTAACTTCGTTCCTTCAGAATTAAGAGATATCTAGTCATCTGCCCTGGTCCAGGGCTGCGGGCTCTGTGTCATGGTCTCAGAGAAGCAGGTGACGAAGCCTTGCTGCCCTCGACCCTGAGGTTTCGGTCGAGGTAGTTAGTCTTTATCCGTCAATGTCCCACAGCTAGTTGAGCAAAGTGCGCACAGGCCCACACTTAGCAAGCGAAAACAGCATAGATTAGATTGCGAAACGGTGTACACCCGGCCACCTGTTGTGTATCAGGTGAATACCCCACAGGTCTGGCTGGGAGGAGGTGTGTGTAGAGCCACCCGATGTTTCTGAGGCCGATAATCCACTGGGGTTTGGAGGGAGAGGTGCGCACGCATAACGGGGAAAATATCGCACACTACGGGTGGATGAGAATGAGAGAAGGGTGAGCAGAGGAGGCTGCAGGGGCAGAGCGGATTCCTGCCTCCGAGAGGTCTGCGGGGGTGGTCCGCCTGCTCTTCTGGCAGAAGGGTCCCTGGGATCTGGGAGGAGGCGGCTAGTGGATGAGACTCCTCGGACTGCAGTTCTGGGTCGTGGCAGGTCGCTGCTAGTCCATCAAGTCCCCGGTCGGCTCGCCGGGTTTCTTCTGCGTTTGACAGGACGGGCCACCCCTTTGCCGGAGGCGCTTTCTCCCCTACCAGGGCCCGGGCGCAAGGTCAGCGCCTTGCTGCTCTTCCTTCAGGTCCTAAGAGAAGAGGAGCCGGCCTCGCAGGCTGGCTCCGGCTGAGCAGGAGGGAGCGGCGAGGATGAGGGTAGGAGGCGGTCGCAGGTGCGGGATGCCGGCGCCAGCTGATGAGGATGCGCGCGCAGCTGTTGTTTACCAGCGGGTAACTGTTTCCGAGCCGCAACGCGCGCAGGAGGGCTCGGGCTGCTGCCGGGGAGGGCGCCCCCTCCCCGGCCAGACGCTAGAGCGACAGCTACGTGACCTCGCCGCCCCCGGCCCCGGGCCCGGCGGGCTCTGCCCGCACCGCCGCAGCCCCTCCCTTTCCTCCCTGCTCTTTCCTCATTCGAGGTTAACGGTCCGAAGAGAAGCTTAGGGGAGCGGTCTGAGGGCGGCACCGTCCCGCGAGCGCCCGAAAGCCCCGCCCAGTCTCTGCAGCCCGCGAGGCGGTGGCGAAGGCTGCGCGCATGCGCTCGCTCTAGTTGCAGCTGGACTTGCCTCGAGGGGCGGGGCCTAAAGTGGGAAGCCCGGAGCACGACGGGAACTGTAGTTGGGTGTGAGGGCCTGAGTTGCATGCACCTGGGAAAGCACATCCTTTTCCTCTTGGTCCTGCTGTGTTGCAAACTCACTCTGGAAGTGGAGGTATCTCAGGGAGCAGGCGATGCCTCATGCCCTCAGAACCTCAAAGGCCATCTCTCTTTAATAAGAGCGTCCCTCGAAGTAGCATTCATAATTTCTTTAAAAATCAGTACCGTTTATCTAGGTGTGAGCCTCATTGGAGTTTTTAAGTAGTGGCCTATTCTAAACCATTGTATGCTCAAATTTATACACACTTTGTGCCAACTGTTTTTCTTTTTCCTGCCCTTTGAAAAAAAAATGCTGTCTTTCACAATGTACACACCTATCGAATCACTTTGTACACTTTAAAATCGGGGGAAAAAATACTGTGTTCATTTTTTAATCAGACTGAAATTTCCATTAAAGAAACCGCCTAATTTTAGACCTGGAAAAGATACTGAAATACTTCCTCTTGACTCCACTCCCAGTGTTTTCGCTACTACTGCCACCAGAATATTTTTCTTAGCATTTTATTTAATGCATGAATAGAGGTGTTTAATAAATTTTGACTCATCAGTGTTTTGCTTAAAAGTTATTTCCTAGAGCTTTGATCAAGACATTTGAATTCAACAATCTGGGCCCTGGCTTTGCTCTGGTCCTTGCTCAGCATAAGTGGAAATGCTTAAGATCATCCTTAGCAATAGATCACAACTCTAAGACCTGAACCAGGAAATTCCCTTTTATCAAATGACACTTAAAGTCCAAAGTCTGGTTAAAGAGATCCAGGTAACAAAGTGAGAAATAAATTTCTACTTAAAATGTACATCTCAGAGCTGTGACTGTTGATTCAGGCTGACAGCTTTCTTACTTGAGGAAGCAAGAAATTTACTTCCGAGGGATCAGTTTTCTCTTCAGGCAGGCCATTCAAATCTTACATACTTTCCTTTTATAAAGACATCCTGTATTTCTCCAACGTCGAATTTTATTTCAAACCACAGTGTATTTTCATTCACTTTATACTATACTTAAGACTCTTCCCCCATTTCTGAGCACATCTCAGATGTTAATACCCAGATCTCTTAAGGAAAGTCTTCTAGGGCTATTTCCAAACTAAGTCTTCTCATTTCAGTCTACACAATAGGTAGCATGGAACAATGCTAATCCTTTTATTTTGGGGGGTTGGGGAAACTTACAAAGACAGAATAGCAGTCAACATCTTTTTAAAAATGGTAGAATTCCTTTATTGAGTTTGGTGCTTAAAAAACTTCCAAAGCAAATCCTTTTTCTAGGCATTTGCAGAATTTATAACACTTCTTCAATCATTATCCCCTAATAAGATAGGACAATTCTTTAAAATCCCTCAGCTCCAATGTGAAGAACCCTGTAAGTAAATAGGCTAAGAAATAAAAAATTGACAGGAAATAAGTATCTTATTTCCCATTCCCATAAATTTAAGAAATTGATTTGAAAATCATCTGTCTTCTATTAACTATGACCCAAGTATAGAGATTCTTTTTCTTATCAGTAGTCAACAGCTATCCTGAACTTTTCTGCTGGGATGGACAGACATCAGAGTCTAAGTGAAACATATTTACCCCTTTCCAAGCCAGTCTTGATAAATCAAATTTGTGCTGATTTGTTACATTTGCTTCTAGAGTCTAGAACCTTGATGTGGTAGAAAAAGAAGATTGTAATTGGAATATAGTCTCCACAAAGCAATTTTAAAATCAATAGCACTAACCGAATGTTCAAAATCAATGTCAAACATTGTAAACTGACTATACTTCAATAAAAAAAATACATACAAAAAAATTTCAATGTCAAAAGCTACAAATAAGAAGATTGGGAAATGAGTTGATTTACTTGATAAGGAGAGGGAGAAGCAACCTAGCATTTCTTGAATGCCTATATACAATATTTTGCCTCAACATCTCTCTAATCTGAAGTAATTGGGTCGAAAATTTAAAGTTGCCCCATGATAAAAGCGCAGGTCCTTAAAAAAAAAATCTTCCAGGACTAAAAAACAAAAAAATCCTAAGAGCTGCCTGAAAAACAACAAAAATCCGTTTGAATCTCTATCTCATCTTCTAAATTAAGACCCATGTAGAGTTCCGCATAGCAGCTAGCTACCAGAGAAAACAAAGTTAGGTGAATGTAAGAAGAGAATTCCTTGATAGAGAGGACTAAAAGCTGGGGAAGATTTCCAGAGGGGCAGTAAATATATATAAAGGCATTCTCTTTTTTTGTTGTTGTTGTTAGAGGGGAGATAATTAGGTTTACTTATTTATTTATTCTTAGAGGAAGTACTGGGGACTGAACCCAGAACCTCATGCATACTAAGCATGCACTCTACCACTTGAGTTATACCCTCCCCCAATAAAGGCATTCTCATTTACAATGGTTGGACACTGTGGACAAAACTTAGATATATTAAGATCCACCAATGAATCCTATTAATTTTGGAGTTGGAAGAGAACTTAGAAATGATTTAAAAAAATGGAACTAAACAAGTTTACTTTCTCAAAGTTACACAAAGAGGAGAGAATCCTGGTCTCCTGGCTTTCAGTTCAATGCCTCCCCTCTACAATACAGCTGCTATTACTTTTCAAGCAACTCTTCCATTTTGAGTCCAATGTCATATCAAGGGGCAAGAAATTACTTAAGTGACCAGAGGGGTATTCTTCAGTGAATGCTGACAGCTGCAGAAGAGTCCTTCTCAACTTCTCTTCCCCTTCCCCAGCACTCTCCTATGACTCACAGCACTACTCCTGCTACAGTAATCACCAGTTTTCCTTCCAAGAGGTCTCATACCCCTGGGGTACTCTTCCCTCTCATCTTCCTCGTTTTTGTTTTTAAACCACTCCTTTCTTCCCACAACATACAAGATAAGAGCTCTTTCAAATCATTTTAATAACCTGGCAGTGATTCAAAATATGAAAATTCAAACTTCTTCCCCTTAAAACGGGATGGTATCTTCACACAAACATGATCAAGGGCAATGATGAGACCGGATTCCAAAGAGCAAGGGCCGTAAGAAGGCTCCAAGGCTCACAGACTGAAGAGCTTGATTTCAGAGTCTCTCGAGGGCTAGCAGGCAGCAGAAGAGACACGAACTTTTAAGAGATCCTCAGAGGACAGGGCGCGGTTGCTGGGTCATGAGCACCTTGAAGCGTTTCTTGATGGTGATTCGATGTCTAGAGTATTTGTCGTCTGGGGAGAACCGAGCAGGATGGGCCGAGCAGGTCTGTTGTCCCATAGGGTCGAGTTTCTGCTCGAGAAGGAAAAAGAGAACATAATCTAAGGACTGGAGCGGTGGGAAAACCCAATCACTGGGGTCAAAAGGGAGATGGAGGGGGTATGGGGAAGGGGCCGCGCCAAAAAGGTGAACAGGAAGACAGGAGACGCGACGGTCAGATCAAGCAGTCATACACTCCTGCTTCTACCACGCCTGGCTCCCGGCTTTCCAGTTCCCCGCGGCCAGCCAGGCAACTCACTGGCTTGTCTCGACCGCTCCTCCCAACTACATTTCTCGCCATACTCTTTTACAACCTGTTTCTTCTTCTCACCTTCAGGGTATAGACCCGTTCTCCCTGATCGTTGAGGTAATACTGGAGAAACATTACCACGCGGCTGCCAAAGGTTCCAATTCCGTGCGCAGCTGCCTCTAACTGGGGTCCTCACGTGTTTGTCAACTTCCTTTCTGTACAGCCGGAAGCCTCGCTCTAGAAGCACGCCGGGAAATGTAGTCCAGTTTAGGCCTTTCTCCCCCTGGCCGTAAGGGCGCGCACTAGCGCAGGACTTGGCCTGTTGCAACCCAGTCGCAACCTCGCAGGGGTCGTAAGACAAGTGGAATGTGCCCACTGTGTGCCAGGCACTGCTATGCGTTGGAGGGGGGTAGGGATGGGTATAGACTGAACATTAACGAATAGAATCCTGTCTTTATCCCAAGATGCACACCCATTTCAGAGGCAGTGGGTTTCTAGTACTTGGAGGAACAAAGGCTCCAGGGTCCAGAGCCCCTTTTACCTTAGGGAAGAAAGAAGAAAGTTTTCTTCCCTCCCCTCTTTTACATCCGGTTCCCTCGCCCTATTTCAAAATATTGGCGGTAAAGAGTGCATGATGGGTATTGAATATTATGTCCCGCGCAGAGAGCGTGAAGTTATTTTATGAAACTGGTGAAGTATGTTTTAATGGTCGAACCAAGATTCAAACTCAGGTCTCTACCACAAATTCAACGCTCTTTCTTATAGTGGTGAGTAGCTAATAATAGCATAATAAGATGCACCTCCTAGGAGTATTTAGACTTTTAAAAGAACGTACAAATTATCCGTATACGCCTCTAGTTTAAAGAAATGAAAATTGGAACCTAGATATCATTACAAATGTGATCGTTGCTGTATTATTTATACCGACAAAAACACTGTAATGTATATTAACTTTACAACCAGAATAACCTGAAAAAAATTTTTTTTTTTTTTAGAATATAGTTTTTATTTACTTGTAGTTGAATGAAAAAACCTCTGCAATTTCCTCAGGGTTAAAGAACTCGGTTCCATAGGTAAGGAGTGGAGGGAGACTTGCTATATATCCCATTTTGCACAGTTTGACTTGAACCACGCTGATGTGTTAACCTATTTTAAAAACGAAAACTATTTAGCAAAAATTTAAAACAATGAAAATAACTTAACGAACAAAAGGGACTTTTTGGTCTTGAAATTTTAGGCTGAATGGCAGTTTTGGATAGAGTGGGGCTTTTCAGCCAAAGGTAAGGCTGAGGCTTCTGTGGACTGCAGAGGTGATGATAGTAAATGACTTGGGAACTTTAGGACAGCTTTGCAAGGAAATGATGTGCATACACAGACTTCTAAGACAAACCTGATTTCAAACATTCTGTTCCCTGGATCCTTAAGTACATAGACTGTGTGCTCTGAATTTGGTTCAGAAAATACAGCCAACATTGAATTAAGTCAAGGGTTTGCCACAACCTGCTATTAATAGGAAGTCAGGTACAGAACTGGATGGGAGTGAAAGGCACAAAACTAGATATATTGGTAAAGAATTGTATAGGGAACCCAGGTGCGAAATATGTGGTTGGGAATCTGGGGAAGAATTTGCAAGTTGCCCTAAAAAGGTATACAACTGTGTTGCCATACTCTGGTTTGGAGGGGATTCCTGGTTACTGCGTACTTACCAAGGTCTTTCGTGGAATATCTCCCTACCCCCACCCTACATCGCCCCCTCCCCTCCCCCACTGCAGAATGCCTTGAGTTCTAGATTCTAGTTCTGTTTTGATCTCATCTTTACCTCCTCCTTCTTGGATCCCTGCATATCTACTGGAGCCAGGTTACCTTCTGGGGGCTGGACCTGACTGTCTCATTCTGGAGGCTTCCAGACATCCACAGTTAGTGCCCAAACCTGAGACGATGGCTTCAGATGGAGGTGAGTTGCAGGTGTGTGGGGGGGGAATCCCTGCCACCTGCTCACTCCTTGGAGATTCACAATTTGACACTTTAACTGGGGACGAGCTCTCTGGGCTGACCTAGAGGGATGTGAGAGCACTAGACCACCCCCCAACCCCAGAGGGATCCCACATAGGGAGGCTGGGGAGGGAGACTCAGCCATGAAGGCTGGGGGGTGAGGGAGGAAGAGGGCCCCCTGGGTGGCAGATCAAAGCGCCTCAGAGGAAGATGCTGAGTAGATATAGAAGGGATGGCAGTTAGCCACTTACTTCTCTGGAATAGGGACCCCTTTAGTGTGTGCTTGTGTGGCCTGGGCAGGGGTCTGTGTGGTAGGAGGGACACAGTCGGTTTCAAAGGGAAGGCCCACATTCTGGTGTCTTTAGGCAGTTGGAGCCTGCTCTTGAATTTTGCCCTGAGAGAACTGAGCTGGGGTCACTCTTGATCTTATTGCGGGGTGCAGGGGAGTGGAAGCCTTAGCTGGAAAACTGTTCGGTGGGGGGGGGGGTCCTCTGTGGCCAAGTCTAAAGAAATGTCCTCCCGGAGGCTAGGCGAGAAGGTGCTTTAATTGCCTCTGCTCAGAGCCTCCTGGCTCCTTCCAGCCCGAGATGGCTTCTCTTTTAGTTCAGGGAGCAGTTTTCCTTGGTTCCTCCAGACCAGGGGAACTGGGTCACTCCAGCAGGGATGAGGACTGGGGCTTCCCTGAGATGCTGTTTTTCTACCTTTTGTGGAACTCATGCCATCAGACCCACTTCTTTGTGTTCCGTACTTGTAGGAATATTCCTGGCCCCCTGCTCTGTGGTGGAGGTGAAGAGTTACTCCTATTTCACACCTCCTTCATGTCAAGAAGTGGAAGCTGAGTGTTGTTAGCTTGCCAGTGGAATATTCTTTATTAGGGGGGAGGAGGGTAGCATGAAATTAGGCAGACGATCTACTATTATTATGCAAAGTTCTAGGAGACATGTCCTGACTAATTAAGTACACGTCTTATGTATTTATCCTTGTCTCTTTGACTGGAGTCCACAGCACCCCTGCTCTCAGTAGGAACTGTGTTCCAGACTTAACTGTCTGTGCCTTGTTCAAAAGTGGACCCTAAATTTCTGACATGAGAAGCGCCAAGCAGAAGGACCACAGATAAAATTTTAACTTGTGCAGCAGCGACTTAAAGCTCTGGAAACCTCCGTCCCCAAGCCGCCCTCCCCTTACCCATTTCCTGGTCCTTATCTGTAGTCATTCCTGGCTGTTATATAACAAAATTTCTGGGAAGCAAACATCTAACCCACACATCCTCTCCTGGGAACAGTGCTTCTGTGAGTGGTGGCAGGGACCACAGAGCAGCTGGGAGCAGGGTTCAGATGGTTTGAGAATGGAATGGATGGGAATAAAAGATGTACCCGTTATGCTGGGTGGCATGTGTCAGGGGGTGTGAGCGTGTGTGTGGGTCCAAGGGCCACTGCAGCTTCTCTAGTGCGGTCATTCTCAGCAGGGAGGCAGGGACATCTAAAACACTTGGGGGACATTTGCAAACTATCCAAGTTCCCCCTTTGTATCCCCTGCCTCACCTGTTGAGAATCAGTGCTCTGATTCTTCAGGGACTAGAGTGGAACTCAGATGCCCTAAGTTCTGGCTCGTTTTTCTCCCCCTCCATTCCTCCTTTTCCTTTGTCTCCACAGCGGCTCCACTGGCAGGACCAGACATAACCGTGAAACCTGGAGCTGCCCTGGCTCCCTTCGCTGCACTTCCCTTCCCCCAGTCTGCCCCCGGCCCACCTGCCCAGCCACCCTGGGGGCTGCCCTCGCGGGCCCCCGCACCTTTAGCCTTTTCTCCAGGCAACCCTCTGGTGCTCTCTGCTTTTCCCAGCCCATTGTTGGTGACAGGAGATGGCGGCCCTGGCCCCAGTGGAGCTGGAGCTGGAGCTGGCAAGGTCATCGTCAAAGTCAAGACGGAAGCGGGGCCAGCTGAGTCCTCTCAAACTCAGAACTTTATCCTCACTCAGACGGCCCTCAATTGGATTGCCTCCGGCGCTCCCTGCGGGGGCCCCGAGGGTCCTGCCCCTGGATTCCTGACAGCCTCTAACGTGAAGACCCTTCTGCCCGCTCAGGCTGTTGGGGTGACCCCGGAGGGCCTCCCAGGTCTTCCTGCTCAGGCTCCACCGCCGGCTGCCCAACTGGCCCCCACTGCACCCCCAGAAAAGGCTTGGCCAGGGCCACATGGGGCACCTGAGGAAGGAGGTCCTGCAGCCGCCCGATCCCAGCCCTCCCTGGGTGACCTCTCCTATGCCTCCAAGGGTGTTTATGAGAACTTCCGACGCTGGCAGCACTACAAAGCCTTGGCACGGAGGCACTTACCCCAAAGCCCTGATGCAGAGGCCCTTTCCTGCTTCCTTATGTAAGTGGGGAGACCTGAGATTAATTATGCTAGAGGCTTTTAAATAGGAGGATTTGGGGATGGACAAACGAGGTTAGGCTATTCAGGAATGCCTGGGAGCAGGTCATGACAGAGATGGAGATGCCATGAGAACGAAAATAATAGTAACAATAACAAAGATAATAAGCCTCTTGACCCACTTGCCAGATTATAACAAGCTTTCCAGTGTCTTCTGAGTGATCCTCCCAACCCTGTGAGTTCAGGCGAGCATTTTTATGGCAATCCTCATTTATGGATGAGAAAACTGAAGCTCAGAGAGGTTCCCTGTCATACAGTGAGGAGCAGTGGCTGGAGCTTGGGTCTCCGATACCAAGTGCCAGGGCCCTCGGGTTCTGTTTTACCGCCTTCTGACTTGGAGTTGAGCCGTCCAAACGGGCCAGGATGAGGAGCTTGGGGCCTGGACCCGTTCCTGTGGGAGGGGAGCTTGTGTGTGCTCCCCCCACCACACACACACTGCCCCTGCTTTATTCAGGAGCATTCAGGTTGAAATAGGGAGGTGGTAGAGCTCGCTTAGTGGTCAAGTACCCACCACTCACTGGATTTGTCATCTGGGGCCTGGGCACTGAGTATCGTTGCCCTCGGTCTTCCCATCTAGAAAGGGGATGATTGTACCTACCTCAGAGGGTTGCTGAGAAGATGAAATGAGGTCATGTGAAGGGCTCAGCAGAGTGCCTGGCGTGGAGAATGCCTCATTAAATGGCAGCTGCTATCGCTATTGTTATTATAAAAAGGCAATCTAGAAGAGGAAAAGGACTCACAAAGGCCAAAATGTCTGTGTGAGTGGATGATTGGTCAGGGCGCCCAGGGTCATGGGCTGTTATGTTTATTAAGCAAAGTCCTTAGGCGTCTGGGGAATTTTATCTTCTTCCCACTCAGACCCGCTGCCTCTCTTAACTGCACTGTACTATCATTTTGCGTAAACCACCATCTAACACATGCTGCATTTTCCTGAACTTAAAAAAATATATACATGTTGTTCCTCCAGTGGCTGAACTGCTAAAGAATCTCCCTTTCGACCCTGACTCAGGAGTGAGTAAATCAAAAGGCTCCCCAAAGTCCTCGGTGTGGATCCTTGTACTGACTCCCTGCTTTCTCCAGACAGCTCTGAGTTCTCTCTTGGAGGCTGGCAAGCTGAATTTCTAACTCCTGGCCTATTTCTGCACTCTACGTCCGGGGGCTCTGAGCAGGGTCTCCCATAAACCTCAGATCAGACCCTCTGCCTGTCACCAGGGAGGCTGGTAAAATGCTCAATACTGCGATTCTGGGGCACTGGAATCCATGTTTATAACAATCTTCCCCAGGTGATTCTAGGCCCAATAATGACTGAGGACTCCTGGGAAGTTAGAAGGGCAAAACTGAATCACAAAGGGCTTAAAGAGTATTGATATTTGACTGTGAAAGGTATCCCAGGGGCAAACAAACAAAAACAAACAAACAAAACAAAACCACTTAAAAACCAACAAATCAAAACACCACCCAACCTTTAATTAGAGATTCATTTCAGATAGTGAGTGCCTTTTTTTTTTTTTTTAAATGCAAGAGCCTTTGAGCAGGGTTAAGCCTACTTTACAATGAATCCCAAAATAACAGGAGTGCTTTCTTGTTTTGTTGAGGATATAGCACTGTGAGAATTAAGACTAGTTGAGCTTAGAAGGTAGGAAGAAGAATCTGTTTGATTTTGTGTTAGGTTTGTACATTTCAGTGGGAAGAAAGGCCAGTATGGTGAATGAATAGCTGGGAGGTTGGGGGTCTGGAAGTCTAATCAGAAGTGGGGTGTGACTGTGGGGCATGTTTGATCTGATGTGGGGCAGGGGTTGTGCATTGAGGTGGGTGTCAGAACAAGTTGGGGGGGGGTACACCTGTAGAATGTGACTCACCCTGTGGGGGTTTTAGCCCAGTGCTTCGTTCCCTGGCCCGGCGGAAGCCCACGATGACCCTGGAGGAGGGACTGCCAAGGGCTGTGCAGGAGTGGGAGCGGACCAGCAACTTTGACCGGATGACCTTCTATGAGATGGCAGAAAAGTGAGTCTGACCAATCCACATCCTCCTGAGGGTTGGAGTGTGTGGCTGTGTGGCTGAGGGATGGGGGCAGGTAAGAGAGGCTCGGGTGTGAGCAATTACCATAAGGGGTGCAGGACAAGGGGTGTACACTAGGATAGGGTCCCCTGGATCCTTGTGGCTTCTCCCACCACCTTAACTCTTGGGTTTTTCTGTCCTATCTCCTTTTGGAGGCTCTCCCTTTTCCAGATCTTGACAGGAGCTTTGATATTGAAGCTCTTAGGATGGGACTGGAGCCGCACTGGCGTAAAAAATTCCACGCTGAAGGGACCTAGCAATGAGGGAAGCCCTAGAAGGCAGATTCTTTCCTATCTCTGAACAGGTGGCAGGTGGCGACTGATGCAGACCGTAGGGCCACCACTCCTCTAGAAACAATGGCACAGAAATTGTTTAGCCCGGCATCTCAGGGAGGGGAAGGTCCTGGGTGCCCAGAGTGGTCTTCTGGCTCATATCCCCCACTACTTCATGATAATCTCCTAGTTAAAAAAAATAACTCAGGAAAATAAACCCTTTCCTCCAAGCTTTCTTTCCCCTAAATCTTCTGGACCTTCTAGATTTACCCTCCCCAGGCCCCAGTCCCAGCTTCAGGACTCCGGGATCTCAGCACTGCCTCCTGGTGGGAACTGCCTTGAATTGCAACCCAGGCCCTGCTTCAGGATTTCAGCTGTTCCTTTGGTTGTAGGCAGGGGCAGATGGGTCCTTGAGGAGGGGCCCACGTGTGGGATCTTGCCAGGCTGTGGCATAGGCCTGACTGAAGCCAACAAGCCTGTATTAATGGCTGCTAGACACCCTTTGTGATGCTGGGTGAGACTGAGTATGAACAAGAACTGAGAGCTGTGGTTCTGTTCTGTGAGGCTTACAAGCACTAGATGGTTCAGTAAGTGATGACTGCAGGTGGAGGGACTAGGAGCTGACCTTGTTAAGTTTCCTGGGAACTGTCATCCAGCCATCTGTGAGCAGATCTCTTCTGGTTTCTAAAGGATATTGGTCTTCTCAGCACTGCCCGGGCCTTCCTCACCCTCTGCAGGTTCATGGAGTTTGAGACCGAGGAAGAGATGCAGATTCAGAACACACAGCTGATGAATGGGCTCCAGGGCCTGCCTCCTGCAGCCCCCCTGAAACCTGATCCTCCAGGGCCCCTGGCCCCAGAGGTTTGCCAGCAGCCAGGTAAGGCCACCCAATTCCAACAGGTGCTGGGAGCCAGAGGCTCAAAGGGAGGTGCACAGAACCAGTCCCGGATCAGGGAGGCATTGCCCTTGCTTCTACCGGTCTCCCTCCAGGGAGTGGCTTTTGATGTTCCAAACAGGGTGTCCACAGGAGGCTGAGTTCTCAGGTTCCCTTTGTCCCAAACTAGGTATTGATCTGGGCCAGGTAAACCAACCACTCTCTGAGACTGGGACTGAGGCACATAATACCTCATCTGCCCAAGAAGTGGGGGCTGGATCAAGGACTTCTTGGAACTTCAGGGATTCCAAGATTCCTCATACAGAGTCTCTCTCAGACCCTCCAGCTCCTAAATATTCTCCCACGGCTGGTACTGTTTCAGGTTTGGCCTGATCCAGCCCGGAACCGTTTCCGTGTACCTAGGTTGCTGCCCTCACACATGGGTGTGGGAGGCAGAATATGTGGTCTCAGTGCCGCTTCCCACCTCTCCTTCCCACCTCGCCCCTCAGTGTACATTCCCAAGAAGGCTGCCTCCAAGGCCCGGGCCCCCCGCCGGCGGCAGCGCAAAACCCAGAGGCCTCCGGCCCCTGAGGCACCCAAGGAGATCCCAGCAGAGGCTGTGAAGGAGTACTCTGACATCATGGAAGAGCTGGTGGCGAGTCACTTGGCCACTGAGGAGTCAGATGGAAAACAGGAAGAGGAAGAAGGGCAACAGCAGGAGGAAGGGCTGTATCCAGACGCAGGTCTCCTGAGCTACATCGACGAGCTGTGTTCTCAGGAGGTCTTTGTCTCCAAGGTGGGCTGGGCCCGCGCAGCTGCTTTGTAGCAGATCCTGGGGTGGGAACTCGAGGGAACCAATGATGTAGGTTCTGCCCCAGGCAGTTAAGAACTAGATTCTCTTCCATACTGAGAAGTGTGTGTGCATGTATGTGCATACATCAATGTGTGTCGCTGGTGGTTTATAACCACCCAGGCAGTGGGTCGGGGGTAGGGGTGGGGGAACGTGGTGCTTCCCTTGAGCCTCTTGGTTGACAGGTTACCTCCTGTCACAGCACTTGTCACCTGGCTGCTGGCAAACTCACAGCACTTTTCCTTCTGTTCCCCAGGTGGAGGCCGTCATTCACCCTCAATTTTTGGCAGATCTCCTGTCCCCAGAACAACAGAGGGATCCCTTGGCCTTAACTGAGGAGCTGGAGCAAGAAGAAGGACTCAGTCTTGCCCAGGTAAACCCGGGAGGTAGAGAACATCAGAGCAAGAAGCTCGTGTGGCTTTATCTAAACCTATGCCATCTTCGATGGTATGGCTTCAGAACTGAGCTTTGGGTGCAGAACAAGTAGGCAAGGGACCATGGAAAAGGGGGTGGTGGTGTAAGGGCTCAAAGCATGGGAATAAGACTCAAGAAGGTGGAAAAGATGAGCTGCAGTATCTGGTTGTGATACCGTCACTTAAGACGCTTGCTTGCGTTCCCTGCCCTGCCCAAGTGCCATCTCCTTATCACTCCACCAGGCACCTCTTCTCACAACCACATACAGAACAGTGTTTGTCTATTCTCCTTCTAAGCTGGTCCAGAAGCGACTCCTGGCCTTGGAAGAGGAGGATGCAGAGGCACCTCCAAGTTGCAGTGGTGCTCAACTGGACTCAAGTCCCTCTGTTTCTGATGAGGATGAAGAAGGGGGTGGGCGGCTTCGGCCCTCCCCTGGGCCTCGGGTGGCTGGGGGCACCATTTGCCTTGGAAAGGCTGCTTCTCCGGGAAAGCAGGCAAGAGAAGTGCCTGGTGGGCAGGAGCGGGCCCTAGGTGGCCCAAGGTGGCTGTGCAGGGACGGGAACCCTCTGCCATCCGCCAGTGGCTGGGACCTGCAGCTAGAACTTGCAGCTCCACAGGGAACTCGCGGGCCCTTGGGTATGGAGAGAAGAGGGTCTGGGAAGGTTACAGGCCAGATATCATCTCATGTGGATGACCACCTGGGAGGTGCTGGGTCCCCTGGGCGCTCTCTGGTGGCTGACAGGGCTTCTGAAGCTCTGCCCCTCTGCTGGCAGGAAGGCCCGCAGCTCGAGATAGTTCCCCATTTGGATGTTGGCCTTTCAGAGCTGACTCCTCTGCAAGGACAGGGGTTGGGGAAGCAGGCCCTGGGGATGCAGACAGGACAACAGATAGGGAACCTTGGAGCGGCTCCTCAGGAGGAACCATTGGCAGTGCCCCAGGAAGGCTCTCCAGGGGCCATGTGGGGAGATGACAGAGGTCCTCCCACGGTTCAGAGTTACGATCAGGACCCTTCCCTTAGAGCAGCTGGGGACAGGGATGGGGCTGGGGCCTCTCTCAGTCCAGGGCTTTGGCTGAGCAATGTAATAGACACTGTGGGCCTGGAGTTGCCCTTACAAATCGAGGAGGTCATAGAGAGCTTCCATGATGGGGAGTGTGTAACTGAGCACCGGCGGGGCTGCCAGGCATCGGGCACCAGAAGCAGCATTTCTCTGGGTCCCGGAGAAACCACAGCACTGGAGGGCATGGGGAGCAGTGCGGTTCCCTGTGGGAGCACAGATGCCACATTGGCTTTAGAAAAGACAAACTACTGCAGCTTGTCGGGACCTCTGAGCGCCAACAGCTCGGCCTCGCAGCCTAAATTAAACAGAGGACAGAGCCCTGAGACCATTCGGGATCCCAGTGATCTGTGGGCTGGGGTTTGCCCCCCATTGCTGGAAAGCAGGATTGATGCCTCCACACGGGGGGCTTCCAAAGAAGCTCCCCTGCCTGCAGGTCAAGGCAACATCCTTATCCTGGGGCCCCAGGGCACCTCCTCCTTCCCCGAGGCCAGCCCAGAGGCAGGGGGTAGAGACAGTTCCATTTCTCCTCTGGTGGAAGCCACCAAATGTGGCAACACACTCAGTGTTAGAGATGCCTGTGGCCTCCAGCTTGGGGCTGCTGAAGATACCTGCCCACTAGGTTTTCATCCTTATGACCCCCAGGGAGAGGCCAGGGAGGATACTGATTTGTCTGAGCCTAAAGACCTTGCTTCCTTACCAGCCAGTCGAGAGTCTTATGCACACAGAACCCCCAAATCAACACCTCCTCTCCAGGGTCTTAGAAGCACTTCCCCTAGAAGAGGAACCAGGGATGCCTTAGTTGTGAGAGAAGCCCCTCCTGTCAGTGGAACAGGCAGTTCAGCAGATGGGGCCAAAGGAGAGGAGGAGGATGAAGAACTCTCCAACTTTGTCTACCTCTTGGCCTCTAAACTTAGCCTCTCACCAAGGAGGGGTCATGGCTCTGCCTCAGGCCTGCTCTCAGGGGGCCGGAGGGGCCAGAGAGCACCCCCCTCCCCCACTCCTGAGGCGAGAGGCCTTAGCCAGCCTCCAAATCCAGTTGCCAAGTCTGGGAAGCAAGCTGTAGTTGGAGGTCCAGCCCCGGCTGAAAAGAAGCCTTTCTTGGGAGCTGACCTTGGGGCACCTGGGGAGAAACCTCTGGCCCTGGGAGCGGTTCGCGCCTCACAGCCTCGTAAGAGA
The DNA here is from genome assembly GCF_036321535.1 of Camelus dromedarius. NCBI lineage: Eukaryota > Metazoa > Chordata > Mammalia > Artiodactyla > Camelidae > Camelus > Camelus dromedarius. Next base: position 28,854,202 of record NC_087440.1, read on the forward strand.
AGGCGTGATAGCTTCGTCACTGGCAGGAGGAAGAAACGACGTCGCAGCCAGTAGGGAGCTGTGGGCCCCATCCTTTCCCACCTGCCAATCCTTGAAGGTGGGGCCCAGAGTAGATTTCACCAACAGACATTCCCTCCTCAGCCCTATGCTGTTTGTTGTTCTGCCAAAGTGGCGAGTGTGGGGGGGACGTCATGCTGGCTAGGTTGGAGGTGGTCCTCTTGGTGAGAGGTGAGAAGTATCTTTGAAAGGAGTTGTATGGAAAAAAATGAATAAAGACATTTTTGTTGTTGGAAAATGTTGTGTGTGCCCTTTTGGACTCATGGCATTGCTGCTAGATGGGGTAAGATGCTGAAAAGAAAGGAGGTGGAGGTGGCCTCGGATTTGATGGATCCAGGTACCTTTCCAGCTTCCAGCCTTATCTAGGCTCCTGGATAAGCCCCAGCTCTGAGAAGTCCCCAGGCATCACTTTATTCCTTCGTCCAAAGCCTGGACTTGGTGTTGGGAGAGCTCTGGACATCCTATCATTATCTGCCCCTATAGATGGAAGGGATTATAATTACAGGTAATTGTGCCTAGTCACAGCACCTTCATTAGGGAGGCCTTTTCTTCTTCCTTGAAAAGAAGCTGGATGGAAGGGACCTTTATGTTCCCAATTCTTCCCATGGGAGAAAACTTCCATGTGGCAGGTCTGAGCTGCAGGCAGGAGGGTTGGTTCCGACTGACACAGCTCTCTGCTCCACGACAGGGGGCATCAATCTCAGTAGGACTATTATATATGGAATGGTAGTTAGCTATTTTTTAATCTCTAATGAGGACAGAACAAGAGGGAATAGGCTGAAAAGAGGTTCGTGAAGAGGCCTGTTAAGATGTGCATTTATCGGTATGACAACAGAAAGGGAGATGAAATTTGCATGATTTCTGTGCAGGAGAGAGCCCTGCCCGTCTGGAAGTAAGGATTCATCCAGCTGTTGCCAAGGGGACTAACCTGGGGAACCTTCAGGGTCGTCCAGTGGGCAGCCTGCAATCATTAAGCCTTTTCCTTTGTAACTAATGACACCATCAGTGTGACTGACCTGCCTTTTTTTAAATAGATATAGATATATATTTATATATAAAATAGTTTCTTACAAAATAAAGCCAAACAAACGGAAAATGAAAACCAACTTAAAAAAACAAATAGCAATAACCAAAAGTCAAGCAGGACAGAGATGGGCTTGAGGCCCAGGGGTGGCCCCTGGCGCTGCCCTGAGTCTGTGGCCGGAGCGAGCTGGGGAGGTCGGGGCGCTCAGTCGCCCTTCTGCTTGGGGGCCTGCACGCTCCCGTTGGCCAGAGCCGGGGGGCTGCCTGTGGGGGAGGCATGTGGTTTCTGGGAGGGGCGCAGGTAGGCGCTGAAGAGCTTCCCGTGGAGCGGGTCGTGGAGGGAGAAGTCCTGGAACTGACCTGGATGGGTAAGAGTGAGACGGGGAAAGTAAAGTGACCTCAGGAGAGGAAGAGGGTCCCCTGCTCTTTTCTCCGAATTGGTACGTCCTGTTCCTCTCATCTCAGCCTCACTGTCTCAGATGCAAGTTCATATCCTGTCTCCCCAGTTGGTTCCTCCCAGCCTCGCCTCTTGGACATCCTGGTCCCCTGTCCTGGCCTCCAGCTCTTGTTCCCTCACGGGCCGGGAGGCAGTGACTCACCGAGGGAGAGGCCTTGGCAGGGTCCCTCCTGGCACAGCTCAGCATGCAAAGTCGTGGCGGCGGGGCGGGGTGACCCCAGAAGCAGGTGCAGGATGGTGCTGAAGCCGTCTTTGTAGAGCAGGCGGCCGGGCCCCTCAGCCTGCTCCTCGGCAAAGAGCTGGGAGGAAAGGGGACGCAAGTCAAGCTCTCTCCTCGTGCCATCACGCTGCACGTCTGCTCGACAGGCTCCTCTTCCAAGAGTGCGAAGCCCAGGCCCTCCTGCCCCCGGGCCCTTTCTGCACAATTATAATCCTCAAAGCTGCTGCCTTTTTCCTGGTCCCAGCCAGGCCTCAGCAGAGACACACTGGGGCTCTGCAGTTCGGACAGTGTGGCATGGGGGTGGATACCAAGCACCTACTGTCTAGATGCTACTGGGGACAGCACACCACACAGGCCTCCAGGTGGGGTAAGCACAGCAACCCCGTGCCCCTCCCACCCCCCCAACTTCCTGATACCTCAAAGGCCAAGCGGGTCAGCTCCTCCAGGTTCCTGCCCCCATCCAGAGCTGCCAGTGCAAGGGCCACATCTCGGAAGTCCACCAAACCCTTGGCATCCTGGAGGTTGGAAGAGAAACCAGGACGATGCGGGGACCAACCCCGTGTCTGCTCCCCTCTGAACTGTGAGCCCTGAACTCTCCAGGATCCCCTAAAGTTCTCTCAGGCCACAGGCTTGCTCAAGCGATGCCCCCCAAGTCACCTGGTGACATAGCTCTCCTATCATGAGATCTACTAGGAATGAGGGAATCCATCAGGTAAGCTGAAGTTACCATTAAGTTTCTGACATACTATTAGGGCATTCCTGACCCCAAGCTGGAAAAACTGGTTCTCTCCAGACCTGGCCTATGTGGGAGAACTGGTCCAACAAACTAGAAGGGGGCCACTGGCATAATTTATCAAAAAACACAAAACCCCAAGGATGCCTGCTGTGCCAGGCCTATGGGGGACTGTGGAACTTGGGTTTTGGTTCTGTTCTGCTATAGGCTACGACGGGATGCTCCTCTCAGGGACAGTCTGCCCCACACTAAAGAACTGGCACACCTGGGCCACTCCCTGTCCTTTCAGAGGATATTGATAACTATGGTCTGCATCTTACATCAAAAAGAACTCCTTAAGACCACTGGGGGGTTGTTCATAAACAGTTAAGTCCCGAGAAATACATGGTTTGCCAAGATTCCTGAAAAAGTTCAGGAAACCCCCAAAGAAGCTTTGGGATATTTTCAAAAAAATCTGCCCAAGTATCACAGATGCTTCCAGGTCTCAAACTCTTAACCCCCTAGCCCCTCACTGTGGTGCTGCCTCCTCCGTATGTCACCTTCCCGCTAACCCTCACGACTCTTCTCTGAAACCCTCACACAGTGCCTCACAGGTCGGATGGTCCCCCATCTTTGCCAGCCTCTAAAGTGGCTTCAGAAACCTATGGATCTCACTATCTCTCCATTGTTCTTTCCCACAATGACTACAACACTGTTCTTCAATGCACTGGGGACTATTACAAAAAATTGAAAAAAAAAAAAAAAAAAGAGAATCCCCCAGTGGACCTCCTATGTCCATCTACTAACAGCTGTTAGAACATCCAGCCCAGACTCCAAGATGGCCATCCGATGCAAACCACATGGCCCTCAGATACCATCCTTAAATCTTGAGCGAGCCAGCAGGTAAAATCTTTTACCTGCTGGAAGTAGCTAAAGGCACCAGCCACTGTCTGGGGGTCAGAGAGCTGCAGCTGCCTGGCAAACTCTTCCTGGCTGATCATTCGACTCCGGCCGGGCTCTGCTCCAGTGTCCACACGGCCAGGAGACAGCCTACAACAGAATGTTGAAGGCAGAGAGCTGACTCAGTTTCTTTCTAGACACATCACCCAGCAGGCCCTTGGCCCCAGCCCCAAGAGTTCTCCCAGCACAGGTACATTTGGTGTTTTCTTAAGATGTGCTCTGACTCATAGTCTCTGGAGAGCCATTCCCACTTCTGTCACTGGGGTTATTACATATCTTTATTCCTCCTTGCTTTTGCTCCACTGTCTTTTAAAACATTCCTCTATCTTCCCACTTTTTCTTTTTTGAGACTTTTCTTCCTCCTACCCATTCTTTTTTTTCCCTTCTTCTTCTTCTTCCCTATCTACACGTTACTCTGCCCATCCCCTCGTCCTCAAGGTCACTTACCCAGCCTTCCGAAGCACCTTCCCCAGTTCCCAGAGCTGCGGCTCCAAGGCTACCTTCAGCCGGCCTACCACAATCACCGGCAAGCTCCCCACAAACTCACACTCGGTGGCTGGAATGCCCAGGGCCCTATAGGATGGAGTGGAGGGGGAATGAGGCAGAAGAATCCCCTGAGGGTTCATTGCTGACTTTGGCCTCCTGATGAGACCTCCCCTCCCCAGCCCAGCCATCCATGAGCCCTTCCCACAGCCCCATTCCTGCCCTTTGCCTCAAAACCTCAGATCCCCCCCCCTCCTGTGGTTCCTCTGCCCTGTCTATCTGTTCTAGGAACCCCTCTGTGGGACACTCACTGTGCCATAACCCTCTGGACATTGTTGGCATAGAGGGTGGGGTCCCTGCTCTCCTCCGGGCTGGGGTGGTACACAGGGAGGAACTGAAACACACAAACGCTTTTTATCAGGACCTCAGAGCTCCAGGTGACCCCCTTCTAAGGTTTCTGGGATCAGCAGATGCCCAGTCTCCCACCCCACGCACAGGGTCATACCTCCACATCCACAACGCTGCAGGGCTGAGAGGCTGTGAGCCAGAGGACTTTGAGCCTGAGAGAAAAGAGACCTCCGATGCTCATCAACCTCTAACTATGGGCTCCCCTACCCCAAGGCTGGGGGTGGCAAAGTTCTGCCCGTTGATAAAAAAATCAACTACTAGCATACAGTCAGCTGGACGAATGTGCAGGGGGTGCTGAGGGTCCAGGAAGGTGGAAGGATGAGAGAGAGCTGCAGGGCCACGCCAGAGGGCGCGGTGCACGGGAGGGGAGGTCGGAGCAACCCGGGAGAAGACAAGAGACAAGCTTGGTGCTGGTGGATCTCAAAAAAGGGAGAAAATCACGTAGAAACTGAGAACTAAATCAAAAGGCACTATCATCACAGCAGGAGTGCCTAGGTGGGACAGCTGAGAGCGCTTCCAGATTATACACGGAGACGAGAACAAAGCAGAGGGAACAGGCATCCTTTCCTCTGGCGTTCTCTGTCCCAGGATGAAGATGGGCTGGTCACCTTGTTCGGAGGCTGACAGATGGCCAGGAATTCTAAGGGACCCAGCTCCCCACCCTCACCCGAGGGACACCAGTACTCACACTCCAGGGCCTCTCCATGCCCAGCTGGTGGTGTCCTATGGGAGAAGCAGAGGCGAGGGGAGAAAGGCATTCCTTTTCTTCCCTGGAACTGGCTGACCCTCTTTGAGCAGAGGCCCTGGTCTGGACCCAGCCCCACCCAAAGCCCCGCACACCCCATGGCAGCATTAGCAGTTCTCAGTGATTCCCATTCGGGCTGGACTTGTGTGCCCCTTCCCCTCTCTTGGACAAAGACTTACCAGACTGTTGGGGTAGCGGATGAGGACAGGCTGCACGGGCACCCCTGCGATGAAGGCTCCTAAACCCATTTCCACCCCCACCCCCCAGGCAGAGGTTAGCACATGGAGGTAGCTAGAGATCAAGCACGGGGTCTGGAACAGCTCTACAATGAGGTGTGGCCTTGCTCCATGTCATTATAATTTTCTCTGACTTCTGGAGACTTCTCAGTGTCAGCTAGGAGGTTCCCTGTCTCCCTTCCTCCCCCACTCCTCCACTTCTTCGGTTATTCCAGAGTCCCTCTCCAAATCTGGGACTCCTTTTTTCCTTTCCTACGGCCCTACCATCCATTACTGTTTCATTCACCTGGTTTGAACTTTAGCAAAGCCTTCTTGTTGGAACAGGTGCCCTCAGGAAAGAATAGTACCTGGGGAAAAAAAACCAAGGAACCAGAATGAGGTGGGGTGAGCAGAAGGGGAAAAGAAACCTCTTCAGGAACACATAAAAGGTGAGGAGATCTTGAGACCCTTACCCACCTGGGGCCACTTGCCTCCTGAGGTAGCCCGTCTTCGGACCTCCTCCACCACTCTGCGCCGGGAAGCCGGGTCATGCCGGGACACTAGGATAGCTTGGTTGAAGCGAAGGAGGGCTGGGGTCCAGAGAGGATACAAGGAGTCACTTGGTTCCTACCCAAGGCATTACCACCTGCAGCCTCCCCTGCCTCAACAGTAGGATTTGCTTCTCAGTGATCTCTTTGCCCTGGGGACCCTCCTTTCATGGCAGGTTGTCCTTTTCGGGACAGAGTGCCTCTAACATGCTGTCTAAGCACAGCCCTTAGATTCTAAGAGGCTGGTTTATAAGTGGTGATAATTTGCAATTCATCTGCCAGTATCAGCCAACATCCCTTCTAACTTCTTGAGGCCAGCTCTCTCCAGAGTGTCCCTGATTCCTGTCTTTTTTGTCCAGAGTGGTCATCTCTCCCCCTCACCCCTCTTAAAACCGCTCACCTCCAATGACAGGAACTGAAAGGTTCTCAGCTCGAGACACAACCTTGGGCAGGTCACAGGGCAGCAGAACAATGGGGTCAAAGAAAGTAGAGTGGGGGGCGGCAACGAGGACAGGGGCTTGAAGGCGAGAGGCCCGCTCGCCCCGAACTCGAATCCGGAGGAAACCCAGCAGGAAAAAGAGCAGGCGGCTGAGGCCCAGCACCCCACTGTGGCACACGGTCCTGCAGAGCAAGGCTGGGCATCAGCAAAGGCAGCGACCCCGGCCCTCATTCACCCCAAGCTCAGACACCCAGGGAAGTGGGTGCCCTTCTTTTGCCCTCTGTTATTCTGGGGGAAGGGGCTGGAGTCTCTGGTCCCTTTGGGACACAATAGGGTGCATCACTTAAGACTGGGGTCCTGGGTACCAGGGTCTGAGCTTGGCTGACTCCCCTCACCTACCCAGAGCTTCAGAACCCTCCCTCTTCTTCCCACAGAGAGAACTGAATGGATAGCAGGGAAGAGAAGTGAGGAGCTGGGTCTCTAGGGATTGGTCCCTCACTTACTTCCTCCATCCTGTAATGGGCTCCTGAAGCTGCTCCTCAGTGAGACCAGCTACTTGCAGCCAGGCAAAGGGCCAGAGGAGAAAGAGGACGATAAAGGCCAGGAGCACTCGGATAGGGGCCAGCAGTGCCCCCAGGAGGCAGAACTGCAGAAGGTGGGACAAAAGGCTCCTAAAGGGCTGTGACATGCTACCTCCAGGCTTCCCCCTCTCCCACAAGCATGGTCCCAGGGGTAGAGGGCCATCACCCCCTGTAGATCAGGAGACAGGTGGTGGGGGAACAGGACATGGGGCTGGAATCCAAGGTGGGATGAAGATACCAATGAGGGAAAGAGGATAAAAGATTAATAGGATCACAGGCCTCATTTTTCTATCTTTCAGTTGGTCCTCACCACACCTATAAAAAAAACTGTTAAGAGGATTTAATAACTCCTGCAAAAGCGCCCAGCACAGTGCTTGATGTAGAGTAGGCTAGAGATGGTTCCTCTTCCCCACATCCTCTTCCATAAATAGCTCCTATGTCCAACAGAAACCAGGTGCCTAGTGCTTTCCACTTTGGGCTTTGGAGGCTGAGGGCTGGAACACACAGAGAGAAAGGTCCACTTTTCCGGCCCAGGCCAGTCTCCAGTTCTGCCCAGCAGCACTCCCCCAGCACTGGGGGAGCGGGGAGAGAAGAGCTAGGCCCTGCTCCACAGGGTCGGGGTTGCCAGGAGCAAGGGTGACTCCAAGCGCTACCCTGGGGAGAGTGCAGGTAAACAAACCAAGCACCAGGAGCCGGCCTCAGGGGAGGTGATGGGAGCAGAAACCTTGACACTCCCTTCTCACACCACTCCCCGGCTCCTCGAGGCCAGCGGGGCCCTCCACTTCCTGTAGCCAACCCTCTTCTCAACCTCCCTCCCCCCTCCACCAGGAGGTGCTGCAGTGCGGGAGGAGGGGGAGTGGAAAGAGGGGTTGTTGGAAGGGCACGGGGTGCAGGCTCCGGGCCCAGAAACCTCTTCCAAGTCATAGCCTCCGAGAAGCACTCAGCACGCCCCAGCCCCCACCCTCGGCTATCTGTAGCCTCCAACTCCATCCTAGTCCATCGGCCTCCGCAGGATGCAATCCGCAGTCTCCAGTGTCCTCCATCTCCCCTATCCCTGGGTCCCCTGCAGTCCTCAACCTCACCTAGTCAATTCTCACACCTCGGATCTCGTCTATCGCCCAAGCCTGCGTCTTCTCCAGGACTCCTCGCCCACCCCCGCCGCCCCCACGTGCGCACCTCCGGACTCCCGCCCCGCTAGCCTCTCAAACACCTCCTTTCCGGATCTCCATCCCCGTCTTTGCCATGGTTCTAAAAGGCCTCCGTTTTTCTATCCCCACGAGTCCTCCCGACGCCCCCCGCCCACACCTTACCTTAACCCTCTGGAGGCGGGAGAGATGTAACTCATGCACGAAGGGGTTGGGGGGCGCTGGGGGCCCGGGGGTGGGGTCGAGGGGGGCCCAGTCCCCCGGACTTCCCTGGCTCATAGCGGCGGGAGAAGGTGGGAGGGAGGGCGCCCCGGCCCCTGCCCCTGCCCCCGGCCCCTCTTCGCAGAGCAGTGGCTGCGCTGCAGCGGCGGCGGCGCTCTGGCCCGGGCCCCGCCTGGTGCCGGGCGCCGAGGGGCGGGAGCAGGCTGCGCGGCCCGGCCCACGTTGTCAGGGAGCCGGCCGAGGGGCGGGGCTTCCAGCGCCCGTGCGACCCTGCTCCTCCACGCCCGCCGCTCTGTCCGCAGCCCCTCCGGCCATTGTTACAAGGCTGCAGGACGTCGGAGCACGAGCGGTCTGCTCCGGGGCCTGGCCCTCCAGAAGTCCCTCTCTGAACACCTGGCCGCCGCCTCCCCGCAGGCCTCGGGCTCGGAGAGGGTTTTGGGCCGCGAGGTGGGCGAGTTGCTGAGAACGCCCTCCGACCCCGCCCGGGCGTCGAGGTCACCCTGCAAGCTCAGATAGGGGTGGGGCCCTCGGGCGGATAAGAATGGAAGGGCGGGTTCGCCGAGCGCGGAGGCCGGCAGCTCGCGGGCGAGGCGGGTTCCCTGCTGTCCCCGCGGGCTCCCGGGTGCCAGCCGCCTTAGGAGGCCGACCGCCTTTCCTTCCTGGTGGGGTCGACGCCATCGCGCGTGGACTTGAGGCGCTCGCGCCCTCTGGCGGCCGCATTGTGCCTCGCACCTCTCCGCATCTGCGTGGTCCTACCTGCGCTAGGCAGGGCCGCCTGTTCCGTTGTGTGAGGACCGCTTGAGTCCGCGAGGTTCCGGCAACCAACCAGGCGCTGGCCATATACTAACCACAGGCCCGACAAACTGGCTGGGGAAGGGCAGTGCGAACCTGGAAAGCTGGGATGACCCTTGACGCAGCCCTCGTTCCCCTCCTAGTCCCTTTCTCTGTTTTTGTTTCTTCCCCTCCCTCTCTCCACTGTGTGAGAGGACAAAGTAATACCCTTCATCCCCAAACTCCAGACTGTCCTAGAAAACTCATAACTGGTCAGCCCTGGGTCTTCAGGCGATGGTGAGATCAGGGAACTGGGCAGACTTTGAGATTCACAGCCAGTTAACACAATCAGAAAGATAACACCTATGACAAAAAGGGGATGAGAGACTCATTGCTTGCGGAAAGAAGCTGCCCTCAGTTCAGCTTGTTTTCCTTCTTCTGCATCCTTGTCAAACACCATTTCCTGAGGGTAATGAGCACAATGGCAGACCAGTGAGCTACCGCGTCATTGAGTACCATTAATCTTTCATTGGAGGGGGGACTAGGCAAACCCAGAAGTCACTTTACTTCTGTCTAGACCTCCCCTTCCCTCCCTTCTTGACCTACTTAACATTCTTACCTATATCCTTAAGCGAGCAGCCAGCATTCTTGGAGAAATGGAAGAATATCCTAGTCAAGATTTATTTCTTAAGGATTTTGAGAAGATTCCATAGCTCTTTTTAAAATTAAAAAATATATATATATTTCTAGCCTTTCTGAGATACTACTGACATATAACTCATGTAAGTGTGAGGTGTACAATGTGATTATTATGTACATCCATATCTTTTACCTGCTATTTAAGGGAGGGCAGGTTCTGTATGTCTTGGTTTCCCAAAGTAGTTCCAATATTTTTATAATTTTTTTCAATTAAGGCAATTAATTAAATGTATAATTACACATAATTTGCTTTTTGTGCCTTTAATATTTTAGCATAAATCATCTATAACCATATGATGAGTTATTAAATTTAGGACTCAAATCCATAATAATAATTATATGCAAATTACTATGTAATTAAATTAAACACAACCATGTATTATCTATATACAGAGAAAGTTTTGGTACTAATTTCCAATTCTTTCTGTGGAACTGATGAAAACCCTTAGTGTATCTGGTATAGATTTCTATTCTTCCAGCTTTTGTTCATCTTTAATGTCTCCTGCAATGTTCATGCTTTTTGTCAGGTTGTTACTTCATTATCTTGATTTCTTATCAGTGATTACAGAACAATATCAGTCTTTGTGGCAATTTTTAATATTTTAAATGTCGTCATTAACTTTTCCTAAAATATTCCACATGTGCCTGCAATTAGAAGTAGTTTCTTTGTTTTTGCCCTTTTCTTCTCTGCCTTCTAATTTAGATGCTCTAGTATAATTTATTCTGTCAGTGCTAGAGTGATGGGCCAGAGGTTTTATACATGTTGTCTTTTTTGTAGAGTAACTCTTCGATTGGGATTTGTAGTGAACATACTGGTCTTTTCTCCCTTTTCCTCCTTAACAGAACTTGGATTTTGTTCAAGAATCTAGCTGCCCCACACACCCATTTGCCGCAGGGGTGGCCAGGTTGGGTGGAATCCATCTGGGGTTATCCTTTTCACCTGGTCAGTGACTGACTTGGAATGGATGTGTGACCCTGGACTATGGACATAAAGGAAAGTCTGTTGAGGAGCTTCTGGGAGGTTTCCTTACACTTCATGAGAATGCGTATGAATGAACACTTTCTCTTTATTCTCTGAAGGTTTCTGAGTGTGACATCTATGACTGCTTGAGCTACCTTTAACCCTTAGGACCAGTGACGACTTAGGATAGGACAGTGGTGAGAGGCAAAGAATCTGGCTCTTTGATGACAGAACTGAGCCTCTGAACATACCAACTTTATTCTGTTTGAACTTAAAGGACTGCCCATTTAAAACAAATAGATACAGGTCAACATATATGAACTCCATGGTAACCACAAATCAAAAACCTATGATAGACACAGAAATAAGAGAGAAAGGAACACAAACATACCACTAAGGAAAATCATCAAACTGCAAGAGAAGAAACTGAAAGAAGAAGAAAAGAACAGGGAAGACCTACAAAACAACTGGAAAAGAAGTAAGGAAATGGCAGTAAGTACATACCTATCAAAAGTTACCTTAAATGTCAATGGACTGGGGGAAGGGATAAATTAGGAATTTGGGATTAACAGATAAACACTACTATATGTAAAACAGATAAACAATAAAGACCTACTGTATAGCACAGGGAACTATATTCAATGAAACTTGAAATCAATTACAGTAAGAAAAATGGGAAAAGCACAGGCCCATGGAGTCTAAACAGCATGCACTAAAAAACCAATAGGTCAATGAAGAAATCTAGGAATAAATCAGAAAGTATCTTGAGACAAATGAAAATGGAAACACAATACTCCAAAATCTGTGGGATGCAGCAAAAACAATTTTAGGAGAGACATTTATAGCAATACAGGCCTACTTCAAGAAACAAGAAAAATCTGAAATAAACAACCATCAAATAAACATTCCATCTAAAGGAACTAGAAAAAAAAGAACAAAGTCCAAAGTCAGCAGAAAGAAGAATGAAGATCAGAGAGAAAAATAAATAAAATAGAGACCAAAAAAACCAAAAAAACAAAAAAACAAAACCAAAAAAAAAAACACAAACCAAAAACCCCAAACCAAAACCAAACCCTAGAAAAAAAAGAGAAGACCCAAATAAAATAAGATATGCAAGAAGAGAAATTACAACTGATATCACAGAGATACAAAAATATCATAAGAGAATCCTATGAAAAGTTATATCCCAACAAATTGGAAAACCTAGAAGAGATGGACAAATTTCTATTAACATACAACTTTTCATGACTGAATTAGGAAGAAACATACAATCTGAGCAGACCAAACACTAGTAGCAAAACTGAATTTGTAATAAAAAAAAAATCTCCCAGCAAATAAAAGTCCAGGATCAGATGGCTTCACAGGGGAATTCTACCAAACATGTAAGATAGAGCTAATACCCATGCTCCTCAAACTATTCAAAAAAATTGAAGAGAATCAAACACTCCCAAATTCATTCTATGAGACCACCTTTACCTTGATACCAAAACCAGACAAAGACACTAGAAAAAAAAGAAATTTTCAGGTCAATATCTCTGATGAATATAGATGCAAAAAATCCTCAACAAAATATTAGCAAATTGAATTCAACAATATATAGAAAGGATCATACACCATGATCAAGTGGGAATTATTCCAGGGATGCAAGGACGACTTAATATTAAAAAAAGAATCAGTGTGATACACCACATTAACAAAAGGAAGGATAAAAATCACAACATCTCAATAGATGTAGTAAATGCATTTGACAATATTAACATATCAACATCCATGATTGTAAACTCTAATCAAAGTTTGTATACAGGGAATATATCTCAACATAACCTAAGGCCATTTATGACAAACCCACAGCTAACCTCATATTCAATGGTGAAAAGCTGAAAACTTTTCCTCTAAAATTGGTAACAAGATAAGGAAGCCCACTCTTGCCATTTCTATTTAATATAGCATTGGAAGTTTTAGCCACAGCAATCAGACATAGAAAATAAATAAACGGCATCCAAATTGGAAGGGAAGAAGCAAAATTATCACTATTTGCAGATGACATGATACTACATATAGAAACCCATAAAGTCTCCATCAAACAGCTACTAGAACAAATAAATTCAGTACAGTTGCAGGATACAGGATAATATACAGAAATCTGTTGCTTTTCTATCCACTAATAATGAACTATCAGAAAGGGAACGCAAAAAAATATATATATCCCATTAAAAATGGCATCAAAAAGAATAAAATACCCAGGAATAAACTTAAGCAAGGCAGTGAAAGACCTACACTCTGGAAACTATAAAACACTGATGAAGGAAATTGATGATACAAAGAAATGGAAAGATACCCTGTGTTCTTGAATTGGAAGAATTCATATTGTTAAACTGTCCATTCTACCCAAACCAATCTACAGATTTAATGCAATTCCTATCAAAATACCTATGACATTTTTTCACAGAACCAGAACAAATAATCCTAAAATTTGTATAGAATCACAGACACCGCCAATTGCCAAAGCAATCTTGAGAAAGAGATCAAAGCTGGAGTAATCATGCTCCCTGGTTTTAGCCCATACTATGAAGCTACGGTAATCAAAACTGCATGATGTGATGCTGGCACAAAAACAGACACACAGATCAATGGAACAGAAAAGAGAGCCCAGAAATAAACTCACACAACTATGGTCAATTAATCTATGACAAAGAGTGGTGCTGGGAAACTGGACAGCTACATGTAAGAGAATGGGATTAGAACCTTTCCTTACACCATGTACAAAAATAAACTCAACATGGATTAAAGACCTAAAGAAGACCTAAAAATATAATACTCCTAGAAGAGAACATAGGCAGAACACTCCTTGATATAAATCACAGCAATGTTTTCTTAAAAATCTGTCTCCTAAGGCAAAAAAAAAAAAAAAAAAAAAAAGCGAAAATAAACAAATGGGACCTAATTATAACTGAAAGTTTTTGCAAGGTAAAGGAAACCTTGGACAAAATGAAAAGACAACCTACTGAATGGGAGAAAATATTTGCAAAATATATGACCTATAAAGGATTAATATCCAAAGTTTATAAACAGCTCATATAACTCAATATAAAAATATAAAGAACCCAAGTAATACGTGAGCAGAAGATCTGAATAGTATCTAGTAGTAATAGTAACTTTTAGAAATAGTAACTTTTCTAAAAAAGTATACAGATGGCCAATAGGCATATGAAAAAAAATTCTCAACATTGTTAATCATCAGAGAAATGTAAATCAAAACCACTATGAGATATCACTTACACCTATCAAAATGGCTATCGTCTAAAAGTCTACAAATAACAGATTTTGGCAAGGATGTGGAGTAAAGGAAACTCTAATACACTGTTGGTGGGATTGTACATTGGTGCAGCCACTATGGAAAACAGTATGGTGGTTTTTCAAAAATAGAACTACCATATGATTGAGCAATTCCACTGCTAGGTATACATCTGAAGAAAGTGAAAACACTAATTCTAAAAGACACATGCACCCCATTGTTTATAGCAGCATTATTTACAACAGCCGAAATATGGAAGCAACCTAACTGCCCATCAAAAGATGAATGGATGAAGAAAATGTGGAATGGAATATTACTCAGCCATAAAAAGAATGAAATCCTGCCTTTTGCATTAATATGGATGGACTTAGAGAATATTATGCTTAGCAAAATAAGTCAGACAGAGAAAGACAAATATTCTATGTTACCACTTATATGTGGAATCTAAAAAAAAACAAATGTATATAACAAAACAAAAACAGACTCACAGATATAGAGAGCAAACTAGTGATTACCAATGGGGAGGAAAAAGAAGAGCAAAATAGGGGTATGGGATTAAGAGATACAAACAACTATGTATAAAATAAATAAGCAACAAGGATATATTACACAGCACAGGGAAATATAGCCATTATTTTATAGTAGCTTTAAATGGAATATAATCTATTAAATATTGAATCACTATTTTGTACACCTGAAACTAATAAATACTGTAAATCAACTATACTTCAATTAAAAAAAAATCAGAGAATCAGGACCAGGGAAAATGTAAGTAAGGAGAAACAAGACACTATATTCAGTAAGATTAATTTATTTGATTTCCTCTCATTAGTTTTAAAATCAATTTTATTGAGGTATATTTTAAACCATAATTTTAAAAACATTTCTATTTTTAAACAATTATATATTCACAGGAAATTTCCAATATAGTCCAGAGAGATCCATGTACCATTCTCCCAGTTTCTCTCAATGGTCATTATATAACAAGTACAATATCAAAACTAGGAAACTGGCATTGTTTAAAAGTGTATATACAAGGGAGAGCGTATAGCTCAAGCGGTAGAGTGCTTACCTAGCATGCAGGAGGTCCCGGGTTCAATCCCCAGTACCTGCTCTGAAAATAAATAAACTTAATTACCTCCCCCTGCTTAAAAAAAAAAGGAATTATAGAATGTGCATATACAGCTCTGTACCATTCTATCTTGTATGTATATTCAGCTAACCATCATCACAACCTAGATGCAGAACCATTCTGTCATCACAAAGGTCTCCATTGTATTACTTCTTTGTAGTCACACCTGTCCCTCTCCTCCCCATCACCCTTCGTCCCTGGCAACCACTAACTAATCTGTTCTCCATCACTGCAATTTGGGATACTGAGAATGTTACATAAGTGGAATTATACAGCATGTGACTTTTAAAAAAGAAACAAACCTTTTCAGACTGGCATTTTTCTACTTAGCCTAAGTGCTTGTGTGAGCACCAAGGGGCGGTTGTTGGGGTCTTTTATAAGGTAGAGTCACAAGGTGCCCTAGGTTTGTGCACAGGCTCTGATTGGTTGTAGGTGAGGTAGGAAGTTTAGGGCCTGTGAAGGGTGGTGGGGTTTA
This sequence comes from Camelus dromedarius, assembly GCF_036321535.1. Classification (NCBI taxonomy): domain Eukaryota; kingdom Metazoa; phylum Chordata; class Mammalia; order Artiodactyla; family Camelidae; genus Camelus; species Camelus dromedarius. The sequence continues at coordinate 28,869,750 of NC_087440.1, forward strand.
TGACTTTGATAAGCCTGAGCTATTGTGAGATTAGGCATTACCTAGGGCTATTAGTTTGTTAGGGCAAACACACCCAGTAAAGAATGTACTTTATCTGTTGAGGGATCACTGATAGACACCTGAGACCCCAAGAATGGGGGTTGTTGGACTTTGAAGGACATCGGTTGGCCCAACATTCCCCCCTAACAGATTGGCAAAGACAAATCTTTGTAACAGGGGCGAAGGTCTCATCTTCTGTATCTACTTCCTGCTGGACTGTGGGCATTGCATCGTCCCTGCCTATTGTGCCAATCTGTCCGGGGTTATGTGGCCCTGGCAGCCTTAAAGGTGGGAGTGGAAAGAGATCCCAGTGGCATCCAAGGACTGCCTCACCAGGATACTGGCCTGGTTCATGGCAGCAATCTTAGTAGGAAGGGTGTATTCACTCATAAGTTCATGGATCTTGGACCTCAAAGAGGCAACTGTTTTTAGTAAGAGAGGAATACAACATAAAAGTAGGTGGATACCAAGATCAATAGCTAAACCCAGTAAAAATAGAAGAAATTTAAAGATGGCTTATCTCTGGTAAATTATTTTACCAACCCACGTGTCACTGGCTCACCGACCGGCTGCCCCGTTGTGTCCCACAACACTGAGGGAGCAATATCTAGACTGAAGGTGAGAGCAGGCATTGGCTGGGCTGGGGGAAGGTAAGGAGGGAGTGTTTCAAGAGATGGACTCACATGTTCAAATCCAGAAGGCATGAAGAGTGTTCAAGGAACTGAAGGAAATCTGGCATGACTGAGGCAGAAAGAGTGAGTGGCAAGAGGTGACGTTGGGGCTAACAGGTGTGAGTGGTCTGATGAGTAGCTAGTGGGCCAAGTTGAGGATGATATACTGTGATCCAAGGACAATGACAGGGTTTAAAGCGGACTTTGTGGTTAATTAGATGTGGAAGTGGTGATCGGTAATGCTAGATTTACAACACATATTTCTAAGGAAAACTAGGAGTGTAAGAGGAAGAACAAGTTTTCGAGAAAAGTGTTTTGCCACTTTATTTTGCTTTTAAATATTAATATTTTTATTAGTTTAAGATGCTTATTTTGATATTTCAAAAACATCTGAAATCTGTTATGTAAAGTAAGATCTCATTTTTATTTCATATATGTATTTTTATATATATGAGAGAATATTTACAAAATTGTAAGAGTCCCTCTAGAGAGTAAGACTGCAGAAAGATTTCACCTCCTACTTTGCATATTTCTGTATTGTTTGAATTTATATCAGTGTGTGTTTCTTGTATAATTATGAAAATGTTGCCTATAATATGCTCAAAAAATGAGGGAAAATGAGATTAAAGGAAGGCTCTTTTTATGGATGAATGCTAGCGAGAAAAATATAGAAGAAATTATTGAATTAAGAAATCACTCAGTGGGGGAGGGGAGGGCAGGTATAGCTCAGTGGTAGAGCACTTGCTTAACATGCATAAGGTCCTGGGTTCAATCCCCAGTACCTCCATTAAAAAAAATAACTAAAATGTCATTAAAAAAAAGAAATCACCCTTTGTCACCACAATGTGATAATTGATTCAGGAAGAAATCATCAAAGGATATTAAAATCATTAGGAGAGACTGGTAGGAAACATGATGTTCTTGGTAAACTGATTGTAAGGAATGGTCCCAACTCTTCTCCTGTAGCCATGTCTCTTGTAACGTGGCTTTGATGCTCCCCCATGAATAGATGGAGTATGTTTCCCTATGCCATGAATTTCAACTGTCCTTGTGATTTATTTTGACCTATAGAATGTGGAAGAAGTGACAGTATGTCAGTCCACTGGGCCTCACTCACTTCCACTTGTTCCCTTAGAACTTGACCAATGTTATGAAAATAAACCCAGGCTAGCTTGCCAAGGAGGTCTGAGGTGCCAAAGGAACAGTGCATCAACACCCAGCTGACCAGAGATGCATGAGGAAGTCCAGCTGAAACCAAGAGAACTGCCCTCTGAGCTCAAATGGTGAACACCCAGAATCATAAGCTAAATAAATCGTTGTTTTAAATGCCACACAATTTTGAGATGACTTGTTATGCAGCAACAGCTATCTGGTCTAAAACCACACAGATCAGTTACCGATTGCAAAGGTGAAAATATGTGCATTCGATGGAGTGATCTGGTATTCACTGCCTTAACCCTCGCCAACAGTGAAATGACCTGACATTGTTGTTTCCTTAGGGGATGTCATATCAAATACACAGTATTAACTATGCTATATTCTTGCCAAAACTGTTTAAATTGAATATAATCAAGCCTCTAAACCTCCAATCATGTATACAGGAAATACAGGAGACAGAAAAACAAGTGATATGACAGCATGAAGAAATAAACAAATCAAGATGCTTGGCCTGGACATTTTAAAAAACAAAAATGTGTTATAAAAAATAATGACTAAAGAGACAGAACAGTTCTGGAGACTGGGAAATCCAAGATCAAGTCCCTGGCAGATTTGGTATCTGGTGAGAGCCTGTTTCCTGGATAGACAGCCATCTTTGCACTGTGTCCTCACCTGGTGTCCTCACCAGGCAGCTCTGAGGGCACATTCCCATTCATGAAGGCTCTACCCTCATGACCTCCAAAAGGCCTCACCTTCTAATACCAGCACATTGAAGGTTAGGGCTTCAACATATGAATTTTTGGAGGAACACAAACATTCAGCCTATAGCATCAGTCAACCACAGAATCATGAAACAAATAATAAATAATTCTTATTGGAAGCCACTAAGCTTTGGAATGACATGTAATGCAACCATAAATAACTCAAACATACAGATAATCTTTGCAAAAATCCTATAAGGTAACTGCCATTATTATCCTCATCTTCTATATGAGAAAATGAATGCTTAGAGAGTTTAAATAACTTGTCCAAGGTCACAAAGCTCAGAAGTGACAAAACCAGGAATTAAAATCTATGCTGGTCTGATTCTAGAGACTAACTCCTAAGTATTACATTACAGATCTTCTGACTGAGGCCAATCTGTGCCCTAAGGTATAAAATGAACTATGAAATCCAGTTACAGAGCCAAAAAGATCTAGAGATAATGTATTCAGAACATGTACAAACAAATGTACTCCTTTATTGTAACATTTTTTTTTTTGTCACCTGGAGGCAGTGGCTCCAAACACAGCGCTTCTATTCAGGAAACAATTTGTCATGAAGAGCCTTATTAGTGTTCACCCCAGGCAATTCTAGAGCACAGCGGGACACAAAGACTTTTACAAAAAATAACCACCCTCCTGAGGAGAGTAAAGGATATTAATTAGGACAAAGCCTGAACATGAATATGTGGTCTCAGTCAGTTATTCTGGTTCAGGAGGAAGAAGTCTTTGAAGAAAGATTAAAAACCAATGACAGAAAAGATGTTCAACATCACTAGTCAGAGAAATGCAAATTAAGACTAAAATGAGATACAATCACACACCCATTAGAGCAGCTAAAATAAAAAATAGTGACAAGACCAAATGCTAGTGAGGATGTGGAGCAACCGGATTCCCCGTGCAGTGCTTGTGCAAATGTGAAACGGACAGCCCTAGTTATGCAGTTTCTTATAAAACCAAACATACAACCCCATCAGCAGTCACACTGCTAGGCATTTATCCCAGAGAAGTGAAAATTTATGTCTACACAAACACATGTATGTGAATGTTCATAGCAGCTTTATTTGTAATAACCAAAACTCGGAAACAACTAAAATGCCCTTCAACAGGTGAATGGTTTGATAAACTATAGTACATCTATTGCATGGAATACTAATCAGCAATAAATAGGAATGAAATATTGAAACACACAACAACTTGGATGGATCTCAAGAGCATTATGTGTGGCCCACTGTTGCCTATGGAGTGTACCCTTAATAAACTCCTTTTCTATTGTCATAATTTAGCTCTGGTAAATTCTTTTACTAACCGACACATCACCATGCCACCAATGGGCCCCCGTTGTGTCCCACAACATTCAGGGGGGCCTTCTCTGAATCCCACACTGGTTTATGTTGTCCTACCCCGTGTCCTGTGGTACTTCACATTAATGTAATGTTTCTATTCATGGTCAGATTATAAGTGCTAAAGGATAACTGTGTTTCCATTGTCCATCACTGTGTCCTTAGGGCTGGTGACACAAGAAGGAAGGGGGCAGGGCACAGCCATTTAAGAAATGACACAGCAGTTAACACCAAGATGGCAGAAGATTCAACTCTTCAACCCCCAGGAGGCCTTGAGGCCCAAGATGGCGGGAGATTTGACTTCTAGTAGACCTTTGCTTCATTATACACTCATTGTAATATGTTAGCATGGTAAATGGCACTCCCACAGGTGCCATGGGAGTTCTGAGGCAGACCATAAATGGTCAAACAGTAGGCGGTAGCCCAGTTCTTGGGAATCCCAGTCCCTTCCCCAAAGTAGTTGGAATAATCCTCCCACTTGTTAGCATATGAAATAACCGAGTCCATAAAGTAACAACCCCACACCTTGTGGCTGCCCTCCGTTCTGAATGAGATGGCCCACACTTTGCCTATGGAGTGTGTATCTACTTTTACTTTAAGCTGAGGACCCAACCCTCATGGCCTTTCTCTTGCCTTCTGAAACAGCCTTCACTCTGTCTGTGGAGATGTATCTCTCTGAATAAATATACCTTTACTCAACTGTGGCTTGCTGTTGAATTCTTTCCTGCATGAAGCCAAGGACCCACACTTGGTGAGGTGCTTCCCAGTGACTCAACAGAGACCTGGGACATGGCCATCCTCTCGCCCCACATTTTTTTCTGTATCACTGGTGTAACATTTGGCTCATCATAAGTCCTCAATAAATATTTATTTAATGAAAAAATAGAATTGTGTTCTGAAACCAGTATCACAGTTCTATCACATTTCTCCCCTTCCTAGCCTTTCAGTTCCTGAACACACCATAGTGGACCCTGTCAGTGCTCTGCCAAGACCCCTTGGTAAAACATTTCTGTGCCTTTTTTAATGGCTGAGATCTGCAACTCTCTAAGGTGGACTGTTCTTGGGCTATTAGATTGCTTTTTACCAGCCTTATTGAGGTATAATTGACAAATTAAAATTCTACATATTTAGGAAATGCAACATGATGATTTGATAAACATATACAGTGTGAAATGATTACCATAATCAAGTTAATTAGCACATCCATCACCTCACAATGTTAGCTTTTTTTTTTGTAGTTAGAAGACACGATCTACTTTCTTAGCAACTGCAAGCACACAATACAGTACTATTAACTATAGTCATGATGATATAGATGATATCCCTAGAACTTACTCATTTTTGAAAGATTGTACCCTTTGACCAATATCTCCCTGTCTTCCCCAGCCTCCAATCCCTGGCAACCACTGTTCTATTCTCTGGTTCTATGAGTTCAACTTTTTTAGATTCCACATATTAGTGAGATCATACAGTATCTGCCTTTCTGTGTCTGGCTGATTTCACTTAGTGTAACTTCTGGGTATGCAGCCAAAGGAAATGAAATCAGCATTAGAGCTGCCTTGCTCAGGCAAAGACCAAAGGAAGTGACCGGGAGTTTACATTCCTCCTGTACCAACCCTCCCCGTCCTTAACTGCTGCAGAAGTATGAAAGCTCAGCTCCTCTGACTCCAGTTGAGATAAACTCTAAATCCTGAGCAATAATCCACATTCCAAAAGTCCCCTGCAGGATCTGGCGGAGGCCCAGACTTTGTGTGAGATTGCACCCTTTCCTGTCTTTCTTCCCTCCCTTTTCTGCTTCCCCAACTCTCTTACTAGTTTCTCTTGGGAGCATTTTCTTTCTTTCTTCCTTCCTTCCTTCCTTCCTTCCTTCCTTCCTTGGCAAAAACTCAAGAAATAGTGCTCTCATCAGCCATTTTTAAATTTAATTTTTAATAAAGATATAATTGATATATAACACTGTATTAGTTTTAGATATACAACATAATGATTTTTTAATTGTATTTTTAAACTGAGGTATAATTGACATATAACATTATATTAGTTTCAGGTGTGTAACATAATGAATTATTTGATGTTTGTATATGGAAATGGTCACCTCAGTAAGTCTAGTTAACATCCTTCACCTCACATAGTTACACTTTTTTGTGTGTGTGTGATGAGATCTTTTAAGATCTACTCTTAGCAACTTTAAAATATAAAATATGGTATTGTTAACTATAGTTACCATGTTGTACTTCACAACCCCAGGACTTACTTATCTTATAACTGGAAGTTTGTAGCGATTGACCACCTTCATTCATTTTCCAGCTCCTCCCCTGCCCAATCTGTTCTTTGTATCTATGATTTTTTTTTAGACTCCACATACAAGAGGGATCATACAGTATTATCTTTCCAAGTCTGACTTATTTTACTTAGCATAATGCCCTCAGGGTCCATCCATGTTGTTGCAAATGGCAAAACCTCCTTCTTTTTTATGGCTTCATAAAATTCCATTGTTTACATCCATACCACATTTTCTTTATCCATTCATCTGCTGATGGACACTTGAGTTGTTTCTATGTGTTGGCTACTGTAAATAATGCTGCTGTGAACATGTGGTGCAGATATCTTTTCAAGACAGTGATTTCATTTCCTTCAGATAAATACCCAGAGGTGGAATTGCTGGATCATATGATGGTTCTACTTTAAATTTTTTGAAGAATCTCTGTAATTTTTTTTTTTTTATAGTGGTTGCACCAATTTACATTTCTACCAATAGTGCACAAGGGTTCTCTTTTCTTCATATCCTCACCAACACTTGGGGAGCATTTTCTTAATAAATCGCCTGAGGATGAATCTTCATTTTCAGTCTGCTGCTTCTGACTCAGGACACTGACTTACTCTGGCTTCCTTCCTTCCCTCATCCAGGTTTCTGTTCAGATACCATTCCCTCTGAGAGGTCTTCCTGAACCCCTGATATAAAGCAGCACCCTTCGTCCCTTCCCATCCTGCTCCTGTTGCCTTCCATCTCAATAGCCTTTTTATAGCACTAATGACTCTCTGAATTATATACTTATCTTTGCTTTTATTGACTGTTTTCCCAACTGCTTCCCTGAAGGCTGCTTCATGAGGGTAGGGACTTTGTCTCTTTTGTTACTGCTGCTCTAGAACACAGCCCCTAGTGCCACTTAATACAAATCAATTAAATCAATTATTACTCTTTCGTGCAGCAGGGAAACGTAGTAGTGGAAATTTTGGGGGAAAAGGGTAAGAAAAAAATTTATTATTAAAACTTATATTTTCCTGAAAATTATATATAATCTTTAGAAATACTTTTTTTTGGGTTACTTTTTAAAATAATTATTGGTCAGAAATAAATGTCTTAATCAGTGTTGCATGGCCTCCTTGTAGGAGCCCCAAAGACTAGTGTCATTTTCCAAGCTCTTCCTGAGATCTTGATACCATTTTAGATGATTCAAATGAAAATAATTTGCAATGGAAAGAACAGAGAATGGTGGTTGTAGTCCTTGTTTTCTGCAAACTAGCTCTGTGGCCTTGGCCATCACACCCTTCCTGTGCAACAACTTGACTGGGCGGGATCAGCTGTTTTCAGACTTTTGTGTGCCAACAGGTAGACGAAAATTTCCTGACCCAATATGAGATATTTTTAATTCAGGAAGTCTGGGGTGGGCCTCAGAATCTACACTTTTCCATAAGCATACCAGGTGACTTAGAAACAGGCTGCAGACCATACATTTAGAAAACTGGGCAAGACGTCCATTTATTATTTCAGTCACTCAAACATTTATCGAGCATTGACTCTGTGCTCTGCTGTGTGATCTAGAGTCTGGGGAGACAGCCATGAACAAAATAGACCAATCTCTATTCTCCAGGAGCTTCAATTAAAAGTGTGTGTGTGTGTGTGTGTGTGTGTGTGTACACCTGGCCGTCGCTCACTCCCTTCTTGGTCCCTGCTCCTGGTGGCCCTGAGGGCATGTGTGGTGCCCCAAAGAGTAGGTGTGCGGGTCTAAGTGTCCGGGTAACGCACTCCTGGGAGGAGGAGGAAAGAGCAAGGATAGGTCCAGGAGCAATGGTGTTCAAGAGGAAGAAGCAGTTGAAAATCTCAACATGGAAAATGCCCAGCAGGAGAACGAAGGAGAGGACTCGGCCCCTGTGCAGCATGGAAAGGAATCACACCATCTGGGAGAGGATGAAAGCCAGAAGCCTGGAGGAACTGTCCGGCTGCAATGGGGTTAGGTGACATGTCCCTAATTTTCGATACGCCATTCCCAACTGGCATACTGACCATGATGAAGTGGGAGACGATGCAGACAAGTACCTAGAGCAGGTGGTGGCAGGAGGGAAAGACCAGGAAGCAGCAAATGTGTGCTTCCAGGTTCCTAAACCTGACGACCTTTATGACTTTTGCCTTCCAACTTGAATCCTAAGGTTTTCCCTGAGGTTAATAATATGACCTCTGCTCTACAAGCTTGTAGTTTTGTGATTTCCTTTTTTTTTTTTTTGGTAAACCTTTTAGTGTCTCCATTTACTAGTTTCTAATGGAATATTGTTTGTCACAGTGTAAAATATTCTGTCCAACAGGGAAATTTCACTCAGTTGCAGGAAAAAATGTTCTTTTTGTAACATGAAATTAATGAAGTCATTTAAAAAGAAAAAACAAAAGTGTGTGTGTGTGTGAGCACACACACGCCACAGAAGAGACAAACAAAAACCCCATAAAAAAAACTTACAGTGTCAGATGGCTCTTAAGTGCTAGAGAAAACTGACATAAGGATGGGGGACAGAGTGCAGAGCAGGTTGGGGTGGTGCGATTGGGGTTGAAACCAGCCAAGACCCACTGAGATGGTGACATTTGAGGAGAGGGAGTGAATGATGCAACTACCTGGGAGAAGAGCTTTCCAGACAGAGGGGAGAGATCTGAGGAGGGGCCTGCCTGGCCTGCTGGAGGATGGAGGAGGGGTGGGGTGATGGGGGATGCGGTGGGGGGATTCAGAGAGGCCAGACTGCACAGGACCTCGTGGGGCATTTTATAGTTTCAGGTTTTACTCTGAGCAGAATTGGAGGCCAACGGAGGCTTTTGAGTGGAGAAGAGACATGGTTTATTCTCTTCTTTAAAAGATTCACTCCACAGGGCGGGTAAGGGTAGAAACAGGCATGTGCTAAGTGCTTTATATATGTTGGCTAATTTAATTCTCATAACAAATAATTTAACATTCTATTATGTATTGGTTGTCTGAATTGGTAAAAAATTTTTTAGATTTCATTTTATTCAGTTCTTTGGCTTTCTTGCTTTTACTGCTTACGTAATGTATTCATTCTGATCGATTTACCATGTCCTGACTTTTTAAAGGCAGGGGTATAGTAGGATGGAGTTGGAAGGCCAGTCTTTCCTGCTTCCTGGCATCTCCCTCCTTGTGGATGGACCATGTTCACCCAGCACTGCGGGGTCAGGGATGCACCACATCTGATGGGTGACTGTGGAGGGGGAAGGTGGACAGTCTTTTCTCTCCTTTCTGCCCTCAGGCACCATTCAGTCTTCTCTGCTCCTCCAGGTGCTAAGATTTTTAGGGACAGGCTCCCACTGGGGAAGATCTGTGATGGTTCAGCACGGCTTGAAGCCTTAGCAGTGGGTCTAATTTGGGATTCAGCATTGGAAGCATGTAGCTCTCATACAGCACGTGCCGACATCAGCTTATGAACAACAAAAGTGATGTTTGGCCTCCAACCACCTTATTTACTGCCTCTGTCATTACTGATCATAAGGTAGAAGAGAGGTATAACTCTTGGGTCATCTCAAACTCTGGCGATGAAAATTAATGTATGTACGTATATGCATGACTGGGTCATTCACCAGAAATCAACACGTTGTAACTGACTGTACTTCAATTAAAAAACAAACAAACAAAACAAACCTCTGGCAATATTCTTTGCAGCACTTCTCTTAGTTTTTCGAACAGTGCTAATGAGGTTTATTTTTTTTTTTTTAGGTAAAAGAACCTTGCTGGCTGGTCATTCACAAAAATTACAGTAGGTGGCAGACACATTCTATCAAAATCAACTTCCACAGAAATTCTGTTTCGGAACTAATAAATTTTTGCAATGTCCCATTAGAAACCAGATTGTCTTCATTCAGGCTGTTAGAACAAAACCATAGACTGAGTGGCTTTTAGAGAAGGAAAGTTTATTTCTCACAGTACTGGGGGCTGGAAGTCCAAGATCAGGGACCAGCATGGCTGAGTTCTGAGCCCGAACTAAGACAGTCACTATAGCACTTGTAAAATAAAAAGTGTGTTTTCATATTTCCAAGTCAATACTATTTTTTGTATTTTAAGAATGAATCCTGCTGGTTCAACCTCAGGGTTGCAGAGTCTTCTGAGTGTCTGTAAAAGATGGAATGAATTGAGAGTAGATTTTACTTTTTGAAATAGTCAAAATCATTCAGAGCCAAGCCTTTCAAGTAAGAAAAGCCATTAAATTGGGTTTTAAATGTGTGGTAGGATAATTTTTGGAAGTATTAACTTGTATTTTGCCATGTATTTATTTCTGCTCCTCCAATCCTGGTGCATAGCCAGGTCCTTTTAGAAATTCCTTGCTTCAGATATATATTGTAGGCTATAAATACAAATTTTGATAAGTCAATAAATCTTTTTTGGTTTTGATAGAGTATGACCTCTGCGGAGTTTAATTTATGTCCTGGAGGAGTAAGAAAGAGAAGAATAGACAGAATGAGAGCAAAAAGATACTAGAGACTGGGAAGGGGACAGAAGTCACTGGGACTCGTGCTTATTAGAAACCTGGGTCCCAGGCTCAGGGACTCCTAGCCTTGCCTCTGATGCCGGTGCTCAAACTGTGCATGGAAGAGGTGAGATGCTGAATCTGAGGGGACCACAATCTATTCGGACAATGGACTTCTTAAGCAGTCTGGGAAGATGACTGAGGAACTGTCTCATGCTTCAGCACTGAATGGTCACAGGATCTTGGCACAACTAGGGAACTGAGAACCCAAATAGTGGATGGAATGGCACTTCTTAGCAGCCTGGCAGAATGGGGCTCAAAGTCAGATTTCAGATGATTAAAAGAAAATAAGGCAACACACTATTTCTTGTAACCCTGAATTTGTGGATTAAAGTCATACCTGTTACACATATATTTTGCTAAATTCAAATATATGTCTCTAAAATAACCATATTTACTTTTCCAGCTCCAATGTTTTATAGGTCTGTGAGTGTTCCACATTTTCTGAACAATGCCAGCATCATCAGAGTAAGTATAGAATTTTCTAGGTGGCTATTTGAAGGGCAGTGCTCTTTTGTGTATGTAGATTATTTTTAAAAACTGAGATATAACTTACATAATGCCTCTATAGATTATTAGTAGATAAAATGGTTTCATTATTTTGAATTATTTTGTTTCATTACTTTGAATTGCTTTGTCTATTATGAGGGTATCTTGGGAAAAGCCTGAAATTAGACTTGAGATCCTATAGCATCTCCAAGTAACGATACTGAATTCTCACAGATATAGATGAGACTAACAGATTATGAGACAATTAGCTGGTCAAGATCATTTGGGAATAATAATAATAGTATTGATTGTTATGATGATAAACTAATTGAAATGATAGAGAAAAAGAAGAAGCCTACATAATAAAGTCAAAGAAACAGTATTTTTGGATTTATTACTGTCATTGACTATTCAGTGAATATTTTTATTGTATGTGTTGTATGTTTTCTAAGCACTTCATGAATAGTAACTCACTTAAGACTCAAAACGATTTTATTAGGTAGATGCTGATATCTTCTCTTCTTTAACGATGAGGAAATTAAGGCTTAAAGAGTTTGAGAAACTTGTTTAAGTTTACGCACCTAGTATGGAATCAGGGCTTAAACCCAGGCAGGCTTCCTCTAGAGTTTGTGTTCTTAACCACTGTACTACACTGCCTCTCTCTAAAAGGGTCCAATGAGCAGCTGAGATCTTTTTAGGAGGAAGATTAGAAGGCACAGATGATCTGTGACAACAGGAAGAAATAGCTCACTAATTAACTCATTCATTTGGTTCGTAAACTTTAATAGTTTGGTTCTCAGCCTCAATTTCTATTCTAGAAAGTTTATGAAGCCTACTCAACTTTGTTACTAACTGTTCCAATTTAGTGCTAAGGTGGTGAATCTGTCCATCCATCAACTCTGCAGCCAATTCATGACTTTACCTGTATTATTGAATGTTTTCTTACATCGCATGAAGAGCAAGAGCCATATATTCAACTATGGATTTACCATGCAATGAACAAGATAAAAAGACTATCTTTAAACCTATTCTCATCTTTACTTACCAGAGAACCTCCTGAAAGATTACATACTAACTATCTCAATTGTTCTGTTATCTAATCACAGCTAGGACAGTCACACCAACCAAATGCTATTTTGCCACAAAGTGCTTCCATTGACACAGGTATCCATCTCTCTAGAACTTTAGAACCTCCGATTTTCCTCTGGTTTGATACTTATTTCTAGGTGGTGGTTTATCTGTAGCTAAATGTAGAGTGCAATGGAAGTTCCTAAGGGCATAATGTTTTGTATAAGTGTCAAGTTCCTAATCAAGATACTTATTCTTTCTGAAGACATCTTGAAACAAAAGGGAGGCTTGATGTACCATGGAGACCCACAGTCTCCTGGGACCTTCAAACCAGGAAAGCAGGAGAGGAGTGCTCTAGCAAGAGGCTGGAAGAAGGTGAACCAGTAGGTAAGCTTCCTGTTGTCAGACAGAGAGTCTTGGGGATTTTCTCTTCTTGATGGTTCTCTTTCCGTGAAGTTGACATGAACTCTTTGTAATTACAAGGGAGCCTCTATCATGCTAAACAGATATGCTGCACATTGTCCCTTTCCTGGTAGCCAGGGTCCTGTCTCATCTCAGACACAGGAACAATTTGTTCTCTCTGTACTGTATTGCCAAGTAAATAAAAACCTATGGTGATGACATGACACAATTCCCTGGGCAAAACAATTGGCTATTTTGTGGTCTCAGTAGAATGCACTGTTATTTATATCCTGAACTGTTGATAAACAACTTTACCTATTGGAATAGAAGCTAATGTAGTAATAAGTGTTCAGGATAATTTTGACATTTGGCTATGTTTTGAGATTTCTAACTCTGAAGTAGACATTATGAAAATCTTGGCCACCTCTTATATCATTTTGATTTTTTTCTCCTTTTCAACTTTCTTATGGTTCTTTCTATTATAACCTGTCTCTCTTCCTCTCTGCTTTTCCCTTCCATTTTCCTTATTTAAAAATGCTTCCTCACGTTCTGAAAATCTCCTAGAGTCAGGTCTCAGCTTAAGTGAGTTTTCCAGGGAAACCTTTTCTAGTAATGCCCAGATTAGGTTTGGTAGCACTATTGAAAGTACTAATAGCTTGGGCAGTCAATTGACTCATTAATTAATGGTGTGAATGAAATCATATACATATATATATGTATGTATTCTTTAATGTTTGTCCTCCTTTCTGTCATTGGATTTGGTGAGGGTAGGGACATATTTGCTTCTTTCATTGCTAAATTCCCAGGGGTGGCACCTAATAGTAGGTACGACAGTTAATTGCCCTTTTGGAAGATTTTTTTTTTAATGTTTTTTCCTTTTCTACTTAATCAGATAGCTCAAATATATTCCTGTGCAATATAGGAAATTAAACCTGGAAGAGACTGTCAGTGGTTATCTAGTCCAATTCTCTACTCTTCCCCCTTAATTTAAATATAAGAGAATTAAGGTCCAGATAGGTGAAATGACTTCCACATGGTTACAGGTGACAGAGCTAGGACCCTAAGTCCAATCTTTACCATATATTACATTGGTTTTTCCCTCTTACTACTCTTTTGGTCAATCCAAGTATTTAATAAGTAAGGAAATCTAAGATGAAGGAAATATTTCTCTTCTATTAGTTCAGTCCAAGTTATCTTAAGTTTTCAAAGTCTTATTTGGGGATATTTAAAAAATATTTTTGAAGGATAGGATACAGGTGAGGTATAAATATTTTCATAATTTAACATTAGTGGACCAGATACACATAAAGACATCAGCCTTGAAGTTGCAATTTTCCTTAGAGTTACACTGCTATGATGGAAAGGATGGAAAGGGAGGACAAGGATGCTGCCAGGGATGCTAGAGTGACCTGATATGAAATTCATAATTCCATAGATCTCGAGGTTGATCTGGCCAGCAGGAAAACAGTCTTCTCTTCTTTTAACAGTACACTAATGTTCCTAAAACAATACAATTTTGTGAGATAGAGAAAAGAGCTTTATTCAGAGCAGGAGCTTGGGATCTGAAAAAGCCATCCAGAGCAGGAAGAATTATGAGAGGTAGTAGGATCAGAGGTATTCTAAAGGCTAGGTAAATAGCGCACTGCTATTAAAATAGTTCTCTTTATTCTTATGTAAAAATGAGGAGTTAGCCTAATAGTGCTTGTATGAGATTGTGATGTCTTAATAGTACTTCATTTTCAAGACCCGGGGGAAATAAACTTTTACTCACTTTAATAGATTGCTATACTGTATTTTTAAAGAAGTGATTTAGAAATGAAATAGAGAGCAAGTAGAAAAGGGCAATGCAATAATAGAAGAGATAAAAACAGGTTTAACATGTCTTGATTACTCAAATGGAAGAATTAAAGGCTAAAGAGTGAATCAGGAAACAGAACTTTGATCAGCTGTTCTCCCTATATAATGCAGATTAGACAATAAGTTTATTACATAAATGGAGAGATAATCATATGGTATATAAAGATATATTCTTTATATAATTAAAAAAACTGTGAATAGGTACTTGAATTTAATGTTTTAGGGACTGAATGCTGGAAGGGAAAAGTTAGTTGTATGATCAATAGGCAATCCTTGAAGCTTGATGGGTTTTATCTCTTGCTTTCTTAGTAATCATGGATGAAATATATTTTGAGGGGGACTCTGTAGAACACAGTTCTAAAACGAGAAAAAAAGACATTATTTTAGCTTATAGAGAGCTCATGAATGTTTTAGGAAATAAACAAACCATTTATTTAAAGAAAGTAGTGAACTTAAAAGAAGCTCTTCTAGTCCAAGTAATCTAACAAATCCTCACGGTCATTTCGGTTTCCTACATTTCTTGAAAAATAATAATGCTAGAGTAGGCTGAACCAGTCAACGAAGATTTGATTTTCCTTCTTCCTTTGTTATGCTTTGCAATCATTCTTTAGAGAATATCTCACCAAACCTTACAACAGATATTTAAGAAGCAAAGTGGAAGATGATAATGACCTGAATTCTAGGACAAAATCCAACCCTATTTAAAGGAATACAACAAAACGCAATAATTAACAATGTAAAAGTCACAATGACTAGCATCCATGCAAAAATTCTCAGGCATGCAAAGAAGCAGAAAAAAAATGACCCCCAGAAAAAAAATAAATCAACAGAAACAGATTCAGAAATGACAGAAATGGCAGAACTATCAGAAAAGGATGTGACAATCTCACCAAGTAAGTAATTAAATTGCTGAAAACCAATGATGAGGAGAAAAATTTAAAGGCAGCCAGATAAAAAGGATTCACCATATACAGAGTGAGAGCAAATGACTTGTCATCAGAAACTAAGCAATCCAGAAAACAATGCAGAAATATTGTTAAAGTTTCAAATAACTACCCCAACCCCCAACCCACTGTCATTTAGAACTTTTCATTCAGTGAAAATATATTTCTTTATTCAGTGAAAAGTTGAAGGTGCAATAAAGACTTTTTTAGACAAAAACTTAGAGATTTCATCTAATGCTGACCTACACTATAAGTAACATTACAGTATTTCAGGCAAAAAGAAAATGATATGAGATAGAAATCTGGATGCATGTAAAGGAATGAAGAGCTGTAGAAATGGTAAATATGTGTGTGAATATTTAATTTACTCCCCTTATTTTAAAATCTTTTTAAAAGGCTGTTTAAAGAAAAAATAATAACAGCGTGTTACGGGCATAGTAACAAATGTAGACGTAAGTTGTATGACATAGCAGAAAGGAGAGGACACAGGAATAGAAGTTTCTTATACTATATGTGAAGCAGTATAAAATTATTTGAAGGTATATTGTAATCAGTTAAAAATGTATATTGTAAACCTTACAGTAACCACTGAAACCCCCCAAACTAACACTAAGACAAATCACATAAGCCAATTCCTTGTAATAAATCTTTTGATATCTATCTATCTAACTATCTGTCTGTCTATCTGTCTGTCTGTCTGTCTATCTTCTACTGGTTCTCCTCCCTTGGTTGAACCCTGAATAATATTTGAGCACATACTCATCATACCAAAATAAGAAGATAAGAGAAAAGAAAAGTAGACTTCTAATGTGCTTTTAAGGCATAGTGGAGTGTGAATTATTGTTATTGAATTATAGAGCAGATCATTATATGAGGCAATGACACTAGCTGTGCTGAGGGGAACAATACATTTATCATAAGCAGACTAAGCACTCATTAGAAAACAGCAGTCAGAAAATTAGAACATTTACATGTAATGAATGTATCTCACTACAGCAAAATTTTTCTTCCCAACAATGAAAAATTAAATTGAGACTACATCCAAAGTACATTTCCAAGCAGTTCATCTGTTAACCAAGCAAAGGAATCCATTTAACAATGGTGAGTTAATTATGTCATGTTTGGTTGTAGCAGCTGAATAAATATGTCCAGGTAAAATAAACTTTTTAAAGACTATTAGCCTCTCAGTGAGGACAGTTGCTTGCAGAGTTGGGGATCCTGAATCAAAGTCAATAGTCAATTAAAAAACTGAAACATTATGCTGTACACCAGAAATTGACACAAAATTGTAAACTGACTATACTTTAATAATAAAATAAAATAAAAACAAGGTAAATTATTTCAAGGGTTTCCTTTGGCTGGTAGTAATTTGACAGTTAATGATACTTCTCAGTTGTCGTTTATTTTAGGAATCAATGCTGAGATTGAAGTGGTTGAAAAATTACCCTCTATAAATAGTTTGTGTGGAACAAATATAGGGGAGAATATTTTCTGAGAAGATGAGAAAACCTAAATTCAGTACAACATGAAGTGGACTCTGCTAGTATGTATCACAACTGACGGTGCTAAAATACGTGTAAGTAGTAAAGGCTTTTATTTGGTAAGTTTATAAAGTTTGTGAAAATGTAAGATGTTTAAAACCTAGGGTTATTCAATATATTATTCATTCAGGAGGTACTCTGTAGAAAATATTTGAATCTACCATGTGTTTATTGAACCAGTAACATCAAAAGTCAACTGTTCACTCTTGTAGACGTAACCATTGCTAATTAATGAATTGTTAAATGAAACTGAATAGCCTGATTTTCTCCATCATACAGCAATTTGAAAGCCTAGCAATGGTAAAGTTTTATTGGTATTTTTTGAACTCAGAGCCAAGACTTAAAAATTTTTTTGGCCAATATGAATCAATCGGTTCTATATAAGAAGAGAAAGACACAATATATCCATATTTCAGTAAACTGTCTAGTAAGCTATCATAATCAAAAACTAAAAAACCTGTAAATTCTATGGAGACACAGATAGATGGATTTGAGACTTCATGGACACATTATCCATGGAGTACCAACTTAAGGAGTACTGCATGGAGTGAAGAATACACTTATGCTCTGGCTGTTTTTTTAAGTTTTGCCAATTATTTAGTTTTAGGGAAGGTAAAAAGTAAGAAGAGTTTAGAGATAAAGTAATGAGAAAGAATTATACTGCTGCAAACTCATGTTAAGTCAAGAATATTGGGTTTTTCCATTCCTAATCCCTCAAAGCTAACAAGATTTAGGATTTTCTGATAAAAACACAAGAGGAATCACAATCCCACTTTGCTCTGTATTGTCAGTTTGCCTATCCCCATCCTGTGTCCACCTTCTGTGCTCTTTGACCACAGGCTGACTTGTAATTTTTGGTCATATCTTCTCTTATTAACCCAAGGTGCCCACAGTTATTTTCAAGAATCCTCAGCTCTTCGCAAACCACAGACTTCCATGCACAAACTGCTTGTAAGCTTCTGAATGTGCTGTTCTATTTCAGATGTTCAAAGCTCTACATATGCTACTCTGGCTGTCACTGCTCAGAGCCAAGCTGTCACTCAGCTATTACCTCTTTGATGAAGCATTTTTATACTTCCAATCATATTTTATTACATATTTTTCATATGGACCTTTTAATACTACACCCATCACTCTATGTAAAATATTTCTTTACATATCTTTGGTGTATAGACTGAATTCTTTTAGGGAAGAGTTCATGCCTCCTCTTCCTCCTTCTTCTTCTTTTGTATAACTATCTTGTATAACAGAACTTAGTATATTAGAATCTTAACTAGTGTTTTTAGAAGTGATTTGAACTCCACAAACTCTCACCCTTTTCTCTATCTTGAAAAATGGTCTTCGAACATGTAAAGAAAAATATTTTGTCAAGAGCAGTATTTTTTTTTCCTAAGGCAAAGGAAACAAGCAAAAATAAACAAATGGGACCTAATTAATCTTAAAAGCCTTTTCACGGCAAACGAAACCATCACGAAAGTGAAAAAACAACCTACTTAATGGGAGAAAATATTTGCAAATGATATGAATGATAAGGGCTTAATATCCAACATATGTAAATAGCTTATACAACTCAACATCAATAAACAAAACAACCCAATTAAAATATGGACAGAAGAACTGAATGGACATTTTTCCAAAGAGATGGTCAACAGGCACATGAAAAGATGCTCAACATTGCTAATCTCAGGGAAATGCAAGTCAAAACCACAATGAGATGTCACCTCACACCTGTCAGAATTGCCATCGTGAAAAAGAACATAACAAATGTTGGCGAGGATGTGGAGAAAAGGGAACCCTCATATACTGTTGGTGGGAATATAAATGGGTGCAGCCACTGTGGAAAACAGTATGGAGGTTTCTCAAAAAACTAATGATTGAGCAATTCCACTTCTGGGTATATATCCAAAAAACAAAAACGAAAACAAAAACACTAATTTTTCAACCTGCTCCTATGCACGTACCCAGAAAATAAATATCAAATTGTGTGTGTTTGTGACTGTCTTATATATGTATGCATATATGAGAATAATAAATATGATTTCATTATAAACTAATCAAAAGACATCTTCGTAAATTTTAGGACTTCACCTGTGCCTCAAGCCCTGGGGTAGGAAAATAATCTGATAAAGGTTATTTATTCATGAAGAATGTCTTCCCCTAGGTGATTCATTAACTGCCTCCTCCTATGTTGCTCTGGGAAAACCAGTCTTACTCTCTGAGACCATTCCCAACACAGATTAAAGTCATATTGGTCTGTTCTATTTGGTACCCCTTTTTATTACCCTCTGTATTACTAATTAGCTATCTCTTTTCTACTCTGGGGAAATTTCAAATAGCTCCATATGCCAGATGTGATTTTTCTGAAGATGCTGCTACTTCAGGTCTGCAAGAGAACAGGTAGGTGAGAAGGCTGGGCAGAACAGATTCAATCAAATTGTTGTGTTTTGTTGGTGAAGATACTTTCTGCTAACGAAATCACCACTAGAGATTTCAAACTGTGACTTAGTTGCGGTATAGAAGAGGCACCCAGAAGAGAAAGAGTTGAGAGGAGTAGCTGAGTCCACGGGCCAGGTTTGAAAAATACTCAGCAGGGAAACGACCTTGGTCCTTACACAGGGACAGAGACGGTGTCAGGTATTTAAGGAGAAGAGCCACGCTGTGGGAGAGTCGGCATGATCTGGGAGGCACGCAGGAGTGTAACACTAGGATGCACACGGAATGTTTAGATTTAGCTCTTGATTCAGATTAGTTTGCTGATAAACATCCACTCCAGAGTTGGTAAGAGCATTAGTCTTAGTTGCCAAAGACAACTTCTACATAGGCCAAAGAGAAGTATGCAATTTAGGCTGTATTTGCCAAAGAAACAGGAATTGCATGTTTTTCCCTCCACACTATTTAATTAGTTATTATAATAAATGACTGAGGAGAAAAAATTCTGAAGTGATTGCCGAGGTCAAATATTCTAATTTATTCAATTGAACCCCAGTCTTCCTGAAGTATTAGAGAACCTTGATATCTGGGTTATTTGTACATTCATTTTTCATTCAAAAAACAAACAAACAAACAAACAAACAAACAAACAAACAAAACACCGAAAAACCACTTCCTAAGCTTCTGTTATGTTTATAGCATTGTGTGGGGTGCTGGGGATACAGAGAAAAAGACACAGTTTCTTTCCCCCATGAGGTCACAGCCTGGGGTGGGAGATAAGACTCAGAAAATTATACTGCATCACTGTCCTGGAGCAGGAAGAGCTGAGAGGCGGAAAGGTAACAAGGGAGAAATCTTTGGGAAATGTCTCATTAGAAAAGAAGTGGGAAGAATGGGAGAAACTCTGGTTTCACACTGAGGATCTGCTCTCTCTGTCCATGAGGCTTTCTGTCAAATATTCTCTGAGAAGGAAAACTCAGGTCCTGTCTTTGTGAGATTAGCTTTTCCTTCTAAAGCTTTTCACTGGGTGTGTGGCTTGGGCTCTTTGTGACTTTAAAGATGTAAGCTGATTTTTAATTCTTTTTCTGTATTTTTCCATTTGGGCCCATGAGTCTTCAGTCTCAGAACTTGAGGGAAATTTCTGGGACCATTCTTTTTTTTCTTTTCTCTTTCTCTTCTACATGATTGTTTTCATCATTTTGTCTTTCTCTATTTCTTACTCTTTTGTTTAATTTCTCGTTTTCTTTACTGATCTTTGTCTTTTTTTCTTCCCACTCCTCACCATCTTTCAATTCCTTCTGCTTATATCCATCTCCATTTTCTAAATTATCTTAAACAGTTAGATTGAAATTGCAAAGGAATTAATTAAAATTAATTCAGCAGACACCTACTTCCTAGAACAGACAATTCTGCCCTCTGAAACTACCCTAGGAACTGAGTATGAAGACAGAGATGAATAATACAGGAGTGCTACCTTCCAGGGTTTGGAGACAGGATATGAGTCATGTAATGTAACTATACCACAGGGCAAAAAGTGCTATGATAAATACGAAGTGCTATGGGAAAGGAGGGGAAGGAGGTTTCTAGCTGGGAGAATTGGGGAGGTTTCATGAGATGGGCAGCATTTAAACTGGGCTGTGAAAAATGAGCACCATTTCAAGATAGATGAGGCAAGCTATTTTATGCAGAGGGGGTGGCTTGAAGAAAAACAGGAAAAGATAGTTTCAGAGTTGATGAAGGGACTGATTTAGCTGAAGACACGGTGCGATAGTGTTGGAGGCCAAAACACAGAGACCCTAAAATACCATGGCTGCTCTTGAGCCAATGGGAAGTCACCAATTTTGAGTGGTAGAGAGGCATGGCTAGTGTTTTGGAATATTAATCTGCTGTAGATGGGGTGGGATGGGTAGAGGCTGCGGGCAGGGAGCACTTCAAATTTTGCAGGACCCTTGTATTTCCATTTCTGGTGGCTAATCCTCACTACTGTACCATCTTGAACCTCCAATCTACTGGTTTCTTCCCTATTTCTATTTTGGTATCTCTTCCTTGCCTCCCTGGATCCCACTCCATCCCAAAGAAATTTCAGATACATTAATGGAAAATTTAGACTTTTTTTCTTTCTCAAATACTCAAATTCCAGGATACCTGAGGATCTTACCTTCAGCTTTTATTTGATAATAAGATCAAATGGAAAAAGGAACAGTAATAGGCATAAATAATTTTAAGTATCTGTAAAAATCTAAAGTTCATACAACTTTCAACAGTATAGCTACTAAAAGACAGACTTTCTGATTTCCAGTACAGTTCAAATTCACCTGTCACTGTTCTAGTGTTCTTTATGCTGTAACAAAAATCCTTATTATGTAAAACATTTCTTTGTATCCTCACACATTCTTTTCCCTTTCCCTTCCTGATGCAGAACAACACGTGACCCTTTTATTTTGCAAGGCTAACCCTTCTTTCATTTGTGCGTTCAGACATTTCTGCTACTCCAGAACCTTATGAGTTATTACCTCTGACTCTATGCCCTTCCATATTCTCCTCCATGGCTCCTAGTTCTCCTGTTTAGTTGTTAAAAAGTCCTTTTATTTTGGATTCTCTTTATGTAATCTTCTCCTTTTTATTTTTAAATCGTATACTCTCAGTAAAATAACCTTCTTAACAACCTACCTTTACCTAACCCTGGCCAATCTTGAGTTTCTCTCTCCGCTATTCCTTCCTTCTTTCCTTCCATAAATATTAGTTGAGCATATCTGATGTGTTAGGTATGTTCTAAGCACTGGGAGTACATGAGTAAGAATTGCTAATAGATTCTTGCCTTCAAATACCTCCTGTCTTATTAACGATCCCAAAAACACTGAATTAATCCTTATTCTTCTTGACTCCATTGCAACACTCTTTGTCTTCTCGAAATAATCTCATATTTTGGCTTCTAGAGCCCTGAATGCTCCTGGTTCTCTGACACCCTTCCTCTGCCTGTATCGCTGTTTTTGTTTCTTTTTCCCACACTTTAAATCTTGGAATTTTACACTATAGATAAATAATTTCTTTCTTTCTTTTATTTTTTTTAAACTTTTTTGGGGGGAGGTAGTTAGGTTTACTTATTTCTTTATTTTTGGAGGAGGTACTGAGGATGGAACCCAGGAGCCTGTGTGTGCTAAGCATGTGTTCTACCACTTGAGCTACACCCTCCCCCCAGATAAATATTTCTTGTGGCTTCAATGATCATATGTCTGCAGGTGGTTTCTACGTTACATCTCTAGCCTTGGCTTCTTTTAAAAACAGGACTTTACATAAATAAAGCCCTTCTCAACTTAAAAACCCCACGTGGCTACTCCTCCAGCATGGAGTATTTGATCTTCCATAGCCTGGCTTCCCAGGGCCTCTGCAATCTGTTTTCTACATGTCTTACATTTTATCTCCTTTGTCCCTCCTACACAAACTTTTATTGAAGCCAAAAAGCCATCGTTCTCCCCACAAAACTGCTTGCTCACTCTCACATCTGTACCTTTGCACATGCTGTTTTTTCTCTCTGGAATGTCCCTATCCATCTCTTCCTATTTTTGTCATTTAAAAAAAAAATGTAAAATATATTCCATAGACGGGAGGGTTTATAAAACATACATGTATATTGAAAATAGTAAAAAGAACTCCTGTGCACTTATCAGCCAGGTTAAAAGAGTTTTTTTTTTTTTAGTACCTTAGGAACACCTGTGTTTCTCTAGTTTTATTCCCCTCTCTTCTTTTTATAATTGGCTACCATCTGATTTTATGTTAACAATCCTCTGCTTTTTTCTTTTTATCATCTATGTATGCAAAGTATGCAAAGCAAAAAAAAATTGTTTAAAGATGAATACTACTGGACACTGGTACCTGGATGTCCACCTTTCACTATGAACGTTATGTGTCTAGACTAGAATCCATCATCTCCTGCCCTCCCTGCCACCCAGATTCCCCTTCAAGGAGGGACCTGCTGCTCAGCTGTGGGAATGCCATCAGCAGACAGCCTCTAATTGTCTGCTGCTGGCGTCTGCTTCAGCAGTAGAGACCCCCGAGTTCACACTCTATCTGGAGCAGCCCACAAGTGACTGATGAGTGAAGGGTGGTATAATTGCCCAGCTCTTTCTACCTGATGTGGGACAATTTGATGGGGCAAAAATCACTGCAGGACTCCATGTGGTGAGACTTCTTCCTTTGCTCAATCCTTTCTCTGACTTTCCTTTAAAGGCATTGATCTCTAGTAAGCATCTTGTACCCCAAACTCCACCTCAGTGTTTGCACTTGGGGAACCCAAACTGCTATATTGCTCCTAATGGTTTTGGCAAGGTCATTTTTTTTTTCAATTTTGCATTTATAATCATGGATGATATTGGCCTGGAATTTTTTTCTTATATTGCACCGGTCAAATTTTAGTATCAACATCATATTAGTCTCATAAAATAAGGTAGAGGAGAAACTTTGCTCTTTCTATTCAATTTATGTAGAATTGCAATTACTGATTCCTTGAATTTTTGGTGGATATTGTCACTAAAACCAGAATTGCATTTGTGGGAAGGTTTTAAAAATTACTCTTTTAAATTATTTAATTTCTTTAATGCAGTTATAGGATTATTAGGTTTTCTATTTTGGGGGGAAGTAATTAGGTTTATTTATTTATTCATTTATTTATTATTATTTTATTTAACAGAGGTACTGGGGATTGAACCCATGACCTCATGCATGCTACAACTCTATTTCAAGGGCAGAAGTGAAGCAGCAGCCATATTTGTAGCTCAAACATGTCATCATTTCTCTGCTGACTTATCTCACTGATGTGAGGCAATGGCTGTGACTACAAATGTCACATCTTCTTTGGGATCCTTTTTAGCTTCTTTGACTTTCAGGCCAGGTTTGTGCTTAGCTCTGGGGTGAAGGGCCCTAGTTTCTGCAGTGCATCCATACCATCAAGGTCAGAGGCAAAGAGCAGTGACGCTGGTGTTAGTCTGTCCTGGAGGTCTTCAGTTCTTGACTGTGGGTTCCAGTTTATTTTTGTTCTCTTCCATTTTACATCCATCTTCTCGTCCTGGCGCCTGTCCTGTGGACCTCAAGCTACAGCATAAGAGGCAAAAGACAACAGACGTGCAGAGACTGCTGAATTGGCTTCTGCTGAATCAGTAAGGTCGTCACTGTCACAAATTCCTTAGTATATTGTCTCCTAGTGGTTCTGCGTCTCTAATGGAACCTGACTCATATGGCCAGTAATCCCAATGTCTTATTTTTCCTGTTGTTTCAGGCAAATTTGGAGCCCAAAGTGACTGACACCATGTGGGGAGGAAATCATTCGGTGGTGTCTGAGATTGTGTTGGTGGGACTCACCAGTTCTTTGGAGATGCAACTTGTCCTCTTCCTAGTTTTCTCTGTGTTCTATGTAACAGGTGTTTTAGGAAACCTCCTCATTGTGCTCACAGTGATCTCTGACTCCCATTTACACTTCCCCATGTACTCCTGCTAGCCAACCTCTCCTTTATTGACATGTGGGTTTCCTCCGTTACAGCTCCCAAGATGATTTCTGATCTTTTCAAGGAGAGAAAAGTAATCTCCTTCCAAGGCTGCATTGTTCAGATGTTCTTCATTCATGTTACTGGAGGCACTGAGATGGTTCTGCTCATCGCCATGGCCCTTGACCGTTATGTGGCTATATGTAGGCCTCTCTGCTACCTGACTATCATGAGCTTCAGAACTTGTATTTTACTCTTGCTTGCTGCCTGGACCATTGGAATCATCCATTCACTGATCCAACATGTATTTGTTGTAAGCCTACCGTTCTGTGGCCCCAATGAAGTGGACAGCTTTTATTGCGATCTTCCCCGATTTATCAGGCTTGCTTGCACAGATACTTACAGATTGGAGCTCATGGTCACTGCCAATAGTGGCTTCATCTCCCTGGGAACTTTCTTCATTTTGATTATCTCCTATGTCTTCATCTTGGTCACTGTTTGGCAACGTTTTTCAGGTGGCTTGTCCAAGGCCCTCTCTACGCTGTCAGCTCACATCACAGTGGTAGTCTTATTTTTTGGTCCGTGTATTTTTGTGTATTCATGGCCATTTTCTACAGTGCCAGTGGATAAATTCCTTGCTATTTTTGACATAATTATCACCCCATTTCTGAACCCTGCCATCTACACTTTTAGGAACAAAGAAATGAAGGTGGCAGTGAGGAGGATACTCAGTCAGGTGTTGAGTTTCAGGAAGCTGTTTTGAGTGCTTTTGATTTCAATAAAGACAAGCAACTCTAACATTCCCTGCCCATGCCACAGATGTGAATCCAATGAAACACAGCACCATGATGCTTTACTTACTAGTTTAATTACCAATGTCCAGAATTTTCTTAATGTGTTTTCTGCCTACAACCAAGAAGGATATGGTATTCTTCTTTCTTGTGCAATGTGATGGAATAAAAAGTATTAATATAGGACTATTTCCACATTTTCTTGTCCCTCCTTGATAAAGAGGAATCTGGACTGGCCTCTTTTATTTCTTTTCCTACTCTGAGTTTTGAGGATTCTCATATGTCAGATTGACTTTTGGTGTTTCTGACACAGAATCTGAAGAACAGTGCTTTGGAAATATGACAAAATTTGCAATTATTCAGAATAGTATTTTTTTCCATTAGGTTTTGTAGTGAGAAATGTGGGAAAAGCTGTAATGTGTGAAAAAATAGATAAAATATAAAAAGGTGATTTTAAAGAGATATTATTGGCTATCTCTTATACTTTAGTTAATAAAAGCAAAAAGCTAAAGTTATTTTGAATTATTTTTGATTAAAAAAAATCACATCATCCTGAAACTGGATTACTGGATTATGGCTTCTTAAGCATTTCAGATAGTGCACATGGTAACTATGAATTAAGCCTTATAACTACTACAGTTCTTTCAAAAGCTGTATTCCTATGCTGTCTGGGGATCTGAACAATGGAGGCTAGGTAATGGGCAAAGACAATGACCTATTTAATAATTCTGTCCCAGTTAGTGCTGATCTTTGCCCTGAGTATATTGAAATCAGCACTGATTCCTGAGTTAGGTAAACTTCTTTTTCAGTGACATGGTTATATGCACAGACTCTTGAGGCAGACTGCATGATTTCAACTTAGCTCTGCTTTTTACTAATGCACAAATTGCTTAACCTCTTTATGCCTAAATTCTGTCATTTATGCCTAAATTCTGTCATCTGTAAAATGAAACGTCTGAAATTTCTAATACTCGATGTTTTAACTTACAAAAATGGCAGTTCCTTACGGCTAAAGGTACTTTTCTCATAAGTTAACTGAATTAATATTTGTAAAATGCTTTAAACAATTCTCGGTCTATAATGGTATGTAAGTGCCCATTCAATAAAATGAAATAAAACATTAAAGCCACTTCTCAGTTTTGATGTTCCATGTTATCTACAAATTACTTATTTCCTTTCTAACTCCATTCATTGGACATTGATCAAGGAATTGCTCTTGTTCTAAGAGGAGTAGGGTATTTTCGATTATTAAATTCCTTGGACAGAGAGAGTTCAAAATGCCACAATTCAATTTACTTTCTACACTTTGCTTCTCTTGTATTCAAATTGCCTTCTTAAACACTATGCAATAGTTCTATGAAGCTTGTTTTGGTTATCTATGGTTCTTTTTACAATTTAAAATTAAAAAAAAATTTTAATTGACGTACAGTTTATATACAATAATATATAAGTTACAGGTCTATAATATAATGATTCATAATTTCCTATCTAATAGCTTCTACCTCTTAATTCCCTACCCCCATATTGCCCTTCCCCTCTTCTCTTTCCCCACTGGTAACAACTAATTTTTTCTCTATATCTGTGAGTCCGTATCTTTTTTTGTTGTATTCACTAGCTTGTTGTACTTTTTAGATTCTGCATATAAGTGATATCATAGTGCATTTGACTTTCTCTGTCTGACTTATTTTACTTAGAACAATGCCTTCCGAGTCCATCTATGTTGTTGCAAATGGCAACATTTCATTTTTTTATGGCCGAGTAGTATTCCGTTGTATATATATACCACATCCTCTTTATTATCTGTGATGCTTTTTAATGTGCTGGAAGAAGCTACCAAGAAATTACCAAGCCGACTACATTATGAAAAAAAATTTCATAGATAGAAATTCAATTAATCAAAGAAGGTATTGAATATGTCCTATATTCTAAATCCTGTGTCAGTTAACTGCAAAAAATTGTATTAGACGTATTCAACTTAATTGTAGGAAGGGACAATGGGTCTCTGAGGCAAAAATCACAGCAAGTAACTAAGGGATGTTGTAGGATGTGCGGACTCAACAGAAAGGTTTGAGTAGAGGGGATTGATGAATTTGTGAACATTATGGAATAGAGTTAGAAGCCATGATATACCAGTCTTCAGAGACAAGTGCAGGCCTTGGTAGGAAAGAAGCTCACGGAGAGCTCTGGAGGCTAAGGGCAGACTGACACCACAGCATGACAGGAGGTAGATACCTACTCTATCTCAGTGCATAACCAGGGTCCTCAAAGCCTGAAAACATTTGGCCCTGCCAACTCCAGTGAGACATTTTGCTCTTCTGAGCCATTTTGGACTTTCTGTGGCTTGAGTACACCAAGCTCATGGTCTGAGTCCTGTACACTGGCCCTTCCCTCCACCTGCAGAGAGCTTCTCCTGGGTGTCCGCAGGGCTGTAACTCATTATTCAGATTTCAGCTAGTCATTCTCTGTCATGTGCTTTGTTTAATGTCTTCATGACTTTACATTTATTTGAAAGACTGCTTTGTAAATTATTTTTTGTTTCTCTCCACAGGGAAAAAAGGTCCATAAAGCAGAAAATAAGATTTTTTTTGTTCTTTGTACCTAGAGGTCTGCATGGCCTACAGTGGGAAGTCAATAATTGTTTTTTTCCCAAAGAGCGATGGTAAATAAAAGCTGAGAGGGAGAACGAAACAACTCTTCCCTTCTGAATCACAAGAAGTGGGAAAGAATGGGAAAATCTAGTAGATGTAGCACAAAGGTTAAAGTAAACTAATGCAGGATAACAAACCAGTAGACTCTAAAGTACATTTGTAGGTTATATAAAGATAAGCACAAGGCAGAAAAGAAATTACCAAAATGATATCACTCACATATAACTGTCAAAATTTCTTTTATCATTTTTATTTACGTATTTAAAAATTACACAAAGTAAGATCACATTGTTCTGCAACTCATTTAACAATATTATTTGTAAGTCATTCTATGATTTTCTTTCTGGCCTCTCTAGTTTGTTCCATTGATCTGTATGTCTGCCTTTCAGTTACTGAAAATTTGTCATATAACTTAAATCAGGAATAGGGATATCTCCCATCTTATTCTCCTTTCTCAAAATCATACAAATGGCCAAAAAGTAAATGAAAAACAAATGCTCAACATTATTAATTATCAGGGGAATATAAATCAGAACTATAATGAGAACACCTCACATCTGTTAGGATGGCTACCATCAAAAATAATAATAATAAGTGTTGGTGAGGTTGTGGTTACTGAAAAATATTGCATTGAATGTAAATATCACATTTTCTTTATCCATTCATCTGTCAATGGACATTTGGTTATTTCCATATCTTGGCTATTGTGAATAATGCTTCAATAAACATGGAAGTACAGATATCTCTTTGATATAGGAGTTCTGTTCTTAATATTTTGAGGAATCACAATATTGTTTTCCATAACGGCGGTACCAATTAATTTTCCCAAAAGTGTTGAAGAGTTCCATTTTCTCCACAGAAAGAAACCCACGTATAGATGGTCAACTAATCTTTGACAAGAGTTTCAAGAATACACAATGGGGAAAGAATAGTCTCTTCAACAAATGGCATTGGGAACACTGAAAACTGAAGATCCACCTGCCCCCCAAGCCACCCATAAAAAGGAAATTGGGTCCCTAACTTACACCCAACACAAAATTCACCTCAATAACGGCAAAAACTTAAGTGTAAGTCTAAACTATAAACTTCTAGGAGAAAACATAGGGGTAAAGTTTCTTTACATTGGTCTTGGCAATGGTTTCTTGTATATAACACTTAAAACACATGTAACAAAAGCAAAAATAAACACTTTGCACTACATAAAACTAAAAAGCTTCTGCACAGCAAAGGAAACAATCAACAGAATGGAAAGGCAACCTATGGAACGGGAGGAAATCTTTGCAAACCATAAGAGTTTATATAAGAGGTTAATTTCCAAAATATCTAAGAAACTCAAATAACTCAAAAGCAAAGACCAAATAACTCAATTAAAAATGGGCAAAGGTTTAAACAGACATTTCTATAAAGAAGACATACAAATATATAACTTTGATTTGCTTGATGTAGTTAATAAGATGACTGCCTTGTTGTTAGTCTTTTCAAAGAAGCAACTTTTGGCTTTGTTGGTCTTCCCTACTTTATATTTATTTTCAGGATTTTTGATTTCTGCTCTTACGTTTTCTACTTTCTCTGAATGTATTCTATTTATTTTCTAGCTTCTTATGTTGGAAAGTTAGCTCTTCAATTTTTGGGCTTTTTTCTTTTCTCATTTCCATTGAAGTACATGTAGGCTTTCATACGCCACAAGTTCCATTCTAAGTATTTTAAATTTTCCACAAATTTTTCATGGAAACACAAATTATTTAGAAGTTTTAAAATTGGAAAATATGTTAGAATTTTAAAAAATCTTTTATAAATTTGTAACTTGATCGCATTTGGTTATAGATTCAAGTCATTCTGATATTGATTCTTTGAAATATGTTAAATTACTTATGTTCTCTCACTTGGTCAGTTTTTGTAATTGCTCCATGTGTGTTTGAAAAAACAGTGTTCTTTAGTTGCTGGGTACAAAGTTCCTTGTATTTCAAACATATTATGATCGCTTACTCAATCATTAATATTGTATGTAATTGTTCAAATCTATAATAACATAGCTATTTTTTGTCTATTTGACATATAATGTGAGAAAGGTATTGAAGTCTTCTATCACGTTTGAAAAAATGTTGTATTGAATGAATTTCTGCTTTATATATTTTGAGACTATGATATTAATTGTATACAACTTTAGAATGTCCCTGGTGAATTGAACCTTTCATTATATAGTAGTACTTTCTGTTCCTAATAATGCCTTTTCATTTAACATATGTTGTCTGATATAGATATAGCTGTGCTAGTGGGTTTCTCTGGATATATAATTTTCCTAGTATTTTTACTTTTACCTTTTTTCTACCTGTATTTTTTATATATGCATCTTATAAATGGCACATAGATGCATTTTTAAAGTCTATTATGATATTCTCTACAAATATGTAGAGCCCAGACAATAATAGCTAAACTTCACGGAATTCATGTAAGAGCTGATCATTGGTAGAGTCTGTGTTTATGAGGAATGAACCATTTGGATACATTAACTGTAAAAATTATTCTAAGCTACATCAGAAAAAATTGGCCAAGCATATTCTAAAAATGAATATTTGTTGAATACTGACTGTTCTGCACTGAGCACCACTGCTTGCTTGCCTTTATTGATCAGGTTAAGGCAGGGTGTGGTGGGGTGTCAGAGCTAATCAACTGTGATTCTTTGTAGGAGCTAATATGAAGCAATAATACCTGAAGAAGGATGGTAATAATATAAGTGGAGGAAAAGATTATAGAATAATAAAAGAAAAGTACAAGAACCTCTTTTATGAAATGTGATCAAGGAAGATTATATCTATGGAAAAGGTATATATCTATTTAAAAACTTTCAGACATAATAATTCCTCTTATCCTCCAGTAATAAACATTTTATAACCTGACAGTATTCTGATGAAACAAATCTGCAGTTTAAGGTCCTGAATTTTGAGTCTGCTGGGACTGAGAAGCAGCTAGAGAGTGAAAATTGCTACATTGAGAGACAGCTTCATGCTCTGTGGTTTCTCACTTGCTGTTACCTCCTTGTTCTCAATGAAGAGTGTTTTTGCCATGAAACTTCCAGTCAGTACTAGAGTACAGCAACACTCTTTCCCTTTCCTGACTCATTTTCAAGCATAAATATTTCTGTATATTGATCTAAGGTACCATTAAATCTGGTACCTAGAAGCTACTTTCTTTCCTCTGTTCTTCTGTTCTTTTTATTCCCTGGGTGAAAATCAGTCTGGACTCTGAGGCATGATTCCCAGAAAAATCCAATCAATGAAGGGCTGGCTATTCCCAAGACTCACACCAACATTTGGTCACCAAATGCTAATTATAATTTTTTTTTTTTTTACTTGGAAAACAGTATTAAACTCTTTGCTTTGGAAAGGTTACAATCTCGATCAGATTGTGAAACTGCCCTCTCCCGAACCGAGAAAAATGCTCCTACTTCAAGGACAGTTATGTAAAACGTATGTAAAACAAACAGCAGATTGAAAATGAATCCTACTTATCCTTGGGTCTCTCCCCAGGGATTGATTGCTCAGTATTATTTTCCTCTCTTTACTTAATCTAGTTTGTTATTTGACATATTTGATGCATATGTAATTTGAACAAGGCACAAAAAAGAGTATCAAGATGAATAAAGTATGGCTCTTGCTCAGGGTACCGGGCAAGAGTGTTTTGGAGGAGATGACACTAAGCAGGCTGGTGAATGAAGGCTGGGAATTTTGACTAGAAGAGGGTGTTCCAGGGAGGAGGAAAAGCATGATGTTTTCATCTTTTCTATTTCTTTTTAAAAATTTGTAATTTTTCATCTATTCTATTCTATTCCTTTCTGTTCTCCAATTCTGTTATTTCCTTCCAGTTTTTTCACAGTAGATAAATTCCCAAGTGATGTTTTCAATTTCTGTGTTTTATAAGGTCTCAAATTTTCTCATTGGGTCTCTTAATCTATCAAACTAATTCTTCTTTTTCTCTTTCAGAAATTATAGCTCTTATAAATGGAGACTTTCTATCTTTGCACACAATTTGGAGAGCATTGATCTACCATCTGAGGAGAATAGATTCTTTGTATAACTGAGATAAGAGAGGGTTCTTGTTCTTACTGTCTTTCTTTGTCAATAGGATTAATAACATTTTCATCACTGGATATGAGTCATTTCTAGGGCTCAGAGAATATTCATTTTGGTTGTTTTTGATGCAACACAAATGAAGCAGACAGTGGAATCCAGGAAACCACCACTGTCATGTGAAAAGTTCACTATATGGAACTCAGATCAGGTATAGGCAACTCAGAAGTTGTCAAATTGTTGATGTCTCTTTCTGTTGTGCAAGGAGGGCGGGTTAAGACTGGGAGAGTTGTAGCAGACTGGAATACTCAGGAAGCATGATACAACTAGGGACAGACATAAGTAAAATAAAAATACTATGAGAGTTACGGAAGTTGGGTTTTATACAAACCCAGGTGATTGCATGATTTCCTCCTAACACTTCATGTACAAGTAGCTCAATCTGTAAGTGGTTTAATTGAAAATGATGCTTTGGAGGCTCAGAACTCAAAGAATATAAGATCTTGGTGAGGATGACTTGCATAGCTAGTGACAGTAGGAGGGTAGCAGACAATGAGCAAGAGTGGAAGGCAGTATGACAAGATGGGGAGGAGCTGGGGATGACGTGGTAGACACCAAAGACCCACTTGCCTTCTATGAAGTTCTATCAAGTACCTTGGTAGTAAAAGCTACTTCCTCATGCCCATGAAGTTATTTCTGACTTTAGGTTGTGAGTGACGTAGTGAGTAGTGTAGTGAAAAAAGCCTGAACTCTGGAGTCAACTTTTTTTTTAAATTAATGTTTTTTCTTTAAAGAGACATACATGGGCGAAATAGAAAATATATAAAAGTATAAACAAGATGGAAAAAAATCACTTAGTTCCTTCCTAGAAAGCAACTGTTAAAATTTGACTATTCCTTCAAGTACTTTTTATTCAACTGCATCTTTAAAGCAATGGCAAAATGGAGTTTGAATTTGACACTTAGCTGTGCAAAATTAGGCAATTCGTTTAATCTCTTTGAGTCCTTATTTACTTATCTATAACATAGGGATCATATTCCTCCTTCCTACGCTCTTTCTTGTTATTGGGCAACAAAAAGGATGAGAGATTTTTAGAGGATGACAATAAATTTTTAGAAAAAGGAATTAATGTTATAAGTTTTGGTATTTATATCCTGCAGGAAACAATGAAAAAAACAAATTTAAATACAACGTTCATGTTAAGACACATCTTAAAGAAACTGTCTTAGCTGAAATTATGTGAAAGAATAGGAACATTCTTAATTCAGATGAGTTTATAACATATGGCTAATAATGACCAATAACATTCTTTTATACAGTGATTTATTTCCAGAGGGTATATAATACAGCATAATATTTATAATGTTAATATATGATATATAATTAATACAATATTAATGTTTTCTAAAGCCAATATGAGATCAGAATAAAGAGAAGTATGACCTGTAATAGTCAGAAATTAATTGTAGTATACTTATGATTAGATAGACTCTTATTACCATGCTACAACCAAGATTTATTAACACTTTAAAGAAATAGAAATGATGTGCAGATAGACAGTAGGATCAGAGAACTCCTAATATGTCAAAAAGAGTTGAGAAAAGAGATGCCATTAATAATTAAAAGTGTTTATCCTGGATATCATAAAATTAAGGAGAGGTGTAATAGTCAAAAAAATTGTATGGCTGAGTCACTGTCCAAAAGACTTAGTTCATGACTCCTATGACATTTTTCATTTGCATGAAAGATCAATATCTGGTGGTAACAATAATTTCTATCTCTACTGAGGACTCAGCAGAAGGAAATAATGCTAAATAATCATCCTAAGTAGCTTATGTCTAAGGGTTCGGAGAGGAGTGAGAAAACCATGTATGGCACCCTAAAAAGGATGCCCACAACAGGTTTTAGTATTTACATACTTGTTCATATTTAAAATTATGCTGTGCATTGTCTATTTAGGCACGATCTGCCCTTTGGCCTCTAAGCTACAAGGATGTAAGTCTTTCCCTATGTTAATGACTCTAGTTAGAATTCTTACCTGAGGAATTACTTTCCTCAGGTGTAACCTGTAGAACAGACATTATCAACAGGGAGAGAGATGACAACATCTTTGCACATCCCACTATTGCCAACATTTCTCAGAAAACAGGAAATGGTGAACAGTGTTAGATGATGCGGAGAGATCAGAAGGATGAAGACTTAGCTACTCTGAGGTATCTGGTGATCTTCATGAGACCCGTTTAAAGAAGGTGGAGGGGAGAGCAGTCAGACTGCAAGGAGTTAAGGAGGAGGTCATTGATGGGCAATACAGCAGATAGTACTGAGGGGGAATAAATATTTCTTGACAGAAGGAGCATCTTGGATAGATGGTACAGAGCCAAATTACAGAAGCACATTCTAAATTAGAAATTTGTACTTTCAAAGGCAATAAGAACCACTGGACATGTTTTGGTGGCAGCAGGTATATAATCAAATTGCTACATAGGAAGAGACGTCTGATGGCCATATTCAGGTTAGATGGGGAGAGATCAGTTGTCCTGTGTTCCAGAATTTCAGTTATGATTAGTGAAAGCAAATGAAGACTTGAGAAGAGCAGGATGGATGGGATGCTTGTAGTATTGTAATAGATCTGAAAGAAGAGCTGCATTGGAAGAAGCAGATGCTAATTTCAAGAAAAAATAATAATAGCATGTAAAAGGCTTCAAGATTAATCCATTTCCTTAAGAAAACCTAAGGAATTTCAGTAAAAAACCTACTATGCTCAATCAGAAAATGTGATAAGGTGGCTACATATAAGACAAAAAGAGTATTTCTCCTTTCTGGCAACAGGAACCTAGAAATGGAAAAGATACTCCATTCACATTGCCAAGAAAAAAAAGTTTAAAAAATACACAGGAATAATTTTCACAGAGAAGTTACAGAACATGTCAAAAAAATGACAAAATCTTATTAAGGAACATGAAACAAGGTTTGAACAGATGGATAGATGCTTGATGTTTTTGAATGGGAAGACACCATCATAACAATGTTACTTCATTAGAAGTTAATGTACAAATTTAATGCAATTTGAATCAAGAGGTCCAATGGAGTTTTGGGGTCTTTAAGTTAAATGGAATATTATATACTCAAGAATAACCAAGAAAACATGGAAAATACCAACAACGAAGGAGGGACCTGCTTTGTCGGATACCATGACATAGTATAAAGCCACTGCTATGAACTATTGATACTTTTACAGAAGTTGATACATGTATCAGTGGAAACAGAATAAAGAATTTAGAAGCAGGTCCCAAAATATTTGAGAATTCAGCAACAGTGAAAATGGTAAGTAAATTCAGTGTGGCAAGATTGGGCCACATAACACAAGGTACCAGTACAATTCTATTCATCTGGAAGAAGTTAAAAGTGGACTTACATTTTAAACCATATACAAAAGTAATAGAGCACAGTCCTAAATAGAAAAGAAAAAATAATAAAATATTGAAAGAAAATCTGAGAGTGTACATGTATGATCCACGAGCAAAGGATAGCTTAAGATTAAACTCAGAAGCTATAAAACATTAAGAGCTGTATTTAATCATGTAACAACTGAACTTGGGTATAACAAAAGAAACCATAAACAAAAATAATATGTAATTGATTTAGAAAAATATATAATGAATGACAAAAGCTTAGTATCTATACTATAAAAAGAGAGCTCAAAAATTGACAAGAAAAAGATAACATAATAGGAAATAGGAAAAAGCATGGAAGGGCAATTTACAGAAGAGCAAATCCAAACTGCAAAAAAACGCATGTTCAAAATGACTGGTCGTCAGGGATATGAAAGTTACTGTAACAAAATCACTTTATACTCACTATACTGGCAACAATTTGAAAAAGTATAAACATTTATTCTTATGAAAATATGTGTTATTACAGTCTTTTTGGAAAGAATTAGGTAAAACTACTAAATTAAAAATACGTGTTTTTTGATCCAGTGATCCCATTCTTGGGAATTCATGCCATAGACAGGGAAGCATTAATACACAAGGATATATGTGTAAGCATATTTCTTTGCATCATTGCCTGTAGGTCCCCCCAAACTAGAACTAGGTTAACACTGGTTAATAGGGAAATTAGTAAATAATGGTCTATCCACAGTGTGAAATAGGCAGCCATTAAAAATGATAAATTACAGCACCTCTCCAG
This sequence comes from Camelus dromedarius, assembly GCF_036321535.1. Lineage (NCBI taxonomy): Eukaryota > Metazoa > Chordata > Mammalia > Artiodactyla > Camelidae > Camelus > Camelus dromedarius. Next base: position 28,906,422 of record NC_087440.1, read on the forward strand.
CAGCTCCCTGTGCCTGTTTGCACATGTTTCCATGTTGTGGCATACTTCACTGTAGATACTAGGAAGGACAAATCTCTCTTGTTTCTTAATGCACCTCTCTTAAATTCTTAGTTGCCTTTGTCTCCATTTTCCCTTCTTGATTATGCACCGATGCCCAAACCTGACTTGAGGTCCATGATTAAATGATACCCAAGATACAGGCATGAAAAAAATGTCTGATTCTGGCTCTTTGTGATCCTTTTACTATGTGAGCTCTAAGTAACTGTATACAGCAACAAAATGATCTTTAGTTTTCGTTGCTTGTGCAACTGTATAGCCAGGACTTTCCTTCCAACTTACAAATTATGTTTTTCTCCCTCTTATGCTCTTCAGGTAACTTCAGGGTCAGCCTTGTGCACGAAGTTGATGGATGGAGGAAACCGCTCGGTGGTGTCTGAATTTTTGTTGCTGGGACTCACCAATTCTTGGGAGATTCAGATTCTTCTTTTTCTATTTTTCACAATATTTTATATAGCAAGTATGCTGGGAAACCTTCTCACTGTGCTCACAATCCTCTCAGACCATCATTTACATTCCCCCGTGTACTTTTTGTTGGCAAATCTCTCCTTCATTGACACAGGTGTTTCCAGCATTGCAAGCCCTAAGATGATTTATGACCTTTTCAGAAAACATAAAGTCATCTCCTTGAAAGGGTGCATAACTCAGATGTTCTTTATTCATACTGTTGGTGGCACAGAGATGGTGCTGCTCATAGTCATGGCCTATGACCGATACATTGCTATCTGTAAGCCCCTCCACTACCTGACCATCATGAGCCTAAGAATGTGCATTTCTCTTCTAGCTGTTGCCTGGACCATTGGACTCATCCACTCTGTGGCCCAGCTTGCTTTTGTTGTGAACTTACCCTTTTGTGGTCCCAACAAGATGGATAGCTTTTATTGTGATTTTCCTCGATTCATCAAACTTGCGTGTACAGACACATACAGACTGGAGTTTTTGGTCACAGCCAACAGTGGTTTCATCTCCATGGGCACCTTCTTTATCTTGATTGCGTCTTACATCTTCATCCTGGTCACGGTTCGCAGACACTCTTCAGGTGGTTCATCCAAGGCCCTCTCCACTCTCTCAGCTCACATTACCGTAGTGGTCTTTTTCTTTGGCCCTTGCATTATTGTCTATGTGTGGCCTTTCCCTACCTTACCCATAGATAAATTTTTAGCCATCTTTGATGCCCTTATTACTCCTTTAATGAACCCTATTATCTATACATTTAGAAATAAGGAGATGAAGGTGGCAATGAAGAGACTGCTTGGTAAGGTTTTAAGTTTCAGGAAGAATTTTTTCTCACACAGTACAAGAAATTCAGGCTGATCTTGATTATTTTCAGAAGTTAATCTCTTTTATTATACTTTTCACAAATCTTTTCAGTGTAGTACTGGTTTTCAGTACCCTCTGTGAAATCTCTCATTAAGGACTCTGTTCTGAGCTGGTCAGTTTTTCACAGGCTCCTTGATCTAAGGAAACTGAAAACACTAGGGAGGGGTGAATTCAGCACTGGAATGTAGTGTCCTTTTCAGTTACTACTGAAGACATTGGTAAAGGCGGAAATGTCGCATATTGGGTACATTTTCCATCAAAAGAAAATGTTGGATGCTCTTCTCTTTGGTAGTGATTCTCAAAGATGTATCTTTTCTAATATACATGAATATCAATATCCAAGCCCTCTGAGTTTTTCAGTGTCTATGTATCTGGAGGAAAAAACAAAATGAAGAAAATAGCCTAGGTAGCTTTGAGAATTTGAGGCTGCTAACATCTGGACTTGACCATCCACACTCCAATTTAATTGACACTAAGGGTTTTAGATTTAGTTAGGATTGGAAGGTGAAATTTGGGATAACTCAGAGTGACAACTCAGGAAACATTAATATCATTAATTAATCAAATTTTGGGGGAATAGATGATGTAAAATCCTATACTCCTCAGTGTGTGAGATAATTATGTTTTAACCTGTTTATTTCCTAAGCAACAGCCACCATTTTTATATGGCAAAGAAAGCTATTTGAATATTAAAATATTATAAATGGATTGAATACTTTGCAGCTAAAAGAGGCAACACTAAATAAAAATGCAAAGGATTTCTATATTATGGGAACCAGATTACTGACTAAATGAAAAACAAAGTGTCGAAAGTACAAAAGAAAATTTATTACAGAACTGTTTAACTGAAGAAATATAAATGGTATAATGAAGTAATGTATTAAAAGTTTTCATGTGATAAAATACATCATACAATTATGATAAAACAGATATATTGTTCAGAAATAATTTAAATAACTAAAGAGTATCTCATTGTCCTTTTCTTTTTTAAAGGAAAGTTTGTTTTCATTATTTATTTATTTATTTAATTGGACTATAGTTGACTTATAACATTGTATATTTCAGGTGTACTGCATAGCAATTTGGGTTTCTTTTTTTTGCAGATTGTAGGTTATTACAAGATATTGGGTATAATTCCCTTTTCCATACAGTAAATCCTTGTTGCTTATCTATTTTGTGTATAGTAATTTGTATCTGTTATTCCCATACTCCTAACTTGTCCTTACCCTGCTCCATCTCCCCCTTGACAACCATGAATTTGATTTCTATGTCTGTGCATCTGTTTTCCCATTTTTTATATAGAGTCAGTTGTATTATTTTTTTAGATTCCACACATAAGTGATATCACGTAGTATTTGTCTTTCTCTGTCTGATTTATTTTACTAAGGTCCATCCATGTTGCTGCAAATGCAAAGTTTTATTCTTCTTTTTATGGCTGATTAATATTCTATTGTATATATACATCACATCTTTATCCATTCTTCTGCTGGTGGACACTTTGGTTTCTTCCATATCTCAGGAATTATAAATAATGCCACTGTGAACATTGGGGTGCATGTATCTTTTCAAATTCGTGGGGTTTTTTTTCCAGATATATACCCCTGAATGGAATTGCTGGGTCATTTTGTAGTTCTATTTTTTAGTTTTTTGAGAAATCTCCATACTATTTTCCACAGTGGCTGCACCAATTTACATTCCTACCAGTGTATGAGGGTTTCCTTTCCTCCACATCCTCGCCACCATTTGCTCTTTGTGTCCTTTTTGATGATAGCCATCATGACAGGTGTAATGAGGAGATACCTCATTGTGGTTTTGATTTGCATTTCTCTGATGATTAGTGATGCTGAGCATGTTTTCATGTGCCTGTTGGCCATCTGTATATCTTCTTTCAAAAGATGTCTATTTAGGTCTTCTGCCCATTTTTTTTGATTGGATTGTGTTTTCTTGATAATGAGTTGATGAGCTGTTTGTGTATTTTGGATATTAACCTCTTGTCAGTTGCATCGTTTGCAAATATTTTTCCCGATTTCGTAGGTTGTCTTTTCCTTTTATTAATGGTTTCCTTTGCTACCTCACTGTTCTTTTTGAGTTACCAAATGAACCTCTGAATGATCATCGTCAGCAACAGACTGTTAGTAAAGGATGGGAAGATAATGTTTAAGGTTAAAATTAATGGTTCTAACAAATCTTTACCCTCTCCCCTTCACAAATTTGCCAGTAAACAGCAGCTAAAAGATTAGACCCTCACAAGCTTGAGGAAAGATATTTTGGCTCTTCTCTTTTTTAGTTCTTGCCTTCATGCATTAAACATTTTCATCCTATTTTTAAAATTGAGTTATAATTGACATTTAACATTACATTGGTTTCAGGTGTAGAACATAATGATTTGGTATTTGTATATATTGTGAAATGTCACCACAATATTCTAGTTAACATTCATCATTACATACAATTAAAATTTTTTTCTTATGGTGAGAACTTTTAAGATCTATTTTCTTAGCAACTTTCAAATATACAATACAGTATTATTAGCTATGGCCACTATGCTGTACATCACATCTTCAGGACCTAGTTTATAACTGGAAGCTTAAACCATAAAAAAAATTTTTTGAGGGGGGAAAGTGGATTATATGATTATTTATAAATGCTTATACAATGAATAACCAGACAACATTAATTTTTCTTTCTTTTTAATTAAATATTTTGGAGTTAAATAAGCAAAGCCACAATTATTCAATTGATTTTTTTCCTTCTTCACATGTAATGATGAAATAGGATCTTATACCTGGATTGTGAACAAATCAAGAGATAAGTAACAAGGGCATTAATGCAGTAGTGAACACCAACCCCCCTCCATCCCCAGACCCAATCTTCCCACAGACACTACCAGTTAAACCACAGACTGCAGACTAGGTCTGAAGAGTGACTCACTTTCCATGAATTCCTCTAGAGCTGAGAAGGCTTTTCTCAATCTGATGTGTACCCCTACAGCCACAAAACGGAGCAACAGGGAAAATACTGAGACTATATCCAAGGTCCTCACCCAGTGGCTTCTGCCTCAGAATAAAATAAATTAAACCATGTATTTTTTTTAACCAGCTTTCCTTTGGTGTATATGTAGTCAGTCGTCAAATTTTACTAATAGGAAGCACGCTATAACACATCATTGTGTATTTTTTTGATTATTTTCTAGAATAAAGTAGCTATGTAACTCCTGGGCAAAGAGTAACCATATCCTTAAGGCTTTGGTTCATATTACTAACTGTTCTCCTGAATAAGGAGGATTTGTCATGGACATAGAAAACAAAATAGGATTACCAAAGGGGAAACAGCGGGGAGGGATAAATTAGGGATTGGGGACTAACAGACACACATTACTATATAAAAAATAGATAAACAATGGGGACCTATTGTGTAGCACAGGGAACTGTATTCAGTTTCTTGTAATAGTATATAATGGAAAAGAATCTGAAAATACGTGTATGTATAACCTAATCACTTTGCTGTACACCTGAAACTAGCATTATAAATCAACTACATTTCAATAAAAATTTTTTAAAAGATTAGACTCTAAGTGTTTTCATTTTTATTCAAATCAATATATATTCAAATTCCCCTTGATTTATTTACAAGTTTCAAGCTTAATAGCTTCCTAACTCTTAAATTTAGGGCACCTGGTTTGCTAAGAGTTTTCATCAAGAAAATGTGCTGTATGTTGTCAAATGTTGTAACTTGTGTTGAGTACTCTGTGTCATAGTTTTTTGATGGTTTTGGTTCTTTGGATGGGTGCTCTTTCAATCTGGAAAGTCAAGTCTTCCTTTATTTCTGGAAAATGTTCTTAAGTGAGAGCCTTAACGATGTGTTCTGTTCCATTGTGTTTTCTTCTTTGGGACCCCAATTACGTGTACATTGAAACTTTCGTATCTGTGTCTTCTCTCTACACCTTTTAATCTCTTACATCATTTCCACTTCGCTGTCCTTATCCCTGTCTTTATCTCTCCTATTGTGTTTCAGCAGTGTCTGCTTCCCCTTGGTCTCTTTCACAGACATTTTACCTTCATATCTGTGATGACTATTTTTTCTGCTATTCTTTCTTGAGATATGTCTGTTCATACTTAGTCTCTTTTCCTGTCAAATATTTTTGAGCTTTTACATCTTGATGTTTTTTTTTTTTTATAAAGTTGATCACTCCTGTAATTTTAAAAAATTCATGGTGAAATATTTGGTCATGATTTTTATCTGCTGAGTGGTGATATTTTTCTGGACTCTCTTTCCTAACATTTGTTTTTAATTGTGTAGATCTTGTGATGGCTCTTTTTATTTTTAATTTTTGGAATTTAAATTAAATTTAAAATAAATAAATTAATTAAAAATTTTTTCAAATTACTTCAAATTTACTTAGCATTTTACAATTTAGAAAGCACAGTTGTTTGTGGTTATCTTACACTCTTTCCTATTACAAAACGATATATTGCCCCAATATCTTGTTTTCTATATCCTTTTACCCTCTTTCCATCTCTTTCTTCTACTTCCTCCTTTATATTTTCTCTTTCTTAGGCCTTTTTTTTGGGGGGGTGGTGAAAATTTAATGTAAAGATTCCAAATGAGTAATTTTTCCATTTGCCTAGCTTGGGGTCTATTCTTCATTCTGGATACATCATTTCTTGTGGTTGAAGGTTCTGTCTCTGAGCCTGGGGTGAAGGTAGGTAAGGAGAAAGCAGAGTGATGTTCCATACATGGAGGCATATTGCCCTGGTCGCTACAGAATGGCCCTCTGACCATGCTCTTTCCCCCTGTGTTTCTACCCTCTAGGGACAATGTAGTGTTTGTCTTTCTCCTCTCCTGTTCTCTCCTCCCTTTCCCTTCCCTCCCTCCCCCTCTTTCCTTCCTTTCTTCTCTTCCTTTTCTTTCTTTCTTTCTTTTCTTTTAACTGCTGGCTGTTTTTAAAATGTGGCATATTTTTTCCTGCACCAACTCTTTGTAGGAAATTCATGTCAATGAATGAATGACACTGTGTTTAAGCTTAGCAGGATTTTTTTCTCATTAGCTAATTTTTTTCCCCTTTACTTCTATGTGTCATCAGAGTTAGGCCATTATAGGGCTGTACGTAATGTAAACAGATATGTTATTTCTTAAAATTTGTATTTATTACTTCTATAATAATTAGTAAAAACATGCTCAGATTGAATTGTATTTATCTTCTGAGTTTTCTTCTTCTTATGTTTGCTAAGCCATATATGCAAAAACAGACCTTGTATCAGATTTTTTCTTTGATGTCCATCTCTTTCTGTACTCTCTTCCTTTCCCCATGAATCAACAAGAAAACTATAGCTGTACATAGTGCAGAAAGCTTTGGGCCCAGAAGGGACTGGAGAAATCACTTTCTATAATCTGCTCATTTTACAGGTGTGGAAATAATACTATAGTGACATGAAGTGAATTATCTGAAGTTACAGAGTAAGTTACTGATCAAACTTGAATAGAATTTAAGTCTTCTGATTCATAATCCATAACCAAGTCCAACACACTACAGTTATTTCTAAGTTAAAAGTATCATTTTTGATGTGAAATTATGGGCTGTGTAATTGGATCAATAGCTAAATACTTTCATACAGATTATGAACATGCTAGCTTTTAATTGTAGAGCAGAATAGCCTTATAGATAATTCACACACACATACACACACACACACACACACAGCTTCTATGACGTTCCCTGTTTTTCTGCTAAGTTTCTTTGGTGGAGTTAATTTAATATAAATATAAGAAAAGTATATACCTTGCTCAGGAAATAAATATTTCAAATTAAGTAAAGAAAATGGTGTTTATAATTTTTTCTGATCTCTTTTTCCTCCCTTCTGTGACTCACTCCCAGCCTCCCGTGTTGGTGTGCCAGGATTCTGGGTGACAATTCCCCTGGATAAATGAACTCATATTGGTGAGCCCGTCTCATCAGTATCATTTGGTCAGTACTCTCCTGTGTGCCAATTAGCTGTATCTTTCACAGTAACAGCATTTTTACAGCTTTTTGCAAATGGAGAAATGCTAGATTTAACCAAGGGAAATTGAGTAGGTTAACTCTTTGGTAATAGTCACATGTTAGGTCTTTAAACGAGTGCAGTGGTGACAAATACAGAAATAGCTTAGGAATATTGGTGTACAGTATTGAAGTCCCCAAAGGCCAGTACTGAATAGACATTTCTGGTGACAGGATCATTTCGTAAAAAATCACTTAATTGTTATCTTGTACAACAGAAGCAGCTTCAGCTAAGCTTAATGAACAAGAATCAACACAAATGAGAAGAAAGAGCACATTAAGTCAGAAACTGAAATTACTTTTTTTTTTTCCTTTTTATCAATTGCTATCCAAGATTGAGATCCAAGAAAGGGAATTAGAAAGATTAGGAGGAAGTCTTGTAAGTGGGAACAGAATTTGACTCAGTGTAGTCCTGGGCTTTATTCTATTTCCTGATGTGGAGGCAGAGTACCTTTGTTTCCTCTGTTAATTAGAAAGTAGCACAAGCAGAGTCCTGGATGGGAAGCTGAAGGAGTTCATGTGGATGAAAACAATGGCAGTCTGGGAACTCAACCAGGAACTCTGAGATGCAGGTATTATACAGATTTGCCTTTTCCTATGACGGTTATTTCAATAGGCAGAATCAATTATGGATGTGTTTGAAGCAGCTAAAGAAACCCAGATGCTTGTGAACATTTGAGGACAAAGTTTCCTTTTCTTTTACTTAGATCTGCCTAGGATACTGAGAGCAGAGCATGGGGCATCCAGAAAGGGACTACAACGCGTTAAATAATCAGAAAGTCATGAAAGAAAAGTCTTCTCTATATATTAGTTAAGAGGCAGATCAGAGAATGAATGTAAGGCCTACCACTTACTGTTTTAACCTGTTGCTTTCCCCCTCCTAGTCTCTATATCCTTTGCTGTAAAAAGGAGCTGATACTAACTTTTATGGTTATTATAAACATCAAACAAGATCGTGTGTGTAAAGGTGTTACTGTGTCTTGCCCATGGTAGCCACTGTTTTTGCTTTAATTTGGCTTGTTTTCATTATTTTCATGGACAATCAAACACTACTTCAGACCGGGAGATATTCTCTGATTATATCTCAATGATTCTTTAAGACTCAGATATGAAGTTGCGTGAGGGAGTGTTCTAATTTCATTTATTCACATGCAGCTATCCAGCCTTCCCAACACCACCTGAAGAGACTGTCTTTTCTCCATTGTATACTCTTGCCTCCTTTGTCAAAGATTAATTGATGGTAGGTGTGTGGGTTTACTTCTGGGCTCTCTATTCTGTTCCATTGATTCAGATATGAATTGTATATCCAAATAAATTATATCCATATCTTAAACTGCATCACAGGTCTTGATTTCTTTCTGAAGATAGCCCTGATTACTCTGGCTCACAGTTATGTTTTCTGCTTCAAAAACTCTATGATCATACTACTTTTTCTTTATTTAAGTACTTTTTTTGTTATTTATATTTTTGTATGTGCTAAAATGTAAATGCCTTAAGGGTAGTGAATATTTTAATACTTCAGGAAACCCATAATGTCCTGGAACAATGCATTGTGCTTAGTAGGTATCTAGAAGATATTTGTTGATTGACTACTGATGGTTATGATAAAGGGTAAAATAAACGACATAGCTAATTTACAATAATTTGCTAATAAATCATGTAAGTGGTACAAATGGAATTAGAGAAGAGGGAGATTAAATATGAAGAGAGGGCTTTCTATGGGATATGGGACCAATAACCAACTGCAGATGAGGGAAAAGGTGGTGAATATGATAGCAATCCATTGCAGAGAATACCATCATTATGGTGAGTTTCATTACATACTGGGCTGGCACCGTGCTATGAAATCATGGAAATGTTGGGCTTGAAAGTATTACTTAGCATCATCCACCTCAGTTCCTTTATTTTCCAGATGATGAAACTGACTTCAAGAAGTGAGCTGAGTGTGGAAGGGACTGGAGAAATAACTTGCCCTAATTAAGTCTAAGCCCTTTCCATGGATTTAGGGCTAGGACTAAATTACAACTCTTTTGATTCCAAGTGCTGTGTTCTTTCTGACATTCCATGCACCCATGAAAAGTGAACATGGCATGGACAATGATCTACAAATATCAATCAAATAGAATTTTCTGGCTACAATGCATTAGCTCATCCACGTTTAGATTCTGCAGCACAAATCTCTTTTCTGACTTATCCTAACTCTGTTATATGCTCTCCCAGCTCAAGCTCTGTGGTCACTTCCACTCCCTCAACTGAGCTCCAAAAGTTGGATACCTTTAGGGTTTCTATGTTATCTTCTCTCTTTATGAGGGAAAGGTGAATGTGATTTGATAAAACTGCAATAGAAAGGCTAAACAGGAGAGTATTAATGAGATTGATAGCACTGCATATAGGAGGTAATCAAGGGGATAAGAAAAATGAGTCATCAGAACTGTCAGAGGTTTGGGGAAATCCATGGGCAGGAGTAACAAACTGTGAGAGAGAAATCAGTAAGTCCATTTCCATTTCCTCTTTCTTCCCCCATGTTATTCCAGGGCATTGCTATCCTGCCTCTCATAACCCTTCTGTTTCAGCAGAATATTATATTCAAAACCTAGAAAATTTTAGGGAAGCTGGGGGAGTTAGAAAAGTGCTTTATGGCAATGAGTTACTGCATCTTTTCTGCAACTGCTATTTAAGGGGTTATATTATAGGTGTTCTGGCTGTATGAAATGAGGCAATATTTTCATGCAATCACTGACTCCCCACAAAGTTGATTTCTTCTTTATTCTCTTTTCTAGGTAAAACTGTGCTATCTGTGCTTGCAGCGGCAATGGGTGGAGCCAACCGCTCTGTCGTGTCTGAGTTTGTGTTCCTGGGACTCTCCAATTCTTGGGAGATCCAGCTCCTTCTCTTCCTCTTTTCCTCTGTGTTCTATGTGTCAAGCCTGATGGGAAACCTCCTCATTGTGTTCTCTGTGAGCTCTGACCCTAATTTGCACTCCCCCATGTACTTTCTGCTAGCCAATCTCTCTTTTCTTGACGTGGGGGTTTGCTCTATTGCCGCTCCCAAAATGATTTATGACATTTTCAGAAAACGCAAAGCCATCTCTTTTGGGGGCTGTATAGCTCAGATCTTCTTTATTCATGCTATTGGGGGAACAGAAATGGTGCTGCTCATTGCCATGGCCTTTGACAGATACGTGGCCATATGTAAGCCTCTCCACTACCTGACCATCATGAGCCCACAAACGTGCATTTTAATTTTGGCTGCTGCCTGGGTCCTTGGCCTCATCCACTCAGTGGCCCAATTGGCTTTTGTTGTAGACTTGCCCTTCTGTGGTCCTAATGAATTGGACAGCTTTTATTGTGACCTCCCCCAACTTATCAAACTTGCTTGCACAGAGATCTATAGACTGGAGTTCATGGTGACAGCCAACAGTGGACTCATCTCTGTGGGTTCCTTCTTCATACTGATTATTTCTTATATCTTCATTCTTGTCACTGTTTGGAAACACTCCTCAGGTGGTTTATCAAAGGCTCTCTCCACTTTGTCAGCTCATGTCACTGTGGTGGTTTTATTCTTTGGGCCATTAATCTTCTTCTATACTTGGCCCTTCCCCTCATCACACTTGGACAAGTTTCTTGCTATCTTTGATGCAGTTCTCACTCCTTTTCTGAATCCAGTGATCTACACATTCAGGAACAAGGAGATGAAGGCAGCAATGAAGAAACTCTGCCATCAGCTTGTGAGTTACAGAAATATGAACTAAATACTCTAAATATGAAGAAATTTAGCTCTTCCCTCAATGACAACAGAAAAAAATGATGTCATTAAAATTTTAGATCTCTATGAATTTTATGTTCTAGGTTACATTTAGGCATATACGACATTACTGTGTATCTCTAGTACCTTAATTAATAAGGATAAAGAGAGCTAACACTGGAGCTTTCTGTATTTCCAATCTTGTGCTAGATGTTTTATGTAAATTATGTTATTTAATATTCATGATAACTCTGGGTGGTGAGTATTTTATCTTGTTTTTTTTCAATAATTAAGAAATGCTTTCTGCTCATTCTCCATATAATTACCATATAAAATGCTTCAAACCAAAGCTAATTATTACCTTAATCCACCACTTCTAATTGTCTTGTTCCTCAAAAGGTGCCAATCAGTGTATTCAACAATTCAATGTTGGAAATTAACATATTATTCCTTTTCACCGTTATTCTTTCCCTACTTTGAATTGGTTAATGTCGTTTTCTCAAACTACTTACCAAACTGCCATAAACTCTCACTGGTTTAATTTTCTTCCCTTCTTAGTTTAGTATCTGTTTGCTTTCTTTTTCCCCATATCCTTTGGCTATCTAGATAACTGTTTGGTTTATAATAGAATTGTGGAACTTTAGAACTGGAATTTGAAAGATCATCTGTCTTAACCCATTTGTTTTATAAATGATAATACTCAGGCACAGAGATGTGAAGTCGGGTTTCTACACTCCCCTCCCCAACTTATTGAGAAAAAGTTGACAAATATAATTTTATATACTTAAAGTATACAACGTGGTGATTTGATACACATATACATCATGGGATGATTACCAATATCAAGATAATTAGCACATCTATCACCTCACATAGTTAAACTCCTTTCTTCTCACTTTAGATTAAAAAATTGAAAAAACAAATCTAGGCCCACTTGTTAATTTGGATTCTTGAGCTTTCCACTAACAGACTATACCACTGGCTTTCTGCCTTTCTATTTCTGACCCAGTGATGGCAGAAGTGACACCAGTGAGGTCATTACTCTTTTCATTGGTGTCAATTTCATGTGATTGGTATTTCCAACTTCCTTCTTTATTTGCAGCCCCAAAAAGAAATTTCTTGAACAGGGTCCTGGTTATTTTATAACTGGATGATAATGATATCACTCATCCATGGTCTAATTCATGGCTTTTATCTATGTCACTTACTAAAAGCCCACAATTAAATAGTAGTCCTCTGTCTATATTGCTTTTCTACTCTAATGAATACTCTATGGGCATTCACTAAGGTTTGGCAGTTATCTTAAGTAAGCTTCAAGAATTTCATATATGAGAATATATGTACGTTCATGTATAACTGAAAAATTGTCCTCTACACTGAAATTCGACACACCATTGTAAAATGACTATAACTCAATAAAAATAATAAATAAATAAATAAATAAATAAATAAATAAATAACAATAAAAAAAGAATTTCGTATATGAACATTACTGCATTTCTTGATCTGTTTCTATCATTGGATCATGGTTTCTATGACTAAACAGCTGTGGCAGTTTAGAATTTTGGGGACACAAGGATAGGCCAGAGACAAAATCTTTCGATCTATAAATGAGCTATTAATATGAAAACTAATAACTATGGTAAAAGTACACTAATGTCTACTTATTTTAAAGATTCTTTTAACACATCATATATATACTCACATCCCTTCAGGCTTGAAGTTTTTGGAAGATCTTTGTAATGAATCCATCTTCTTAGACCCCTGATAATTTTCAGAAATCTTTTAGGAAGCTGTTTTATTCTTCTACATTCATTTTTCTTTTTATTTTATCTTGGACTTTAAAAGTGTTAGTTAATTTGTCAAATACACACTTATTAGGACAATTACAGGCTAATATATTAGCTTAACCAAGTTAGGGATTTTCTGGGGGGCAAAATTAGCCTTTGGCTGAGGGTTGCCGTATGTACGTAGTTGGTAAGTACTAGAGCCGGGTTGTAAATTTTAGCAGCTTCTGTTCCAGCATCTCTGCTCTTAATGACCATACTCCAATGCCTCCCAAATTGGTGGGTCCATTTTACCTGTACCTTTAAAATCTGAACATATTTTCTCTCTCTACTTAATAGCATAAAATAACAACTATAAAACATGCATCAACTCAATAAAATATAATGCAATTAAGATTTGGGTTCTGTTATTTTAATATATCATTAAAATATTCATCTATTTACTCTTCAAAGAGGTCAACACTCAGAGATAGTTTACATAATAAAATAACTTTGAAACTTCCTTGTATTCAAACTCAGTTATGCGTGAGCGGAGGGCACTGTACCATCTACTCCTTGGAGATATTTAGTTCATGATAGACTCATGTTATTTGAGGAGAAAACTGAAGCCTGGGTGGACACCTCATGGGATTCTTTCATTCTTATAGAACCAGAGTTTGCACTAGTCCAGGCAGAAGATGAGCCAGTATTAATGACTGACTGACAGCTGGCAATGAATGAGAAATGATACACTGCTTCCTGATTGTACGCCATTAGGCTCCTCTACAGCACCCCAACAAGGGCTTAAAGAAAAAAGAACACTAAGCTTCAAGTACGCTCTTTACAGCATACACAAAACTGTCTATTCTTAGTTACTATATTTACCAGTAGGAGCTTGTTTTGAAATGGTTTCTGCATCACATTAGTAGGTGTTAAAATAACAGATGTCTGTATTTCAATAGTTAGCAGTAGACAGAGATTTACTTGTATTTCTTTTTTCCCAACTTTATTGAGGTATGATTAACGAATGAAAATTATATATATTAGGTTGTACAACATATTCTGATCTATGTAAACACTGTAAAATTATTACCAAAGCCAAACTAATGAATATATCTATTACCTCACATAGTTACCTCCTCTCCTTTTTTTTTTTTCTGTAGTGAGAACACTTGAGATCCATTCTCTTAGCAAATTTCAAGTATACAGTACATTCTTACCTACTCTAGTCAACATGCTGTACCTTAGGTCATCTTCTAACTGAAAATTTGTACCCTTTGACTAGGATCTCCCCTTTAACCCACCCCCAGTCCTTAGTAACAACCATTCTATTCTGTTTCCTCCTTTATTTAGATTCTACACATAAGTGAAATCACACAGTATTTGTCTTTCTATGTCTGGCTTATTTCACCCAGGAAAATCTCCACAAGGACACCCATATTTTGTGAATTGCAGGATTTCCTTCTTTTTTAAGGCTGAATAATATTCCATAATATCTATATACCACTTTATCATTTATCATTATACCAATTTTCTTTATCTATTCATTTGGTGGGAACCTAGGTTATTTCCATATCTTGGCTATTATGAATAATACTAAAATAAACATGGAGTGCAGATATCTCAGACATAATGATTTTTATTTCTTTTAAATATATGTCCATAAGTGGGATTGCTGGATCATATGGTAGTTCTATTTTTAATTTTTTGAGGTACCTGAATATCATTTTCCATATTAACTGTACCATTTTACACTCTTGTGTAAATGTACAAGGCTTCTTTTCTTCACATCCTTGCCAATACTTGTTTTCTTTTGACTTTTTGATAATAGTCACCCTAATATGTGTGAGGTGCTATCTCATTGTGGTTTTGATATGCAGAAATGTCTATTAAGGTCCTTTGCCCTATTTTAAAATTTTTTTGCTATTAAGTTTTATGAATTCCTCACATATTTTGGGTATTAACCTCTTATCAGATATGTGTGTTTTTTCTCACTCTGAAGGCTGCCTTTTTACTATGTTGATTGCTTCCTTTGCTGTAAAGAAACTTTTTAGTTTGATGCAGTCTCACTTGTTTATTTTTTCTTTTGCTGCCCGTGCTTTCGTTGTCAAATCAAAAAAATCATTGCCATGACCAATGTCAAGGAAATTTTGCCTATGATTTTTTCCAGGAGTTTACAGTTTCAGGTCTTACATTTAAGTCCTTAATCCACTTTGAGTTGGTTTTTGTGTATAGTATAAGATAAGGGTCCAATTTTATTCCTTTGCACATGGATAGTCAGTTTTCATAACACTATTTAGTGAAGAGACTATTCTATCCTCATTGTGTATTCTTGGTTCAATGCTCAATAACTCTGTTAAAAATAAAACAAACAAACAAACCTAACTGCCCTCCCTGCTCCATCAGTGTAAAACGAGTGAAAGAATTAAAGATTAATTCTATATTAAAAAAGTGTGAAATTGAGAGAATCCTTGGAGTTTGCAGGGTGGACTCTGCTACTGGAAATCCTAAAAAACCCAAGTCAATAAGTTCCTTTTTTAAAAATAAATTTTTATGTTAAGTTGTGGTAAAAAAACCACACACACAGCATAAAATTTAACTCTTAACCATTTTAAGTGTACAATTCAGTATGTCAAGTATACTCACATTGTTGTACAACAGATATCTATATCTTTTCCTCTTGCAAAATTGAAACTATACATTTATTTTTTGTTTTAAGCTTTTTTTTTGTATTTATTGAAGTATACTCAGTTACAATGTGTCGATTTCTGGTGTAAAGCATAATGTTTCAGTCATACATATACATATATTCATTTTCATATTTTCATTATAGATTACTACAAGATATTGAATATAGTTTCCTGTGTTATATAGAAGAAATTTTTTTTAATCTATTTTATATATAGTAGTTAGTATTAGCAATTCTCAAACTCCCAACTTATCCCCTCCCATGCCTTTTACCCCCAGTAACCATAGGTTTGTTTTCTATGTCTGTGAGTCTGTTTCTGTTTTGTAGTTAAGTTCATTAATGTTTTCTTTTCTCTTCTTTTTTTAGATTCCACATATGAGTGATATCATATGGCATTTTTCTTTCTCTTTCTGGCTTACTTCACTTAGAATGACAATCTCCAGATCCATCCATGTTGCTGCAAATGGCATTATTATTTTTTATGGCTGACTAGTATTCCATTGTATAAATATACCACTGCTTTTTTAGCCAGTCATCTGTCTATGGACATTTTTTTTAACATTTTTTTTTATTGATTTATAATCATTTTACAATGTTGTGTCAAATTCCAGTGTAGAGCACAATTTTTCAATTATACATGAACATATATATACTCATTGTCACATTCCTTTCTCTGTGAGCTACCATAAGATCTTGTATATATTTCCCTGTGCTATACAGAATAATCTTGTTTCCATGTCTTGGCTATTGTATATAGTGTTGCTATGAACATTGGGGTGCACGTATCTCTTCGAATTAGAGTTCCTTCCAGATATATGCCCAGGAGTGGGATTGCTGGATCATATGGTAAGTCTAATTTTAGTTTTTTGAGGAATCTCCATACTGTTTTCCATAATGGCTGCATCAAACTGTACTCCACACCCTCTCCAGCAATTATAGTTTGTGGGCTTTTGAATGATGGCCATTCTGACTGGTGTGAGGGGATACCTCATTGTGGTTTTAATTTGCATTACTCTGATAATTATATTTTTTGCTTCAAGCTTATTTTGATTGGATTCCTGACACATGTAATTCAAAGAGTTGAGATTAATAACACCTGAAAAGGTACTAGCATACAAAAATCAAAGAAACTGATATACAGATATTGGTTTTCCAAGGGTCCAAAAAAATGACGCAAAAAATGAATAAATAATATAAGGGCAATGGAAATTAAAAAAGACAAACAAATTATTAAGTATCATAAGTTATAAAGTACATAAGAGCCACTTATAAGACCAAAGGACTAATGATAAACTGGTTAAGATGAATGGACTATGTAAAAGGATGTATAAGGATCAGAGTCATTTGCACTATATCTCTCAGAATGAACCTTGGTTCTTCTTTACTGAAATGGGTATGAATTGATATTTATAAATTTGTTGATGCAAGTCCCTCATTCCACTAGAACTAAATACAGTCCCATATAAAATATCTCCCAAACTAAAATTTAGTTTGCAATGACTCAAATCATTCAAATCCAACAGGAACAGTCCTGCCAGCAGAAGAAAAGGAAGAAGCTGGTTGGTTACATATAGAAAGAAGAATGACTCTGTCAGTACTAGAGCCTGTGATATAGTATGAATAAGAGTCAAAAGGTAAACCTTGTGATGACCAACCAGCACTGTCCAGGTAAAACTCCTGGCCTAAGGATCTTATTTTCGAAATGTGATGACAGGCACATCCTAATAGGGAGATAAAGGTATTAAGCATCAAAATCTGATATGATTAAATATTTGAATAATGCAGCTAATGTTTCTTGCTCTGATTCCCTGCTCATTAACATTCATATCACCACCTGACTAACAAATTCCCTACAGTGAAATTTCCCCACAGTGAAAAACTGCGTTATAGCTATGTGAAAGGTCAGGCCATTTTCCTGATTTTTTGGTGGCAAATTAATAAATGGGGATCTTGATGCATATACTTTCATCTAATATAAATTTATTTAATGTCAAACAGCACTCCTTTACATAACTCACTCTGACATTAAAGAGACTGAACTTTGAAGTCTAGACCACAGTATATTCATCAAGGTAATGTCTTCTGAGAGACAACCAATTGGTCTTCTCCAGAAAACACTTTTTACCATACCACATGCCTTCTCTAACCATAGGCAGCAACACAACTTCTCAGTTAAGATTTTTTAAAAAACCATGCTATTTTAAGCTGGGGCACTTAAATATTAGTAAAGTACTTTGTAACTCCTGATATTAAAATAATAGAAATTTAATGCTACTCCAAGTCAGAAAGGAGACACAGTACTTTTGGCATTTAAGAAATCCTTCTATAAATAATAAATTGACTGCATACTTTCCTCATTGCCACTTTCATTTCTTTGTTCCTGAATGTATAGATGACTGAATTTTAAAAAGGAGTGAGAACTGCATCAAAAACAACAAGGAATTTGTCTAGGTGTGATGTGGGGTGAGGCCAGATATAAACAAAGATGCAAGGACCAAAGAACAAAACCACCACCATGACATGAGTTGACAGAGTGGAGAGGGCCTTAGATGAACTACCTGAAGAGTGTTTCTGAACAGTGATGAGGATAAAAATGTAGGAGACAATCAATATGAAGAATGATCCCAGAGATATAAACCCACTGTTGGCTGTCACCATGAACTCTAGCCTGTAGGTATCTGTGCAGGCAAGTCTGATGAACCAAGGAAAGTCACAGTAAAAGCTGTCTAATATATTAGGGCCACAGAATGGCAATTTAATAACAAAAACCAGCTGAATCACAGAGTGAATCAAGCCAATTATCCATGCAGCAACCAGAAGCAGAATACACATTTTTTGGCTCATAATAGTCAGATAGTGAAGAGGCTTACATATAGCAACGTATCTGTCAAAGGCCATGGCGATGAGTAGCACCATCTCCACACCACCAGTGCTGTGGATGAAGATTTGAGTGATGCAGCCACCAAAGGAGATGACTTTACATTTTCTGAAAAGGTCATAAACATCTTGGGAGAAATGACAGAAGAAACTCCCAGGTCAATGAAGGAGAGGTTGGCCAACAGAAAGTACATGGGGGAGTGTAAGCGAGGGTCAGAAGTCACAGTGAGAATAATGAGGGAGTTTCCCATCATGCTTGCAACATAAAAAACAGAAGAGAGCACAAAGAGGAGGAATTGTATTTCCCAGGAATTGGTGAGTCCCAGGAATACAAACTCTGACACCATAGAGTAATTTGTTCCATCCATTGATTTATCAGCTGGAATGTTTCCAGATGAAAGAAAGGGAAAAGAAACTTATAAATAAGAATGTTAATAATTCTATATTATAATGATTATTTATTCAAGGATATTGACATGATGAAGACTGTAAATCCCCTCAATTCTTTTTGAAGGCCGTATCACCACTAAGTAAGCATTTCACTCGTTGTCACCTAAAGCAATTGGGTCACGTCCACACGCAATATCCCTTTTACTACAGCCCCCAGGACTATTCATCTATAAGCACAAGAGATTAGAACAAATATGAGAACATAGTAGTGTGCATGGCAAGGATTGGGAGGGGAAGGGAAGGTGGTACAGTGCATCACATAGAGAAGAAGAAAGAAGAGGTGCAGATGGCATTTGTCAGAACCCCCCAAACAGAACTAGTTCTATTTCAAAATTGTTCTTTAAACAATTCTTCAGCCATTCAAGTTGTGAGGTGAGACTAAGAAATCTCAGGCATATAATATCCCTCTTGAGTCATTATATGTTACTATCTACAATTGTTTTTGTAATGCCCACAGAGTAGAGGTGAGCGTAAGAGAACCAGGCACAGACAACAGGGGTGACTCTAGACTATGACAGGTCCAAGGAAAAGGGAGAATAGATATTCATGGCACAGGGTATCTGTATAGGTGCCCAGGTACAAGTGAAATTACCTAGTAGGGTGCTTATCAGCCAGGACAGGGCCAAGAAGTGCAAGGTTGGCCAGGGGCTTGTTATAGGAAGTTCAAGGAAGGTAAGGTAGCCAATTTGATCTATCTCATGAGATTCTTCACAATCCCTGAGGTTTGTGATATAGCTTGGTTATAGCTATTGGACCCCTACTTTTAGAATTTGCTGGGGATGAAGAAATGCACACTAACATCATAATTATCATAGAATCATTGTTCCTCTCCTGTTTCTCCTTCTCCCTTAGTCCCTTTTATCCTTCCTATCTCATCTCCCTTCTTCAAATCTCCCAATAGTCTGGGATCTAATGCCCAGTCTCTTTCCTGACCCAAACTGTAGGGTACTACATGAACCTCTCCTGTTCTTACTCAGTTTTGTAGGGAATACACTGTTACCATGGAAGATATGTTCTCTTGCTTGTGGGTCAAACACGTCTGTGTTTAGCCCTCCTGCTCCTATAATATTTAGATGTGCAGGTAAAAGCTGGATGAGTTGAGAAAAGGGGGAGGCTGCAGCCTTAACAGTTAAGGGCTGGTAAAATAAAGGTACATGGATGCACAAAAAGCCTCAGGGCTATAAGTGAAAAGGCAAGAGAAATCCAGCAATAGAAAAAATGGATCCCAAACTTTGCCTTTTAAGGTGGGTGCTTGTACACACACACATACACACACACACCCCTCAGTTGTGCATGATGAGTGAAACTGGTCATAAAATTATCCTGCAAATTTCACTAGTGATTATTTAGTCCAAGTTAATCATTTACCAATGAGAAAACAGTGGTCCAGTAAGGAACAAGCAACTAGTTATAGACAGAGAATCTAGATTTTCTAGTCCACATATGGCTTCAGAGTCTACATGGTAGAAAAGTAGGCTGAGAAGACATAAGGCAAACCCTACTCAGTGCAAAACAGTAGCCAGTAGTTCCATGTGGTCATTAAATGAAATTAAAAATCTATTTTCTTGGTTGCACTAGCCACATTTCAAGTGCTCAATAGCTACGTGTAGCTAGTGGTTATGTATTGCATAGTGCAACGTAAGAACATTTCCAATCACCGCTCATCCTTTAAAGGTAAAGCAAAACCCCATTTCTTCCATGAAAATTTCCCTAGTAACTCTACTTTATATTAATCTCTTCTCTCTCTTATTACTGGAAGTCAGGAAACTTAAATTTTAATTGAAAATTAGTAACTCTCCACCTAAAATATGATATCATAGGAGAAGCTCCAGGTATTTGTTGTTGGCCAGGAAGGACAGAGAGCATTGGGAAATTCAGAGACAGCTTTACATTGGAGAATGGACTTGATGTGAGTCTGAAAACTCAGTAGGAGTTTAATAAGCTGAGAGGAGAAGGGAAGGGATTCTGAGAAAAGAAAATAACTGATCCCTTATTTAGAGCAAATCCTTTGCTACTTATCATAATTCTTCAATAGCTCTAATATTACAGATTTTCTCTCCTGAAATATATTGTAACTTTGAGGAGGATAAAGACCATTTCTTCTGCCTCTTATGTTTCTTAAAATACTGAATGAAATAAGTAACAAAGATCTCTGAAGTAAAGCTGTTATTTTTTTCCTAGACTATAATTTTCACAGTGCCTGTTTTCCTACTCCACCATCTTTTCACATTAAGTCCAGTAGGAACAAAGAAAGTTTCCAAAATCAAAACTGAGCATAAACACATTTCTCAACCACTCTCAAGAGAGTGCCCGATATTCTTGGTATAAATTTCCAGCTGTGCAGTAAGAAAAACTCATTTCAAGGCTTATATAGTGGTCCATGGCTTAACTTCTGTAGTTTTAAGAAACACCAGAAGCATGTAAAAGGAAAAGAGAGGAGGGAGCAAGGGAGGGAGAGATAAGGAAGCAACAGTTTCAACAGCAGCCAGCAGAGCAGAGAACTTACATAGTTTCTATCTTCCAGATTTCATGATATAATTAGTAGTTGTCTTCTGTGTCATTCTTAAAAGTCACAGAAGAAAATACATATATTCTTAAATCATATTTCAAAAATTCCTGAAATAGTTAATGATGGAATTTCAGAGCTAGAAAAGCATACATTATCTGTTTGGCACATATTTACTAAGTGCTTTTACATATTGGATCCTTATGATTAGATGTTGGGTAGATATTTCCAATAGTAGAATTATTTTCATTTGTAGATGAGGAATCTCAAATTCAGAGAAGTTAGCAACTTATTCCAAGACACAGAGTTACTTAGTTTGGAACTAAAAATCAGGCCTTCTGATTCCAAATCCATTGTTATTTGACTGAATCATGAAAAATATGGTAATTTGTTCATAATCTCAAACAATTCCTATTGTGAAGTTTAAATAAGAATTTTTTAAAATGTACACCTGAAACTTACACAATATGATGTATCAATTATACCTCAGTAAAGATGGAAAAAAAAAAGAATCTTATTTAACTCAGAAGAATAGTTCATCCTACACATGTAAACATTTAACACATACATAAATTATCTTACCTAAGATTTCATAGCTAATAGTGGCAGAGCCTAGATTTAAATCTACCTGTTATTGCTACAAGGTAAGAGGGAGAAAAGTGGTTGCTGACTAGAATGGGAAAGAACCAAAATACACTGAGGTTTTGGTGCCAGTGAAAGATTCACCAAAATCAAGAGGCAATTTATTCATAAGAAACTGTAATAGTTGACAAGCCAGGAAGATCCCAGGTAGAGACAAAAATCTGTAAGTCATTCAAATTTGAAGTCAGAGACAACTGATTTGTTTAAAGGATGATATATAAAGAGATAAAAGAAAGTTAATGGAGAATCCATGCAAGGCCCCCAAAAAACAAATATCTTGTATTTGTCACCATCCTTATTACATTACTATTACCACTATTTTATATATTATTTGCCTCTAAAAAGCCCTGTTTCTGTGCACAACAAGAAAAATAAGGGAGAAAGGAATGTGAAAGAAGTAATGGCTCTTACTTTCACATGCTACAAAGAGATCAAAAAGAAAAGGCCTAAGAAAAAGGCATGGATTTTGGGCTGAGATACCTTTGGTGCCATTAAGGATAGCAGGTGAAATCAAACAGTAAATAGAAAATCAAGATTGCAGAGAGATAACAAATGGTGACCAAGTGGAGAAAGAAAAATCAGAAATTACAATTTCAATAATATAGAAGAAAAGCTTTTTTCAGGGAAAATGTGGAAAGTAAGACAATATGCTATGTGCACAAAATTTGTAGAGTGGTAGAAATCTATAATCTACTAAAAGATAAAATTTCCAAGCAACTGTTAGAGTCTTGCTGAAGATGGGAATCACAAACTTGGACAAAAACTAGATGGAATATTTTTGTGATACCATTCAGAAATACTCAGGAACTTAATACTTAGAATTTTAAAGTAACACATGTATTTGGTATAATAAGCAGAATGGAGTATCAAAAGAGATAGAGATCTTTGGCGGCTAGAGGTCACACTGAAATTCTTTAACCAATTTACACTCTGGGCAATACAGCAAGTGAATCAAAGATGACCTGGTTTATGGAGAACACAGAATATGGATCAGAGATCTTAAAAGCAGGGACAGCAATTGTCAGCTTGTGGTAACTACTTTTTTCCCCATCTTGATTCTCCAAATTGGATTCCCACTAAAAATCAACTTCACTACAATGTGATGACTAGAGTTAACACTGCTGTGTGGTACATAGGAAAGTTGTTAGGAGAATAGATCCTAAGAGTTCTCATAAGGATAATTTTTTCTCTTTTCTTTTAATTGTACCTATACGAAATGATGGATGTTAAATAAACCCAACATTTCACTATATATATGTATGTACGTATGTATATATATATATAAACCAAATCATCATGCTGTACACCTTAAAGTTACACAGTGGTGTATGTCAATTATTTATCAATAAAACTACAAAAAAATCAACTTCAGTCTCTTTCATGTGCCGTTCTCTATACAATTTCTGCTCCTGCTCATTGTTTACAGCCTCCCTCTCTGGAAGCATAGGAACCTGAGAAGGAGATTCCTCTTGAGGTAGAGTATAGTCCACCAGCCCCTCCACCCCTCTCCACCACCACTACCTACCTAATCTATCAAAAGATCTCAGATACCACAGGGTCAGGGAGTCAGAGAAGTTCCACAAACTAAAATTTCTCTTGTGTACAAGCACTGCCCACTTCTTTCCACCCACGTTCCCTAGGACAATAAGCTATTTAAAACACTGCTATTTTGAGAGAAGTGACTAATGAGCTTTAGTAGAGGGTGGTGACCAAGTGATGCATCAGAGTTCTGGGATGCTCAGACTGAGGTCATCAGACCAAGGGAACTGTCTCATAGGATTATGAGGGAGGGAAAAAGAGGTGTGTAATTTTCTTATAAAAAAATAAAGATTTACCATTTTGTCTTTATACATTTTAAATCTTTATTTTATTAAAGGACCCAGGGGAATCTCTAGTGAAAGAAAAATTTATTTTCTAATTTTTAAATGGAAAAAAGTCCAAAACTTTCCTGAAAAAAGTTGCAGAACTCAGAAATCTTGACACATTTTGTCAACTAAGTCTTATTTTGTGTTCAAAGATTTAAACGACAACTAAGCAGCAAGCATAAGTAAATATGAAAGTTAGAATAATGGAAAAGGATGGGAACACCTGGATTAGAAACAGAGTAGAAGAGAGACAGGGTGGAAACAGAGATGGAGAGGAAGAGATGTGTGTCCATACCCTTCACTGCCTGGAGAAACAATAGGAAACCAACCACGAGAATTGTTAGAGCACAGCAAATCTGAAAAATACAGAATAATTCACCAGAAGACTGTTAATACAAGGATATGCAAATAAGTGCAGTAAGTTTATTTAATTCAAAATAAGGTCCCCAATACAATTTTATTAGGTTTAAAATATGTTAATTATGGAAATCATTAAAATAAAATACATTTTAAATAAAGGAGTATAAATTAATAATTGCTGACGTAATCTTCTTCTGCTCTAGTAATTCAAATGTAGTAGAATGGTAAAAAGCAAATAAATAGAATGAAGTGACAAGTCATAAGGGAAGAAAATTAACAGGACAACAAACTCATAAAAAATACAAAAGTCGAAGGCAAAAAGTTTGGGGTACATTCTTTCAATATTATATTACATGAAGGTTACCCAAAAATTATCTAGGGGAATATACTTAATTCATCTAGTAAGTATTTATTAAGGGGTATAGACTTAGTTAAGTTCCCTTTTTCACTTACAGCTTTTTGCTCAGTAGAGATGCACATAATTTCTGTCCCGTGGAAGAGGTAACCCCAGATATTGATGGCCTGTTGAACATTAACCAGTTTTATATCTAATTCAGCAATCACACTAAAATTTCTTTGTAGGAGTCCTTGTAAATACTGTAGCTTTCCCCCCAGCTTTATTGAGATATTATTGACATACAATATTTTATAAGTTTAAAGTGTACAATTTAATGATTTGATACACATACACATTATGAAGTGTTTACCACAATAAGTTAGTTAACACCTCATTGCCTCCATATTTACCATTTTTGTGTGTGTGGTGATCACATTTAAGATTTACTCTCTTAACAACTTTTTGTATATAATACAATTTTGTTGACTGTTGTCACTATGCTGTACATTAGATTTCCAGAACATATTTATCTTACAGCTAGAAGTTTGTACCCTTTGAACAACATCTTCATCTTCCCATGTCCTCCACCCACCAAGCCTTGAAACCACCATTTGGTTTTCTGTCTCTGAATTTGACTTTTTTAGATTCCACATATAATGGAGAACATATGGTGTTTTTTTCTGCTTGACTTATTTTACTTAGCATAATACCTTAAGGTTCATCCATATTGTTGCAAAAGGCAGGATTTCCTTCTTTTTTATGGCTGAATAAGATGCCAATATCTATGCATCTATTACCTACCTATTAATCTCACAGCTACTTTATCCACTGATCCACTGATGGACAGTAAATTATTTCCATGTCTTGGCTATTGTGAATAATGCTGCAATGAATATAGGAGTAGAGATATCTCTAACATAGTGATTTCATTTCCTTCAGGTATATGCCCTGAGTGGGACTGCTGGATCATATGGTAGGTATTTTCAATTCTTTGAGGAACTTTCAGAATATTTTTCCATAGTGACTGGTTAGCTGTGGTTCAAGGTGGTCATTGCTTGTGATTTGAATTTGCTCCTAAGAATTTATTACTCCTCAGAATTTATTGCTTCTATTTTCTTTTCTCAATTCATAAAACTACTTTTATTATTTTTTAAAAGGTTTTAATTTTTTTGTGGGGGGAGGTCATTAAGTTTGTTTATTTATTTATTTTTAAATGAGGTACTAGGGATTGAACACAGGACCTTGTGTATGCTAAATACATGCTCTTCCACTTGAGCTATACCCTCCCCACCGTAAAACTGCTTTTAGACACAGAGTCTCATAAAAGTTCGAGTGAAAAAGTACAGCTTTTCACAGAATCATATGACCTTGGATCCTTACTCAGTAATTTCATCAATTTCCTTTCCCTTGTCTCATTAATGCTTCCAGCAAATTTACAGGAAAAAGAAACCCAGAACAAAACAAAACAAATTGGCTGTGTCCCAAATTAGAGATTGGCTGCAAAGATAGGCAGCTCTTACTGAAAACTCCAAAGAAAGGGTTCAAGCTCTGAATTTTGGTGCACATGTGATTCGGCACTAAAGTAGTCTGTTCTATTACCCTCCATTGGAGGTTGCTGAATTTCAGACACCATATTTTAAACTAGAGCTGCCAGTCATGAAAAAAGTCACCAGAATGTTGAAAATGCACAAGCTGTACCACCACCCCATTCTACGTTAACAAATGTTTTGTAAGCCATACCTCAGTAAAAACCCCAACTAAAATCTGTTGAAGCAGTCACTAGTGTAGGAGTCTTAAAAAAGCACTTGCCTTCGAGTCTTACTAGTCTCAATTTCCATTTTGTTGGTGTGGTGAAATAAAAATTAAGAGACAGAAAAAAAATGTTCAATAGAAACATTTTATTAAATCCAGTCCAGCCACAGACTGAAAAATCAAAGATTGGTAGTTCAGAGGAAAAGTGGAAAAAGAGACTAAATCTGTTAAAGACGAAAGTGCATGATCTGACTCTGTCTCTAATTGTGAAAACAGTGTTTGAATTTTACCGTTTACTTGGCAGTATCCAGGTAGATGTGTTAGGTAAGCAGCACCTGCTGGCCTAGCTGTTGGTGTTCTACTGTAGGTAAGGTGCAGCCTAGGTCATGTCACTTTATTCACATTCTGCGCATGTGTGTGCAGGGCTAGCTGGCAAGGATAGAAAGGTTAGACGATCATTTTCAAAAAGTTAAAATCATGACACTCATACAAAATTATTAATTAATGAAGGATCTAGTAAGATGTTAAAAATCAGTTCAAATGGGGATTTGACTTACAGAGACTCATATACTGGCAGAAATGTATTTGCATTGCCATGAACAGAAATCATTTCTGTTTCTTGAACAGGACATATAAGCATTGTCATCAGTTTTCTACTATTTAAATTATATCTCTATAGGCTTATAAAATATCCTAGTCAAGGAATAGACCTACCATATGACCCAGGAATCCCGCTCCTGGGCATATATCCAGAAGGAACCCTGCTTCAAAATGACACCTGCACCCCAATGTTCACAGCAGCACTATTTACAATAGCCAAGACATGGAAAAGCCTAAATGTTCATCAACAGATGACTGGATAAAGAAGATGTGGTATATTTATACAATGGGATACTATTCAGCCATAAAAACCGACAACATAATGCCATTTGCAGCAACATGGATGTTCCTGGAGAATGTCATTCTAAGTGAAGTAAGCCAGAAAGAGAAAGAAAAATACTATATGAGATCACTCATATGTGCGATCTAAAAAACAAAAACAAAAACAAAAAACCATAAATACAAACAGAAACAGACTCACAGACATAGAATACAAACTTGTGGTTGCCAAGGGGGCGGGGGGTGGGAAGGGACAGACTGGGATTTCAAAATGTATACTAGATAAACAAGATTATACTGTATAGCACAGGGAAATATATACAAGATCTTGTGGTAGCTCACAGTGAAAAAAAAATGTGACAATGAATATATGTATGTTCATGTATAACTGAAAAATTGTGCTCTACACTGGAATTTGACACAACACTGTAAAATGACTATTGCTCAATAAAAAAATGTTAAAAAAAATAGCCTAGTCAAAGACAAAGGTCCACATTCCAAAGAACCATATAGTCCCAGAAGATCCCAGTATGCAGACAATGCCCAGTATTCCATTGAAAGGGCACCAAGCAATCTCTTTGCCCATTTCCATTCTCAGATTTTCCTAACAGGAAGTGTTTCCCTGTTGCCTAGGCACAACCTGATTACTTGAGGTAAAAAAACAGTCCTTCCTACAGTCCAATCAAAGGATGTTCATAGGAGAGGAAAAAAAATCTTCCTCTAGGGTAGCTATTGGCCAAATCTTACTGCCTCACTGCAGAGCGCTTGGTCTGCAAGAATACAGAAACTGCTATCCCAGTGGGATTTGCTTTGAGCACGTTCTTCATGAGATAAAGTTATAAATACTCAGTTGAGTCCTGAGGCTGATCCAGTATAAGTCAGGTTTCTCTACTTGACCCTGATATAATACAGATAAACAGAAACATTGTCAAGGTATTTTATAGTGCCTTTACCTCAAATGCTCTGTATAAGCAGGAGTTGATTTTGAAGGTGGGAGGGAGGTAGTCTAGAAAAAGCTATACCTATAAAGAATTTATCAAGTCACAAATTCTTGAAAGGCAAAATTATTTTGCTCCAGAATGGATATTTATGTATTCACAATGCATAAAATTGCCAGATTATCAAGGAAAACAATCACATTAAAAGTCAAAAGAAATAGTGTGTGTGTGTGTTTAAATATACATATATATATATATATAAAGCACCTATCAGAAAAGCTGTAGAACAAAGACAAAAATGTATCGTGGGAAGATGAAACTTTATTTTCTCCTCTTTTGCTCTTTCTCTTGCTGGGAGAAAGAACTCGACTCCTTGTCTTTGGAGCTGGCACAGCTATAGGAGTAATTGTTCATAATTAAAATTTTCTCCACTTTTCCTTTCCCACCTTGGCAAATCACAGGTAATGAATATCTTACTTGAGGGTTATTTCTTCCTATTCACAACTAGTGACATCTAGAAAATTAAAACCTAGTATGGGTGCAGCCACTATGAATGACTCATCTTAAAACACAGAAATAAGGAAAAAGCCAGATAATATAGACAAATCTGTATTTAAACACATTGAAAATATACAAAGTAATAGCTGAAACAAGAGACAACAAAAAGGGTAAAACCAAATTTTCAAATAAGTCATCATTTGGCTTCTAACTGGACAAGACTGACTTACAGCATAAACTGATAAAAAAAAATCATTCTCATTTTAGCTTAAAAAGTTGTGGATGAACTCATATAAAATTAAAACAAGGTTCTACTTGAAATCATGTGGGGCTACAAGGCAGGTAGCCTGGTAATGCCAGAGATGAATTATCTTCACATAATTTACATCTGTATCACTACCAATATTCTTTCTTTGATGGAAACTAATTTTGGCATTCTGTAATGACCCCTTTGAACTCCTGCAAAGTCCTATTTTGGGGGAGTATCACAGAAGTACCCTTGTAAGGGCTATACACAATTACTCCTTGCAGTGGGGCATTCTCACTTACACAAAAACGCCATTATTTATACTATTTCCAATCTTCTGGCTTAGTAGAAAGGACACATGTAATTCTCAAGTTAAAATTACTCAAAGTTTCAGGTTGTGGTGGCCAAGATGGCAGAGTAGGAAGACCTTGAACTCACCTCTCCCACGTGCACAGCAACATTACAACTATTTACAGAGCAATTGTTGCTGAGAAAGACCAGAAGACCAGCAAAAAAGATCTTCTATACTCAAAGATATAAAGAAAGAAGCACAGTAGGAAGGGTAGGAGGCTTGGAGACACAGCATAGTCAATGCACATACCTCTGGGTGGACAACTCACAAACGGGAGGATAATTACAGTCGTAGAGTTTCTCCTCAAGAAGCAAGAGGTACGAGCTCCACATCAGGCTCCCAGTCTGAGGATCCTGTCCCAGGAAGACCAGCCCCCAGAACATTTGGCATTGAAGGCCTGTGAGGCTTACTTTAAGGAGAGGCAGAAGGCTGTAGGAAATAGAGACTCCACTCTTAAAATTAAAAGGCACACACAAAATCTCAAAGGTCCAGGACCAAAGGTAGAAGCAGTAATTTGAAAGGTGCCTAAGTCAGACCCAGCTGCTGTTCTTGGAGAGCATCCTGGAGGTGCAGGACACAACTGGAACTCACCCTGGTGACAGAGACACTGGCAGAAGCCTTTTTTGGAAGCTTGTACTACCATGAGGACACTGGTGATGGCAAGTGCCATTTTGAAATCTTACCTCTTATTAGACCAGGGTCCAGACCCACCCCCTAGCCTGTCAGCAACAGTACTGGGATGCCTCTGGCCAAACAGCTAGCCAGACAGGGACATAGCCCCATGTACCACCAGCCAGCCATGTCAGGAACCAAACCTGCCAGGAACCAACAGGAACCAACAGGGTGACCTTAGATCTGAGACCTCTGGCCCTGCAGCTATCTACCTTGGAACTCGGCTGCAAAGTGGGCTTGCACTAGCTCCAGGACCCCTCAGGGCTCTGCAGCCAGCTGACTCATCGCCCAGCCCAACCTACTAGCAGCTGGCAGTGCCTGCACAAGGCAGGCCTGGCAACCAACTGGACTGGGGGCCACCCACACTTACCAGACCACCTAGAGTAGTCACTCCACCATATGACATCTCCTATAAAAGGCCTCTTCTCCAAGACTGGGAAACATAACTGATGTACAAAATACAAAGAAATAAAAAAAATGAGTTAAAAAAATGATGTGACAGAGGAATATACTCCAAATGAAGAATCAGATAAAACTCCAGAAGAAAAACTAAGTGAAGTGGAGTTAAGAAATTTACCCAATAAATAGTTCAAAGTTAGGATTGTAAAGATGCTTGAAGAACTCAGGAGAAGCCTGGATGAAGAGTGTGAGAATTAGAAGCTTTAAAAAAAGAGTTAGAAAACCTAAAGAAGAACCAAACTGCTGAAGAATAATGAATAATAACTGAAATGAAAAAAAATACTAGAAGAGATAATACAGAGGGACAGATCAGTGAGCTAGAAGACAGAGTAGTAGAAATCACTGAAGGTGAACAGAAAAAAGAATAAGAAGATATGAAGACAGTTTATGAGACCTCTGATAATATCAAGTGTCTTAACATTCACATTATAGGGGTCCCAGAAGAAGAGAAAGAGAAAGGGACAGAGAATATATTTGAAGACATAATAGCTGAAAAATTCCCTAATCTGCAAAAGGAAACGGATATCCATGTTCAGGAAGTACAGAGTGTGCCAAACAGGATTAAACCAAAGAGGACCACACCAAGACACACTGCAATTAAAATGGCAAAAGTCAAAGGTAAAGATGGAATATTAAAAGGAGCAAGGGAAAAGTAACAAGGTACATAGAAGGAACTCCCATAGGCTATCACTTGACTTTTCAGCAGAAACCCTGCATACCAGAAGAGTGGCACAATATATTTAAAGCAATGAAAGGGAAAAACCTACAATCAAGAATACTCTACTTGGCAAGGCTTTCATTCAGATTTAAAGGAGCGATTAAAGTTTCATAGACAAGTAAAACCTAAAACAGTTCAGCATCTCCAAGCCAGCTTTATAAGAAATGCTAATGGGACTTTCCTATGTGAAAAAGTACAAGCCACAATTAGAAATATGAAAATTACAAAAGGAAAAATCTCATTGGTAATGGCAAATATACAGTAAAGGTAGTAAATAAACCATGTATAAAGCTAGTAGGAAGTTTAAAAGACAAAAGGAGCAAAATCATCTATACCCACAACTCATTAAAAGATTCACAAAAGAAAAAGTTGTAAAATATGATGTTAAACAGCAAATACGCAAGAGGGAGGAGTTAAAATGCAGGGCTTAAAATACGCTTGAACTTAAGAGATCAGCAACTAAAAATAATCATGTATATACATCGATTGCTATATATAAACACCATGGGAACCACAAACCAAAAATGTGTAATAGATACACATACAAAAAAGAGAACTGAATCCAAACATAACACTAAAGGTAGTCATCAAATCACACGTGTACAAACTTCCAGTTGTAACATCAATGAGTCATGGGTATGAAATGTACCGAGTGGGGATTTAGCAATAAATATGTAATATCTTTGTGTGGTGACAGATCATAACTAGATTTATTGTGGTGATTGTTTTGAAATGTATAGAAATACCAAATCACTATGTTGTGTAACAGGAACTATCATACTATCACAGTGTTTTAGGTCAATCATAATTCAGAAACAATGAACAAATTCATAGAAAAAAGAGATCAGATTTGCTGCTACCAGAGGCAAGAGATAAGGGAGGCGAAATTGGATGAAGGTAGTCAAAAGTTAAAACTTTCAGTTATAAGAGAAATAAATACTAGAGATATATTGTACAACATAATAAATATAATTAACACTGCTGTATGA
The DNA here is from genome assembly GCF_036321535.1 of Camelus dromedarius. Lineage (NCBI taxonomy): Eukaryota > Metazoa > Chordata > Mammalia > Artiodactyla > Camelidae > Camelus > Camelus dromedarius. The sequence goes on from NC_087440.1 coordinate 28,938,576, forward strand.
TATATATGAAAGTTCTTAAGAGAGTTCTCATTGCAAGGATACATTTTTTTCTACTGCTTTAATTTTGTATCTATATGAGATCCTGGCTATTCACTAAACTTACTGTGATTGTGATAACCATTTCATGATGTATATAAGTCAAATAATTCTTTACACCTTAAATTTATACAGTGGTATGTGTCAATTGTATCTCAATAAAACTGGAAGAAAAAGTTAACTATATAAAAGGTATAAAATAATTCTCAATAAATTATTCAAACTTTCAGAAACATTTGAACTTAGGCTTCTAGTCTCTCTCCTTATAAGATAACTTATTGCAATGCTTTTTAATTTAATATGGTCCTTTAAATTTTATCTGGTGTAGAGACAATTAAGTAGAGAATTTGAAAACCCATGATCAGAATGCGTGAGGCAGGGCTCTAAAAATGTTAGGTCATAAAAGCTTAAAGCGTAATAATCTTAAATACTATGCATCAGAGACTCATGCTTTCAGGCTTCAAACAGTAATTTTAATTAAATGACCAAAAAGAGTTGAAAATATAGATGTCACACTACTTCAAGATCTAGGGATTTTCACAACATTCGTCTATGAATTCTCTCATTAATGAGCTCTGTTCCTCCTTTGATACTGGAAATGTATTTATCTAATCAATTGGCACCAGACAGAATGATTAAAGAGCATAAGGTCAACTTTCCCTTTACTTCAACTGTTGCTAAATCCACACATAGGAAGCCTTTTTCTCCTTTCATTCTTTATCTTCCTTCTGCTAACTTGCAATGAAAATAGATTCCGTTTCCTTCTCCAAAGACCCAATATTCTTGGACTGTGAAGTTCCAAAGTCAAGGGCAGTTAATCATATTTATATCCCTTCTACCCATAACTCCTGGAACACTGTGCATACAGTAGACAATCAGTTATCATTAGGAGACACACAGACCACATCCTAAATCTGCCATAGTTTGTTGCATAAATATTATAATTTTTTGATTACTTTATAAAGATGTCAAAAGGAGTTTAACTTTCTTGTATGTGACTGGCTTTCAGTGCTTGCCTCTAAGCTAGCCTACAGGACATTCCTGGTGACAACTCCAGTTGGTCTCACTCATTTTCAAAAACAAACACCCAAGGTTAAAACTAAAATCAACCAGTCCATAGTGTATTTTCTCATAAATTACACAGACAATTAGGAATTGCCATTGTAACCTCCATTTTTAAAAGGTCCAGCAATTGCATGTGAAAGCATCCTAATATTCCCAGTGGTACCAAACTCAGAGGTTGATTAAAACTCATTCAGTGAATGACGTATCTCCAGATCACTTACATATACTTTCCCATGGGAGAAGGCGACAAAATGTATAATGATTTCTAGGTTCACCAAAGACATACTAGGAGAAAAGCAATGCAATTTTTGAGACTAGAAATTAAGACTGTTAGAATTCTTTTAGAGACCAATTATGAAGGCAAATAAATTATCACCAGAGATTATGATTTACAAAGGCTAGTAAATGCTTTTGACAAAATTCAACATAAAAAAATCTGTGAAAAAAACCAGGGTTTGAGATTTTTTGTATCTATTTTTTTAAGTACAAGAAGATAATAAAAACCATCTATAGCCTCCCAAGGAAGAAATATCACTATTAACATGTTAGCTTATGTACATATATTATTTTACAAAACAGATCAAGTTTTAAGTCTTGTTTTGTTATTGCCTTTCTCACTTTTTTTTTTTTGGTGGGGTAGGTAATTAAGTGTATTTATTTATTTAGTGGAGTTACTGGAGATTGAACCCAGGACCTCGTGCATGCTAAACATGCATTCTACCACTGAGCTATAACCTCCCCACTGCCTTTTTCACTTATTTATCTATCTTGAGCAACTTCCCCTGTTATTAAATATTCACTATATAATAGATGAGCTGTATGTATATAACATAATTTCAGTGTGTTCATAACATAACTTATTTAATTTAGAAATGTTTTACCATCAATAAGGAACTGACATAAATATAGGGAAAAATAACGTAGACAAATTGGCCCTAAATGAAGAAAGGTAAACTAGGATTCTCCAGGGATCAATATACAACCAATTATGTAAGAAGAAAAATAAAACAATGATTAAAAATTCAGCTTCTGCTATAAAAAATGACAACATAATGCGATCTGCAGCAACATGGATGTCCCTGGAGAATGTCATTCTAAGGGAAGTTAGCCAGAAAGAGAAAAAAAATATGATATGATATCATTCATATGTGGAATTCAAAAAAAAAAAAGACAAATGAACTTAAATATAAAACAGAACCAGACTCACAGACACAGAATACAAACTTGTGGTTGCCAGGGGGAAGGGGGGTGAGTAGGGACAGACTGGAAGTTCGAGATTTATAGATACTGATAGGTATACATAGAATAGATAAACAAGTTTATACTGCATAGCACAGGGAAATATACTCAAGATCTTGCAGTAGCTCATGGTGAAAAAGAATATGAAAACGAACATACGTGTATTCAGGTCTGACTGAAAAATTGTGCTGTACACCAGAAATTGACACAACATTGTAAACTGACTATAACTCAATAAAGAAAAGGAACTGATTATCAAAAAAAAAAAAAAAAAGAAAGAAATAAAACACCTGTAGCTAAAAAAGAACCTGTATTTCAAATATTTTGTAAATAAAGCTAGTGGAACTAAAAAAAAATCTGGCTTCTGATTCAGACTGCTGGATTTAAACTGAAATATAATGTTTAGTAACATTAGACAAGTTATGCAACCTCTGTGCCTTAATCTCCTAGTCTGTAAAAGGGGATGTTAATAGTATCTATCTCAAAGATTGCTGTGATGATTAAATCAGTTAATACAGGTAAAGCTAAGAGCAGGGCATGACTCACAGTATGTACTCTGTAACTATTACCCATTATTATTTTTACCAACAAATGGAAGAAGGAAGTATTAAATCTTCAATTTGGCAGGTGACATAAAGCAATGAAAATACATACCACAATATTATGAAAATACATGATAATGTAGATACATCACAAGATGTGTGTTATGTGTCTGTGTGTGTGAGAGAGAGAGAGAGAGAGAGAGAGAGAGAGAGAGAGAGAGAGAGAGTACAAAGCAGAAGGTAAGTTTAATGTGCTTTGTAAGATAAACATATTTTATTTTTAAGCTGATATACTCCAAGCAAACAGTTACACTCCAGGAAAGGAATCTAGCCTAAGTTATAAATTGATAAAGTTTGTTCAAATATCATCTCAGTCATAACCATAAACCTGTGAATTTTATTGTAGCCTTTGAAGAAACTGAAATTCAGGGAGGTTAAGTGACTTGGGTAAGATAACACAGCAAATGAGTCAGTGTTGCTGGGACCAGAATCTCTGAGTTTTAACTGCAAATATTGTGAAATGCTATGTTGCTTTTCATTTTAGACTCTTGTTTTAAGACAAAGAATGATATTTGGAGGAATAGCCAAATCTATAAGGTGGGCACCCCAAATCTGGCCTGCCTGTTTTTATAAATGAAGTTTTATTGGAACTGAGCAATGCCTATTCATTAATATGTTGTCTATGGCTACTTGGATAGTATAACAGCAGAATTGGGTATATGCAACATAAATCATATGGCCCACAAATCCAAAACTATTTATAATCTGGCCCTTTAAAGAAAAAGTGTGCCAACACCTGATCTACTTGGCTAAAACTAAAGAACATTTTTCAACATATAGAACAAAGCATGAAAACAAGATCTGTAAATTAGAATTTGTAACTAACCACAGACTCGAAAGCTGTTTTCTACTGTTTATCTATCACCAAAAGATTAAATAAAGTAGAATAGGAGAAAAAGATAATGGGATACAAATAGATAATGAAGCATGTTAACAAATGTACCAACTAAAGGGCAGAATAGTTTGAAAATACTAGTATGCTCAGCCCAAGAAACAAACTTATTTATATCATTATTTAGTATGTGTAAAATATGTTACTGGCATCATAATTTGGGAACTGAAAAGCAAGAGTTAATATAATCTTTAATTTCTATACTTTCAGTATAAAAGTCCCTCTTTCTTTTCAGAGAAGAATGACACTCATTTTTCAGTGAGAACACAGTAGACCCACCACATCAATGATGCAGGTCATGAGCGCTCAGTGATGTATAATAGTGATGAAAGAAATTTTCATATTGAGGTATGGGGTAGTCATTTTGGTTTAGGCAGGATTAAACTTCCAGCGAAACAAAATAACCCTCTTTGTAGCCCATTAAACATGCATTGTATATCTGCTTTAACCATTAAAGAAAATAATGCATTTGAAATTCAAAATGGAGTAACTATGGTTCAGGCATTCAAAATGGAGTTGGGAGGGCATTGTGAATGTGGTTTCAGACATATCCCTGTATTCCTGAGAACTTCAATTTTCTGGGTATTATCAGTCAAGGACACCACCAGCTGTTCTCAAAACAGTATCTGCCAACAGCTGCCTGCTGCAATCTTATAGTCGCAAAGGTCTCCTCTAGCAACTGCAACCATTTTGGACCCCACCAAAACCCTTGTTTAACAAGCTCCTTAACTTCTTGCCAGCTCCAATCCAATTCTTAACAACTTAACAACTTACAAAATTTTGCATTTTTTTGCCTACATAAGCCTGCCCTATTTTGCAGCCTGTGGAATCTGTCTCCCGAGCTACAGTCCTCAGTTTGCTTCAGTTAAACTCTTCTATTCCTATTATAAACTGTTCATTGATGATTTCCATCCACAGTAGAAAGATGGTCCCTGTTCAGGCTCAAGATGGCGACATAAGGGGGTCCTGGACTCCCCTCCTCCCGTGAACACATTGAACCTACAGCTACATGTGAAACAACTTCGTCTGAAGAAGGTTTAAAATCTGGCTGAGCAACTCCTACACGTCAGCCCAAGGAGAAAAGCCCATAACAAAGCAGGTAAGGCGAGGCCGGGGCACAACCTCCTCCTGACCTCCCCTCCCCCACCGCCGGCGCACCGCCCCACAGTCTGAGGAGCTCCCAACGCAGAGCTTCTCCCTGAGGGGCAAAGGGTTTGAACCCCACACCAGGCACCACCAGATTTTAAGACCTGCACCTGAATGACAAGCCTCCAAAACATCTAGCTGTGCAAACCAGCGGGACTCATTGCCACATAACACCTGAGAATCGGCTCTTAAAGGGCCGGAATTCGGACTCACCTGCCCGGCCTGGCGCGGGAGCCGCAGACTCAGGGCCGCCCAGACGGTATGAGAGAAGCTCGCTTGCTTTTTCCCTGTCCTGGTGACTCGGCCTGAGAGGCAGGCAGCTGGTTGGATACACGTCTGGAGGCTGCCGGGCGCCTCCTGGACAGAGCCTGGCGCCATCTTCCCGCTCTGGCCGAGCTCCAGACGCCGCAGGGACCTCTCCCCGCCCCCGCCCCTGCCTCCTCCCCCGCCCCCTCCCCCGAGGAGCTTTCACACGCGGCTGGTGCCCTGTCTCTGCAGCTGCACCCAAGGGACGCCCCTTGATCACCTGGCTCTGGTGGCCCGAGGTCTTCCCGTTCCTGGGTCCCATGGGACTGTAACAATTGGACAGACAGTTCTTGGCTGGCTACCACCCCAGGGCACCTGACAGACAGCAGACTGACTCACCCCCAGGCTTTCTGTGATTATCTCCTCCTGGAGATTCGGCCTGAGGGGCAGCTTCAGGTGTGGCCCCGTGTAGGGGCCTCTGATGGACCTGCTCCAGGGAACAAAGGCATCTCTGTGCTCCCTCTGCCTCACTACAGCTCACCTCTGTCTCCCAGACAGGACCATACTCCTCTGGAGCCCCAGTTTTTGCGAAAGCCACCCAGGGGACCCCTGGAGATTACTGGGCTCTCGTGGACAGTGGGGCTTATGGTGTGGCCCCTCAGGACTGTACCTATTTGCAGACTTTAAAAGCTGCTGCCTAATGGTCTAGCTTCCTATCCAGCCTGAATCTCAGATCCTCCTCTTTGGGGGCTGACAGGTCTTGGCACCCCCCTCAACTACCAGGGCCATTAAATATAAAATAGGCTGTTCAGACAATCACAAATGTTTGAGAGACAACCAAGAGCTAGGGCAGGGTTGAACCATAAGCTTCAGATCCTACGCAAGACGCTCCTTCAAGACTGGGAGGAGTGGCTGTTTTATTTCACACAGAGAATCAACACAGAGAGTCAAGAAAAAAGAAATGAAGAAACAGAAATGTGTTTTAATGAAAGAAAAAGATAAAACCTCAGAAAGATGGTCCCTCTTTCATGAGAACTGGCTCTTTAGGGATGGAAATTTATCAATGGTCCCTTGGAAGTTGTGTGTTTCAATAAAGCCACTTAGTGATTTTTTCTAAAATGCGTAAGCTGACAGAATGCTCTCCTCATTGCCATCTTCATCTCTCTGTTCCTGAGTGTGTAGAGGACTGGATTTAGAAAAGGAGTTAAAACTGCATCAAATACAGCTAGAAATTTATCCAGATGTGGTGAAGGAGAAGGTCATATATAGAAAAAAAATCAGTGGACCAAAGAATAAAATCACCACAATAATATGAGCTGACAAAGTGTAAAGAGTCTTGGGTGAACCCCCTAAGGAGTGTTTCCGGAGAGTGGCAAAGATGAAGATGTGAGAGAGGTTGAGCAAGAAGAAAGCAACCAAGGAAATGAACCCACTGTTAGCAGTGACCATGAACTGCAGTTTATAGGTAACTATGCAAGCAAGTTTGATGAGCTGAGGCAGGTCACAGTAAAAGCTGTCTAAGACATTAGGGCCACAGAAGGGCAGGTTTACCACAAAGGCCAACTGGGCCAATGAGTGAGTGAGACCAATGGTCCAGGCAACCGCTAAAATCAAAATGCACACTCGTGGTCTCATGATGGTCAGGTAGTGGAGAGGCTTACATATGGCCACGTATCTGTCAAAGGCCATGGCGATGAGCAGCACCATCTCAGTGCCCCCAGCAGCATGGCTAAAGAAGACCTGAGCTATACAGCCTCCAAAGGAGATAATTTTTCATTTCCTGAAAAGATCTCAGATCATCTTGGGTGCTGCAATAGAGCAAAATATAAGATCAATGATGGAGAGATTAGCTAACAGAAAATACATAGCTATTAAATATATGTATTGCTCTCAGCAAAAAGCTTTTTTGGTCAGTTTAGCATAATTGTCTATATCTTTAGTGTCTCCTCTTAGCAATTTCCATCGACCAACCCTCCATTCTTCATAATTTGGTTAAAGTCATAAAATGGATGATTGAACCTGTACTAGAAGTATTATGGGCAAAAAAAAAAAAGATTAACAATGCAAGGTAATGGGATCTGGTTTTGTTCATTAAGGTGAAAAAAGGATAAATTTATCCTATGATAAAATATCTGCTTATTCCAAAATCTTAAAGAGGACAGTAAAAGACGAAACAGAATGGAAATTGAAAGCTGTAGAAGATTCAAGAAGTGAATTCTGTCTGCCTTGGTCATGTGTGTGTATATATATATACATACCCACACATATACACATGCATATATATACATACACACACATATATACATATACACATGTATGCATATAAATATAAATAAATACACATATAATATTTAAATAATGAGTAAAAAGAAAAAATGATATATGTCAGTATTTTGGCAAAGTTTGAATAGCTCAGCTTTGATGGGTTTATTTTTTAAAACTTAGCAATGCTTTTACCATTAAATACTATATTGCATGAAGACTAGAATTTGGTTTTCTCTCTTAGAATGACATGACAAATTTACGTTAGTGTATTCATTCTACTCTCAACTAAAAGTTGTAAATGTTACTCTTTAATATATGTGCCATATTCCTAGTTAGCAGATTCTTTAGCTCGCAAGAATAACTTTTTTTGCCTTATGTTGACTCTACATGCTCCATTACTTAGAACATACAGTTAATTGCCAATGAGAGAGCTAAAGTTACATCTACTTTGTATTTTAAATATATTTTTACTCATTAATAGGTAGCTATCCTACATTTTCAGTTTCTTACACTACTTACACTACTGTTGTGGGTTGATTTGTGTCTACTAAATTGACATGATGAAATTCTCAGCCCCAATATCTCTGAATGTGACTGTATTTGGAAATAGGTGTTCGCAGGTGTAGTCAAACTAAGATGAAGTCATCTTGACTTAGGGTAGATTGGGAGATACTTCCCAGTATTCTGAAGGCCTTAAAGAAACTTTCCCTCTGAGGTATTTCTAAAAAGTACTTCATATAAATATTATTCCTTAGGAATTGAGGCTCAAGATTACTATAATCTTTGGTTTACAAATACTTTATATGTAACTCTCTCTTTTCAAAAGTGGATTTTCTTCCCTCCCAATAGAAAGACAAAATGGACTCAACTTGTATAATCAAGTCAAGGTAGCACAAATCAGAGCTTCTCTCTGAGTTTGACCGTCAGTAATGAACATCAGTAATCAACAGGAGCTCTTACAATACAATCATCACTTAAGAGATCACCTGTAATTCACTAGCTGTCTGCACACCCTCCTCATTGCCATCTTCATTTCCTGATTCCTAAATGTGTAAATAACAGGATTCAGGAAAGGAGTGAGATTGGCATCAAAGAAGGCCAGAAATTTATCCAGGTGTGTGGAGGGAAATGGCCACGTATAGACAAATATCAAGGGACCAAAGAACAAGACTACCACTGTGATGTGAGCTGAAAGTGTGGACAGAGCCTTGGATGAACCTGATGAAGAGTGTTTCTGAACAGTGAGAATGATGACGATGTAGGAAACGATCAGAATGAAGAAGGAGCCAACAGAGATGAATCCACTGTTGGCTGTGACCATGAACTCTAGTTGGTAGGTGTCTATGCAGGCAAGTTTGATGAACCGAGGAAGGTCACAGTAGAAGCTGTCCAACACATTAGGACCACAGAAGGGTAAGTTTCCCACAAAAGCTAGTTGAACTGTGGAATGGATAAGGCCAGTCATCCAGGCAGCTACTAAAAAGAAGATGCACACTCTTGGGCTCATAATGGTCAGATAATGGAGTGGCTTGCATATGGCAACATATCTGTCAAAGGCCATGGCGATGAGTAGCACCATCTCCACACCACCAATGACGTGGATGAAGAAGATCTGAGCAATGCAGCCACTGAAGGAGATGACTTTATGCTTTCTGAAAAGGTCATAAATCATCTTGGGAGAGATGATAGAAGAAACTCCCAGGTCAATGAAGGAGAGGTTGGCCAACAGAAAGTACATGGGGGAGTGTAAGTGAGGGTCAGAAGTTACAGTGAGCATAATGAGGGAGTTTCCTATCATGCTTGCCACATAAAACATGGAGGAAAATACAAAGAGGAGAAGTTGTATTTCCCAGGAATCGGTGAGTCCTAGGAACATAAACTCTGACACCACAGAGTGATTTGCTCCATATATTGGCTTTGTAGGCATTGCTACCTGAAAGAGGATAATAGAAGAAAATGTAAATTTTCATAATTATGTTAATAAATTAGAAGAGAGGTCAAGTTATGAATGTCTGTTTCTACCTTAGCATTAAGACTACCTCACAGCCTTTGCAGTGTGCTCACACAGTGGTTGTCTTGCATATTCTCTAACACCAAGTTGTCTCTGCATGTAATACTCTCTGCCTCTGCCTAGGATGGATGCCATAATATTATACACGAGGTACAAGACGGTCAAGAAGAGTAACAGGACTTCAGTCCCAACTGTTTTTTTTTGGGGGGGGGGTTAAAAACCAATATGATCTGGCTCCAGTCACATAGAACTAACCACTTTTGCGATCTCTTCCAAGCCTATTAAACCTTCATTTGGCCCCATCTGTGGGACTATATTTAGCTTCAATATTACTTAAATGTTTACCACATCTACAAAGTCTTGTTTTATTGTTACTAGTTTTTATTTTACTATCCTTTGTATCATAGTGAACTGATTACTAACTAACTCACCAAGTAGACTATAAGCTTCTTGAAGGCAGGGATTTTGACTCATTCATATTTGTACTCCTTGAAGCAAAGAAAAGTCATCCACACAGCGAAGTGCAGGTCCATGAGCTGTGTGTTACCAGTTTGTATCATATTTGGTACAGAATTTGTGAGTGAGTACTCTAGCAATTTAATATACAGTGACCCCAAGTTTCTGATTTTGTATTTCATGGAAGTAATAGTCTAAGAAAGACTAGAAAGTAAAGAAAAAAACTTATCCTGTAACACAAGTAATTTGAGAAACACTGTCTTAGTGTACTTAGCATTGACCTGAAAAGCTTAAAATTATGAAATGTATATTGTACTGAAAACCATTTTGTACAAATATCTATATAAGGACTTATCATATTATCTTGTAATTACTTACTCTTATTTAGAAATACATCATAGCTTAGTTAAAGGAATACGGGTGTTGGGTTTAGATTACCAAGATTTATACTAATGTTCAACCACTAACAACTTGATCTTGGGCAAGTGACTTAAACTCTTTGAGTCTCGGTTAATATATCTATGAAATTGTAATTAGTAAAATAATTGATACATCTTAATTATATAGCTATATTAAGTATTCAGTAAATGCTATGTTTATTTCTCTTTATTTCACTTGCCCTAACAGCACTCAGCACGTGAGATATAGTAAATAAATGAATTTTTAAGAAAGCACTATTAACTAATAGGGAGCATAAAACTTCCTATCAGAAAATATATCTCAATAAATAATTATGATGAATATAATATTCACGTTTTCTTAGTGACAAAAATTAAACTATCTTCTTGTGCAAGTTTGATTTGCTCTCAAAGAACTTTATTTTTTATTAGTTCTTACCACAAATCTAATTTACTATTTGTTCAATTTATCCTTCCCAACTAGGCTGCAAGCCCCATAAAGGTATGGACCAAATATATCTTCTTCAATTCAATGTATCAAAAATTTAGATGACAAATAAATTATTTGCTGAAAGAGTGAATAAAATGTATTTGCTCTCATTAGAGCCTGACTATGTGAGGAAAGAAGGAAAGATCAAGAGTCTGTGGAATTTAGTAAAGTGAAATATTTGAAAGAAAATCAAAAGTAGAAATAGGTCTAAAAGGACATCTTCAATCTAGTCAAAGAGACTGAAATCAATGAGGCCAGCTTTGAGATCTAGTGATATATTCAATATCCCTAATTTAGGGAAATCTCAAGTCATTATAGATCAGGAAACAAATACCCAATTATGTTAAATAACTTGACCAAAACCATAAATATACTGGGTGTTAAGAGTTTATATTAAACCTCAATCTACTGACTCCCAAGATTAGGTCTCTGTCTAATTCCTATTTTCTTTTATTTATTTATGACTTCCTGAATAAAAACATGTGACGAGATGATGGTAGATAAGACCGTCTAATAACGGATGACTGCCATATATTGACATACTGGTAACTGCTACCTTGATATCCTTGATCATTCATTCCTGACAACTGTCTATCAGCTAATTAATGTACCTCTGTGTCTTGGGAAACTTGGCAGTTTGCTGAAACATTTCTTCTTACTTTACTTGTTCAGGCAAATACTCTTACTTGGAACAGAGGGTTTTTTGGATGGACTGATGATATAAGATTCTAGTTTAATTCGTTCCACTCAATCTTTCTTTCTTCACAGGGAACTGATGAGCTAACTAACTAGAAGCCTCCATAAAGCTATCTGTATTCACATTTTACTGCCTTCATGAAATCACTCTTGATTCTTCCAACCTGAGTAGTTTTATGCTTCTAGTGTTTCACTTTAACTCCCAAAATGGATTATAAGGTGATTCTACTTTTGACATTTCTTTGTAATCTCCACAGTGCCTAGAAGAATGCTAGAGGACATGACAGATCTTCAATAAAAAGCCTGAGTGCTGCATTTGAGTCAAGGTATACTGAAGTTGATCATCAATCTTAATGTCGATTCAGGAACTCTACGTTCCATCTGAGACTTCATATGAAAAGTAGACTATGTATGATTGCTTCATTATTTGAATGTATCTCTATTTTAGTTCTTGCAAAATCTTATGGCAGTTATTTCTATTATATTTTAAAAGCTGCATGGGATAATGAAATGAATATAGTATCTGAAAAACCATATTGCACATTCTGTCACTTAACTACCTGTTGACCTTGGGTAACACATATTTCATCTTTGACCTCTTTTCCCATCTGTAAAATGGGGAAAATTCATGTCTTATAAAACCAAGAATGTGAGATAGTATTTGTCACCTAATCCAGTTAATTATTCTTTAATATGCCCCTGGTAATGGAAATAACATATATGTCCAAAACAAGGTCATATATAAGTAAATTATTGTAAATTAAGACAATGTAATGAATTAATTGGAAAGGAAACTGAACTAACTAGATTGATATTTGTCATCATGAAAAAGTATCAAAAATATAATACTGACTGAAAAACATCAAATTATAAAAGAATGCATGTAAAGTAATACAATATTTGTACATTTTGATAATTATTAAATAGCTTTATATATAAATACATTTATAAGTAGTAGAAATATTAAAGTTTGAACAAGAACTATCCAAACTTCAGAATAGTTATTTTCTCTGGAGAGGGAGAGAGGAATCTGATAGGATAAAGGATTTCAAATTTGTTTGTAATAGGTTAACTCCCAAAAAATCTGATTAAAAATAACATATGTTCATTGTTAAATACTGAAGTTAAATACCCAGTGCCAATCATAAAGTTTTGGGTAGTTTTTAAATGGATAAAGTATGTCACAATTTCTTTTCAAACTGAATGCATCTGCCATGTATCTGCTCCTTTCTCTTCTCCCCGCCCCTGCTTTCATCAGTTCTCACTAGTTGTACAGCAAAACCTCATTAGGATCTTATCATTCAAGTGTTTTTGCTATTCCAACAAAATCCAACAATTCTCAAAACAGTTCCAATCATAACGTTAATGCTTTAATGAATCCTTTTTTGCTTCCAGATCACTCTCAAACTCCTCAAAGAGCAATCAAAGCCCTCTGGTATCTGATTCTTTACAACCTCATTTTCTCATTTTTCCTACTTCCTTTTTCGCACTTCATGATCCAACATAACCTATTTATTATCTGACAATGCCCTAAACTATGCATGCCTCCATGACTTTAAATATACTGGTTCTTCTTTCCAGCTGCCTTTCCACCACTACTCTTCTCTCTGGAAGAGAAGTACGGTCCACACCTCAAAGTAAACACATGCTATAATGTTTAAACTCTCTCATCTACCACCTCTTTACAGCCTAAGCAGATTCATACCTTCCTTGTCTATGGTCCTACTCATAGCACTTTATCATTCCTCAAAGCATCACTGATCACATTATTTTACAGTTAGTTTACATGTAAATAGATTGAGAAGAACAATTATGTTTATCCTTTTTTTGTAACCTCAACTGCTAACACATGCTTAGAATAAAAAAGGAGGGAGGGAGATACCAAAAATATCGCCTTTATGAAAAACTGGCTAAAGCTTTCAATGATGTGGAAATTATGACCTAAACGTAATGAAGGTAGCCTTCAACATGGGAAAATCAGATTGCAATTGAAATAGTAGTCGGTATAGAATATATGTGTTTATCATATAGTAATTGAACAAAGTTAGAAGAGGATATAACTAGGTGGTTGAAAAACATGAAAATATGGCTGATTATGTAACTAAGAAGATGGATAAAAAGACTGAGAGACGTTCGTAAGAACACACACACACACACAAAACCATCCTCCTCAAATCAAGATTATAAAAGGGAAGGATTAAGGGAAAAGAAATAAACTATGTCAAAATGAAAACTAAAAAGGAAGAAGAATTAAGGAAAAGTATGTATATAATGACCAAGAGAATATAGACATGATTTGCTTTGCTTTCTGGGTCTACTTTTCAGAAATTCTATAATTATAAACAACTTTTAGTACTATGTCTACAGCGTTTTAAAGCTCTGTGTCTTGCAAGATTTTCTCCATATTGCCTCTATCAGCTATACACCTCTAGCTGTGAATTTATTTGTGTTTTTGCTCTCCAATACACTTCAACTGCATAAGAACTGGGAATTTGAAGAAAGTGAGTTCAAAGGGGAAGGAGCTATAAATATGAAACCTAATAGGATAATACTAATTGTTCTTAGTTATCCTGAAATGAGTAATGGAAAAAAGAAAGAAGATGTCAAAAATAAATTTCCCCTAGATATACTAAAAGGAAAAGAAATATAAAACCAAATATTAGAAAATATTGAAATTCAGTTTGATGCGTGAAACTCACATGTCAGCGTTTTAAATCCACTTGAGGCATGCATAGCCAGGATCCTATTTATGCCTAAGCAACAGTTAATGAATAGGATTCTAGATGGAGACACCAGGATATTATGTTTATTTACCTGGAAGTCATCAAATACCTACAATCAACCTCCTGGTTGATTAAGTTCTAAAACCACAATCGCTAATTGATTAGTTGTGATCAGAAGAAAAAGTTTTAAAATTGTTTTTCTCAAACATTAATTATAATCAAGTAACATGTTATAAAAGTAAAGTTCCAGCTGTTTTCCTTTTATTGTGATTAATCCTTTCTCTTGATCCATATAGAATTGATTAATCTTCCAGAAACAGATTCCTAGAAATTTTATTCTTTATAGATGACAGAAATATTGGTAGTTGAGATACCAAATAATTGAATTATCAAGCTGAAATGATGTACAGACATCTTACAGTTTTGAAAATCTAAACCATCATTCATATACATTATTTTTGCAATCTAAAAATACTGAGTTTAGAATCTACCTCAGCTAAAGTGGACTGCATTTTATGTTTCAAACTGTCATAAAACTCTCCTTTATACCTAAATAAAAAGTCTGCCTCCCCTAATTCAAGACCATTTTAAAGCTTTTTATAACTGTAGGCAATATAATTTTCAGAATCCCTTTCATTAACTTTTTATCTATAAAAACTCAACAAACTAAGCCATCCCTTAGGTTTCTGTTTTCAAGACTCAAAAACTAAATTCCTTTTTACATTTCCTCTTAGGAACTCTTTCCCATCTACCTTTCACCTTAAAAAATCACATTTGTCAACTTTCTCTGAACCTTTCTGCATTCTAATGACAGTTTAGAGGTAAAATTTATAAAATACATTCTAAATTGTAATGAACATAAGAGTACAGGAAAACCAATTGATCTCCTGGTAGTTTTCATTTTATTTGTGAATTTTGCAGATCATATCTTAAGTTGACACTTACAGTGGAAATAATTTATTCAGATTTGGGTCTTTGGGTGTCTCTTCTATTCAGGTATCTGTAAGACTCATACATCTTGAAAAATTTACAAGTACCTAATAGATTTTCTTCCATTTTCACTGAGAATCAGCTTATACTTTGTCTCTTTTGAAAAACTAATGAAGATTACAAGAACCCTTGTTTTCTTAGTTTCATGTGTCACTAATTTTTCTTACCTGCTCATCAAATTGCAGAGGGTGAGAAGCATTCATATGATCATTGCTGGCAACAGAATTTTGACCCCGAACATTATAAAGTCATTTGACTTTTCCTAGTATCTTTCACATTACTCTAACCTATGTGATTCTAGTTAAATTGTTTATCTAGTTTGTTTACCTTCTCCAACATGTCAATACCCTTTTCACAATTATTCTCCAGTACTAGTCAATTTGTAATTCCAGATGCTAACTACCTTGCTTTAGAACACACATGCCCTCATATCCATAGCGGTTTCAACAAAAGAATCATGTCTGACACTAGAGCCACTCTACTTATTGTTATATTTACCTTCATTCTTTCATTTTACCTGTACAAAGAAAAAGAGATTTTCATAAAGTCTTGGATTTTCCTGTGTCCTCTAACAAAAAGTGCTATAACATCTTGCTATTGTGGAAATAAAGCTAATAAACAGTTCTAGAGGACAGTGACCAAGTGATATTGCAAAGACTGGAGTTTAGAAGGAGTTTATTGATCAAGGGACTTTACCCATAGGGACCTATTTGGTTTGACTAGAACAAAGGTCCTAAAGATTCATAATAAGACACTAGAGAAGAAGCAGCAGCAACATATGTTTATCAACATGGAAAGATAGAACACCCTGTACTCAAGATTATATTACCTTGATTTATAATTTAAAAATTTTTCAATACATGCCTATGGACTTCTATTTTCACTCTTGCCCTAGTGCCCACAATTGTCAGAGGCAAGCTCTTTTCCATCTGCTTGTTCAGTACCATGAGGAGCCCAAAGTTGTCAGAGGCCAGTCTTAGCTGTGTTCCCATTGGAAACATTCTTTCCTGGGGCACTAGAACCTCTGAACTAACTAAACCAAAGTTCACAAAAATAAAAAGCATAAATTTCCATAGTAAATAATTTGGTCCTGTTTTTAAAGTGAACTTTTCTACCTTGGGTTCACATATGCTGACTATAGAACAGATGGCAATATATATTGGTCACTGGTTTAAGTTATGTACATCAAATAGGCAGCATCCTAATCATGCAAGGTGTTTGTTCACCTCCCAGTTGGTACAAAGCTGAGCATTCACCAGGTCATTCCATCACTCAATCATTGATTTTTTTTTTCTGGGCTATGGAGCATGAATAAGTATAGTGAATTTTATGGGTGTGAGCCTATTGTCACACTTCATTTTGTATAAAAATGTGTCCAGAGCCAAAGTTGCATGGAACAGATAAGTCAGAAAAGGTGTAAGTCCATAAATAGTAGTGTTAGCAGAAGCACCATGCTTGGGAAAGAAAAGTCAGTACCAAGAATACATTTATATCACTATAAACACAAGTCTCTAACCCTCCAGAACACTTGGACAGTGAGTCTACTGAGAGTACAGTGAGGTGTGGCACCATAGAATGTATTGAGGATTTACTTCTGCATCGACAGCTTGGGCACTCAGCCACGATGGTAGCCAGATCACCTAGTGAGGGGAAATTCACATCACTGAATCTACGCAGAGACCAATTATGCGCTATGGCCACTGTTTAGTATCAATTAAGAATGAATTAGTACATGATACCAATGAAACAATATGAAGATAACTGGGAAAAGGGCTTATTTACATCACAGAGGCAAATCATCTTGTTCTTGTATAGTGAGTAATCTCTAGTAGACTTTTACATGTGCATTCTCTTTGCCTTTTGTGAAAAGTCTAACCACATACCTCTCCCTAGACTCCATCTCAAGAAACTATAAAATTGTCACTAGGATGTAATGTACAAATAGGGAATATGTGTAATAATATTGTAACAACTTTGTATGATAACAGATGGTAACTGGACTTACTGTGGTGATTATTTCATAATGTATAAAAATATTGAATCACTATGTTGTGCACCTGAAACTAATACAATATTGTATGTCAAGTATAACTTAGTTTTAAATGAATGAATGAATGAATGAATGGATGAATGTATTCCCTGAAGTTCTTTCCATTAGAAGGGTTTTCCTTCACCATGCTCTTCAGGGAAATTTCTTACTGGGGATGGAATCAGGGGCCATTCACTTCCAGGTAGTACCAGCATTAACATGTGATGTATCCATTTATAAACCAAAGCCATGTTTTCTCCTCCACTGTTAATTGGTTATAGACAAATACTCCCGAGGGAAAGAGAGAGGTGATGAAAGAGGAGAACAAGAGAGTCTGATTATCCTGTTTATATAGGCTACTTTTGCCTTTCAGAATGTCTACAGAGCTTTTCCTTGCCCCAGTCACAATTCAAAACTGGCAGCTTTATGAACTACCTAATAAATAGACTGGAGCAACACACTCAACTGTGGCATATGTTGCCTCTGAAATACAAAGAAATTCACCAAGAACTGGGTCTCTTTCTTTGGTGGGCTTTGCCATGTATAGCTTACCTTAGGAGAAATATCATGACATGCTCCTGACCACATGGGGATGTCCCTGATGTGGAAGGTGCCTGAAATTTTGATAGATTCATTTCATCTAGTAGGACACATCTGTCTTACTAAGTCATCTAGGATACTCATGACTTCAAGTTCACAAATTCTAATTAGCACAATGTCATTAGAGAAATGGACTGATGTAGTATGTAATATTCCATATGATACCAAAACCTTCAAGCTTTTTTCAACCTCTCTGATAATAATATGAGAAAGATCAGAAAAATTGTGTCAAAGGTTGAGTTCCTGGAGGAGCAGATTCTGAGGTGAAGATCACTACACAGGAAGTTTGCCAGGCAGTACTATTGGATCAATTCTGCTTGGAGTTAGGGAATCAAGCAGGATGTGGCAGAGAAAGAAGTTTTGGACAGTAGTACAATTGCTAAGGTTTATGTCAAAGGGTGTTCTGTAAGTTTTTTTTCTTGTTCAAACATTTTTTAATTGAGTTATAGTCATTTTACAACACTGTGTCAAATTCCAGTGTAGAGCACAATTTTGCAGTTATACACGAACATATATTCATTGTCACATTTTTTTTTTTGCTGTGAGCTACCAACAGATCTTGTATATATTTCCCTGTGCTACACAGTATAATCTTGTTTATTTATTCTACATATGCCTGTCAGTATCTACAAATTTTGAACTCCCAGTCTGTCCCTTCCCACCCCTCACCCCCTTGGCAACCACAAGTTTGTATTCTATGTCTATGAGTCTGTTTCTGTTTTGTATTTATGTTCATTTTTAGATTCCAAATATGGAGCGATCTCATATGGTATTTTTCTTTCTCTTTCTGGCTTACTTCACTTAGAATGACATTCTCCAGGAACACCCATGTTGCTGCAAATGGCATTATGTTGTCGGTTTTTATAGCTGAATAGTATTCCATCGTATAAATATATCACATCTTCTTTATCCAGTCATCTGTTGATGGACATTTAGGCTGTTTCCATGTCTTGGCTATTGTAAATATTGCTGCTATGAACACTGGGGTGCAGGTGTCATTTTGAAGCAGGGTTCCTTCTGGATATAGAACCAGGAGCAGGATGACTGGGTCATATGGCAAGTCTATTCCTAGACTTTTGAGGATATACTGTTTTCCACAGTGGCTTCACCAAACTGCGAGTTTTTTTTTTTCTTCTCAGAACTTTAAATATATACTACCATTTCATTCTGGCCTTTTTCCTTGTATGTGATTAGTTGTTTCCTTCTTGCTGCCTTTAACATTCTATCTTTAAGTTTTGCCATTTTTATTATATCTGTCTTAGTGTGGCTCTCTTTGGGTTTGTCTTGTATGAGGCTCTATGTTTTCTCTACCTGGTATGTTTCCTTTCCCAGGTTAGGGAGGTTTTCAGCCATTATTTATTCAAAGGAGTTCTCTGTCTTTTCTTTCCCTTCTCCTTC
Source organism: Camelus dromedarius (assembly GCF_036321535.1). NCBI lineage: Eukaryota > Metazoa > Chordata > Mammalia > Artiodactyla > Camelidae > Camelus > Camelus dromedarius. The sequence goes on from NC_087440.1 coordinate 28,957,858, forward strand.
ACGAACCCCCATAATGTGAATGTCACTTCCTTTGATGTTGTCCAAGTTCTTTAAACTCTCATCATTAAAAATATTCTTTCTTCATTTTCTCTTTTCTGATTGGGTGACTTCCATTATTCCACCGTACAGATTGCTTATCTGTTCTGTATCATCTGGTCTTTTGTTGATTCCCTCTAGTTATTTCTTTATTGGTTACTGAATTCTTCAGTTGTGATTGGTTCTTTTATATTTTCTAAGTTTTTGTTCAAGTTCTCACTGACTTCCTCCTTTCTTCTCTCAAATTTGATCAACATCCTTATGGTATTTTCTTTGAAATCTTCATTAAATAAATTACTTAGCTCCATTTCATTAAGGTTTTACCCTGGAGTTTTATTTATTTCTTTTTTTTGGAATTTACTCCTCTGTCTTCTCATTTTGTTTGACTAACAGTTCTTTTTTCTATGAATTAGGTGAAACAGCTAACTCTCTTGGTCTTGAAAGAGTGGCCTTATGTGGCAGCATCCTCTGAGTAGACTGCTTGTGCCTTAGGGCTTTAGCAGGCTGCCTGGAGCATGAACATCTGGGCTGGTGGCAGTGCTTGGGAGTGCTTCATGTAAGGCCACCTTAGAAGGACCAACTGAAGCTTAAAGAGGTATAGACCGGGGCAATTCCCAGGGGGTCAAAATGGGGCTTGTTTACACCTCTTCCCTCCAAGAGGGCTCCAGAAGTTCCCTGCTTGTTTGATGGATGATCTATGGTTACTAAATGGATTTTCCCCCCATATAGTCTAGGTGCCCTGTAAATTGCTATCTTTTTCACTGTATCTCACAGTGAGTGAGTCTGTATTCTGCCCCTCAGTTATATCCCTCCCTACTACAGGTTGCCATAATGGTTGTGGGGTTCGCATGGGTAGTGTGTTCCATCCTTCCTACCCATGTTTATGTAGGCTGTCTCTGTGCAGCTGTTCAATCAGCATTAGATCTTCTTCAGGAATAACTGCTCTTTATGTAGGTATACATTCAGTGTGCCTATGGGAGGAGATGAGCTCAGGGTCTTCCTATGCTGCCATTTTGCTCTTCCCCCAGGCAGGGAATACCTTTAGTTGTATCCTTCCCTTGGAAGGAAAGATGGCCTGTGTTACAGATCTTACTAAGTTGTGAACAGGGCTAATGGTTGGTGTGTTTCTTTAAAACCTGAGAAGGAGAAAGTGTATAAATTTCTTGAGATAGCATCTAGGGAGAAATGTATGGATGGACTTTTCAGAGAGGTCATAAAGAATGCTCATGTACAAGTCTACTGGAGATTATTCACTATACAGGAACAAGAGGACTTGACTTTGATATAAATCAGCCTCTTTTCCTTAGATAATACAGCTTCATTGATACCATATACCTCTTCTTCTTAATTAGTTCTAAAGGGTGGCCATTGAAGCATAGTTGAAGTCTGTGCATTGACATGCAATGTGCTTTCCCCTCACTGTAGGTGACCTGGCTATTATCATGGCCAATAGCCCAAGCTATCAATGCAGAAGTAAATCCTCAGTACACTCTATGGTGCCACACCTCACCACACTCTCAGTAGATTCACCGTGCAAGTTTTCTGGAAGAACTAGAGACTTGTCTTCATAGTGATGTAAATTTATTCTGGGCACTGATTTTTCTTTCCCAACCATGGAACTTCTGCTAGCACTTCCATTTATGTATTTACAGAACACCTTTTCTGCACTATCTGTTCCTATGATGTCCTGTGCAATCTTGGCTCTGGATGCATTTTTAAAAAAAAAATGAAATGTTACAGGGCTTAAACCCAGGGAATTCACTAGACTTACTCATGCTCAATAAGCCAGAAACATCTCACTGATGGAGCAATGGAATGGCCTGATGAATGGTCAGATTTTGTACCAAACTGGGAGGTGAATGAACACCTTGCAAGTTTAGGATGTTAAACCCATGGCCACTATATTGTCATCTGTCCTATAGCCAGCATATATTAACCCAAAGTAGAAAAGTTCACTTTAAAAATAGGAGCAAATTATTTATTACGGAAATTTATGCTTTTTATTCTTGTGAACTTTGATTTAGTCAGTTCAGAGATCCTAGTGCCCCAGGGTAGAATGTTCCAAAGGGAACACAGCTAAAACTGGCCCTTGACAACTTTGGGCTCCTCATGGCACTGAACAAACAGATGGAAAAGAGCTTGCCTCTGACAACTGTGGGAACTAGGGCAAGAGTGAAAATAGAAGTCCATAGCCATGTATTGAAAAATTTTAAAGTTATAAATCAAGGTAACATAATCTTGAGTACAGTATGTTCTATCTTTCTATGTTGATAAACATATGTTGTTTCCTCTTCTTCTCTAGTGTCTAATTATGAGTCTCAGGACCTTTGTTCTAGTCAAAGCAAAAAAGTCCCTATGGATAAAGTCCCTTGATCAATAAACTCCTTCTAAACTCCGGTCTTTGCAATATCACTTGGTCACTGTCCTCTAGAACTGTTAATAACCTTCATTTCCACATATGACAAGATTTTATGGCACTTTGTGTTAGAGAGCACAAGAAAATCCAAGACTCTATGAAGAGGCTCTTTTTGCACAGGTAAAATAGAAGAATGAGAATTAACTTAACAATAGGGAAAGTATCTCGAGTGTCAGACATGATTCTGTTTTGGAAGTGCTATAGATGTGAGTCATACCTTCTAGTGCATAAGTGTTATCCTAGAGCAGGTTAGCTAACATCTGGGATAACAAATTGACCAACACTGGAGAATAACTGTGAAAAAGGGCATAGACATGTTGGAGAAGGTAAACTGATCTTGGCTTTTAACTAGAATCACAGATTATTAGGGTAATGTGAAAGATACTATGAAAAGTCAAATGGATTCATAATATTTCGGGTTCAGAGGTCTGTTGTCAGTGATGATTAAATGAATGCTTCTCACCCTCTGCAGTTTGATGAGCAGGTAAGAAAAATTAGTGACACATGAAACAAAGAATACAAGGGTTCTTGTAACCTCTATTAATTTTTCAAAAGAAATAAAATAAGCTGATTCTCTTCTGTGAAAAGGGAAGCAAATTTATTTGGTACTTATAAAATTTCAAGATGGAAAAGAGTCTAATCAATACCCGAGTAGAAGAGACACCCAAAGTACAAAAGCTGAGAAAATTATTTTCAATGTAAATGTCATCTTTAAAATATGATGTGAAAAGTATACAAACAAGATGAAATTTACCAAGAGATGTAATTGGCTCTCCTGCTCTCTTATGGTCTTTTACATTTTATAATTTTTTTTTGTTAATTTTTTCTCTAAACTGTAAACAGAATGCAGAAAGATTTGGAGAAAGTTGACAAATGTGAACTTTTTGAAGGTGGGAGGTAGGTGAGAAAGAGATTCTAAAAGGAAATGGAAAAGAGATTTAGTTTTTGAGTCTTGGAAACAGAGAGCCAAGGGTGTGAATAAAAAGTTAATTGAAAAGGATACTGAAAATTGTTTATATTGCACACAGTTATAACAACTAAAAGAAATGGTCTAAATTAGGGGAGGCAGATTTTTACTTAGACATGGAGAAGTTATGACAACTAGAAAGATAAAATGAAGGGCATTTCTAGTGGGGGAAGTTACAACCTCTCAACAGTTTTAGACTGAGAAGGAAATTTATATGAATGACAGTTTAGATTTTTGAAACCAAGAAATGTCTGTAGGCTACTTTCAGTTTGATAATTCTATTATTTGGAACCCCAGCTACCAGTATTTCCCTCATCTATAAAGTTAAATATCTGGGAATATGTTTCTGGAAGATTAATCAGTTCTTTATGTGTCAAGAAAATGGATGAGTCACAATAAATGGCAAAGAGTTAAAGCCTTTTTTTTTTTAACATCATGAATATTTAATTAGTTAAAAGAAATGGTTATAACTAATGTGTTAAATAAAAATCGATCTAACAAGTTTCTCTTCTGAATAAAACCATCTATAATAGAATGTGGTTTCAGAACATTTTCAACTAGGAGGCTGATTGTAGTTATTTGCTGACTTCTAGATGAATTTACATCAGATCCTAGTGTCTCCATCTAGAAGTCTATCCCCAACTATAGTCATGGGTAGTTATATACTTCATACTGTGAGTTCTATATTCTCTGATATTTAATTGGGTATTTCTCTTCCTTTAAATACATATAGGGAAAATTTACTTTTGACTTCTTCTAACCTTTTTCCCCCCTAGTACTCATTCCAGGATAACTAAAGAACAGTCAGTGTTGTCCTATTAGGTTTCATATTTATAGTTCCTTCCCCTTTAAACTCATTTTCCTCAACTACCTAGCTTTTATGTAGTAGAAGGCATTTGAGACCCAAAGGGCAAATAAAATTACAAGTTGATGTGTGCAACTGATAAGGTTTTTGGAGAAATCTTCCAAGAGACTAAGCACTTAAAAGACACCTGCAGACACAGTATTAAAATTTGTTTAAGATAAAATTTCTGAAGATTGGACTCAGAAAGTAATGAATATCACATCCTATAAATTACTTCTCAATTTAAAGTTGGCCTTGTCTTTCTCCTCTTTGTCTTTATACACATGCTTCCCTATTTATTCTTTCTTTTTAGTTTCAATTTTGATGTATTTTTTTCCTTAATTCTTCTTCACTTTTATAATATAGTCTCTAATTTTTTCTCTCTCTTCAGAACTCTTCCCAGTCTTTTTATGCATCTTCCCAGTTATATAATCAGGAATATTTTAATGTCTTTAAACATCCAATTTTATACTCTTCTATCTTTGCTGAATTATGATATTATAAATTCATTATCTGCTTTATCTACTACTCTTTCAATTGCATTCTAATATTCCCATTTGAACAATCCCTTCTTTATGTTTAGGTCATAATTTTCACACTATTGAAACCTTTAGCCAACTGTTCACAGAGGCAATATTTTTAGTATCTCCTTCCCTCCTTTTCTATTCTAAGCATGTGTTAACAGTTAAGGTTACAAAAAAGGATAAACACAATTCCTCTTCTCAACCCATTTACATGTAAACTAACTACAAAGTAATGTGATCAGTGATGCTTTGGGGAATGAATGAAGTGCTATAACTAGGAACATAGACAGGGAAGGTATGAATCTGCTTAGACAGTGAAGAGGGGGTAGAAAAGGGAGTTTAAACATGATAGCATGTGTTTACTTTGAGGTGTGGATTGTACTTCTCTTCCAGAGAAGAACATAGGTGGAGATGGTGGAAGGTCAGTTCTGGAAGAAGAACTAGTATATTTAAAGGCATGTAGTGTGTGGCACTGTCAGATAATATACAGATATGTATATATATAAGATAAGATAGATAATATAGGATAATGATGTTGGATCATGAGGTGCAAGAAAGGAAGAAGGGAAAATGAGATAGGAAATGAAGTTAAAAAAAAAAACCAAAAAACACATACCAGAGGGTTTTGATTGCTCTTTGGGGAGTTTGAGGGTCATCTGGAAGCAAAAAAAGACTCAAACCATTAACACTATGATTTGATCTCTTTTGAAAGCGGCTGGATTTTTCGTTGGAACAGCAAAAACAGTTGTAGGAGAGGATTCTGATGAGGTTTCACAGTAGATCTGGTGAAAACAGATGAAAGCAGGGGCAATGAGAAGAGAAAGGAGGAGATACAAGGCAGATGCATCAAATTAAAAAGGAAATTGTGACATATTTCACCCATTAAAAAAATACCCCAAACTGTATGATTGATATTATTCAGTAGTTAACAATAAATATTTGTGAAGCAGAGGGTATTAAACAGAGAGACAACTTGGTGGTGGAGAATAGCTCCACATGACTGTCATGAATTTTTCTGTGTAATCACATTGCAAAGACTGTGAGGTAGTTTTAATGCTAGAGGAGAAAAAGGTGTTCATAACTTTGACCTCTCTTCTAATTTATTAATATAATTATTATAATCTAAATTTTCTCCTATTATCCTCCTTCAGGTAGCAATGCTTACAAAACCAATGTATGAAGCAAATCACTCTGTGGTGTCAGAGTTTGTGTTCCTGGGACTCACCGATTCCTGGGAAATACAACTTCTCCTCTTTGTGTTCTCCTCCACATTTTACGTGGCAAGCATGATGGGAAACTCCCTCATTATTCTCACTGTGACTTCTGACCCTCGCTTACACTCCCCCATGTACTTTCTGTTGGCCAACCTCTCCTTCATTGACCTGGGAGTTTCTTCTGTCACTTCTCCCAAGATGATTTATGACCTTTTCAGAAAGTGTAAAGTCATCTCCTTCAGTGGCTGCATTACTCAAATCTTCTTCATCCACGTCATTGGTGGTGTGGAGATGGTGCTACTCATCGCCATGGCCTTTGACAGATATGTTGCCATATGCAAGCCTCTCCATTATCTGACCATTTTGAGCCCAAGAATGTGCATCTCCTTTTTAGTGGCTGCCTGGATGATTGGCCTTATCCATTCCATGGTTCAGCTGGCTTTTGTGGTAAACTTACCCTTCTGTGGTCCTAATGTGTTGGACAGCTTCTACTGTGACCTTCCTCGGTTCATCAAACTTGCCTGCATAGACACCTACCAACTGGAGTTCATGGTCACAGCCAACAGTGGATTCATCTCTGTTGGCTCCTTCTTCATTCTGATCGTTTCCTACATCGTCATCATTCTCACTGTTCAGAAACACTCTTCATCAGGTTCATCCAAGGCTCTGTCCACACTTTCAGCTCACATCACAGTGGTAGTCTTGTTCTTTGGCCCTTTGATATTTTTCTATACATGGCCATTTCCCTCCACACACCTGGATAAATTTCTGGTCATTTTTGATGCAGTTCTCACTCCTTTCCTGAATCCTGTTATTTACACATTCAGGAATCAAGAAATGAAGGTGGCAATGAAGAGGGTATGCAGACAGTTACTGAGTTACTGAAAGATCTTGTAAGTGATGATTGTATTGTAAGAGCTTTTATTGATTACTGATGCTTACTGTTGACGGTAAAATTCAGAGAAGAGCTCTTGTTTGTCCTCCCTTGATTTGATTACACAAAGAAACTGAATCCATTTTGTCTTTCACTTAGGAACATTTACTTTTGAAAAGAGAGACTTACCTATAAAGTATTTATAATCATACTTTATAGAAATCTTGAGGCTCAATTCCTAAGGAATAATATTTATAAGAAGTAATTCTTATAAATATATAAGAGGTATGATTTCTTTAATGCCTTCAGAACAGGGAGAAGTATTTCCCAATCTATCCTAACTCAGGATAAATTCATCTTAACTTGACAACATCTTCAAACACCCTATTTCCAAATATGGTCACATTCACAGATATTGAGGCTTAGGATTTCATCATGTCTGTTTGGTGGATACAAATCAACCCACAACAGTAGCATAGCATTGGTATCTGAAAACAAAAATGATTGTAGGATAGCTATCCATTATAAGAGTGAAAATATATTTAAAATAAATAGAAGAAGGTATTTTAGGTCTTTCATAGGCAATTAACTATATTTTTAACTTAACAAAGTATGTAAAGTCACTATAAGGCACAAAAAGTTATTCTTGTGAGGGAAAGAATCTCTAGAATTCTACACTAGTAATAAACTAGAAATATTACACAAATGGTAAAGAATAACATTTACTATTTTTAGTCAAGAACAGAATGAATGCATGTGTATATGGTACACATATATATGTATATATTCTCTTTCAGATTCTTTCCCATTATAGTTTATTAAAAATACTCAGTGTAGTTCTCTGTGCCATACAGTAGGCCCTTGTTGTTTATCTGTTTTATATAGAGTAGTGTGTACATGTTAATCCCAAACTCCTAACGTATTACCCCTGTTTCCCACCTTTCTCCTTTGGTAACCATAAATTTGTTTTCTATGTCTATAAGTCTATTTCTGTTTTATAAATAAGTTCATTTGTGTAATTTTTTTTATATTTCACATACAAGTGATATCATATAATATTTATCTTAGAGGTTATATTTCAGTGGACTCACTACAAAACAGTCAGAATTATAATTCTAATTGATTAACAAGTAATTTTATATTTTACATAATTTTAAATGCTTACTTTATACTCCACTTCGGCAAGATCAGGAAGAAGACCTATAGCTATTTTATAAAAAATGTTATCAAACCCATCTTAGTGTATAAGAATTAATTTTGATAATCTGAATTTGGATTCTCATATACAAATGCTCTGAGTCAATTTCTATGAGAATTTTTTTTCTGGAAAAGATGGCATATATAAAACAGTAGAAATTCTGTTTTTTCCCCCAAACGTTTAGGGGAATATTAGTCAGAACTTAATCTCCATAGAGCGACATTAACAGAATTCCTCCAAGAGGCTTTATTTAATTTGTTAATATATCCTTGAAGTAGGAAAATGCCTTACACTCATATAATGAGGGAAAAACTCAATTACATAAACAGTCACACATGAAACTACGAGGCTCAGTTTTAGAATTTCAGCTATAGATCAAGGCTTACATATACCAAGAAATTAAAAGTATATAGATGGATACAGAAAATCTCACACTGAATCTCTAATTGAATTTCTATTCTACTTCCAATGGAAATAAGACAAATATATTGAAAAAAAAATGGAAACACACAGGTTGAAAAAACAAGGCAAATAACAACTCAAATTCTCCATCATCTCTCATCTGATGGAGAACAGGTCCCTTCCACCCTGAGAGAGATTACCAAGTGATCAGACGTTGCTGAGGCAGGCACTCCTGGGGCCATAAGGAGTCCAAGCCCCAGAATGACGCCACCTAGTGCTCCTCCGATCTGGAGCCACAGTCCTTACTGATCACCAGCCCAGCAGAAAGGAAGGCATCAGTATGCTAAGTCCATTTAGTAATGTAATTTACCCTTTGCCCTAATTGGTAAGTATCTCATATGACCAAATAACTGAATGAATTCCTTCTGTTAACCAACCAAACTGCTGTGGTCGTGGGACTACCATGTGATCATGAGACTATTTAATAGTACATATTAAATATGAAACTACGTGTACACCATTTCCAAGAAACTCCACTTCTCATTATATAGACTTTGGAAGCACTTGAACACGTGTGTAAGAACACATGTAAACATATTTGTTATTACCTTGTAGAAGTAAACACTTGAAAAAACTCAAATGTCCATTAATAAGACAATGTTGAACTGTTCTCATGGCTACTCTTTAACTGCCTTTTCATATCCAGTTTTCATCTTGTCCACTCTGCTCTGTGCCCTGTAACACTGAACTTTATGGGTTGAACAACCAGTAGCTCTTGCCCGCTGACTTCTACTTGGGTGTAGCTATTGAAGCCATGGCAGGGATTTGGAGGACAAGAAGAAAGTGAAATCAGGCTATTAATTCCTTCAGCTTCCTTCCTTCTGAGCTTTGTCTTGGCGAGTACAGCATTCCTCCAGCGAAACCCTCAGCTCTTGTAGCTGGTGCTCTCCTGTTGCTGCTGCTGCTTTCTCTGGGTTATGGTGGTGTTCCCGCCCATCGCCCCTCAGCCTGAGGGACAGTAATGCCTCCCTGTTGTTACTAGCCCTGGATACGTTACCCTTCCTTGTTGGTTCCTCCAATACGGCATATCCCAATGTACCTCAGATTTTCCTCATTTATAGCATTTCAATGTGACATTTTTTTCTGGTGGGACCCTAACATAAGTATTTGTACAAAGAGAAGTCCCAGGAAACGATGCCTCAAAATGGGATTCTGGTGATGTTTGGCTTACATATTGAGGGTTACCTCTATATATTCCTTGTCTGGGAGACATTAAACTTTGATCATATATGGCTCACAGTTACTCTGATTACTCAAATCATCAGTTGCATTTGTATAAAATGAAGTTCAAGTGAAAGGCAAGGCACTAGCATCCACATACAACTAAACGTCACAGTTCATTGGTCTCCCAACACCTTACCCTTCCTGGTGGTGGAGCAGCACCTTTTTCCAAGTCTGAATGAACCAGCCTTTCCTTGGGTAAAAACATTTTTGGCTTTATCTGGAGCAGCTCTAGGACCCTAAAGAGCATTAGGTCCCAACCTAATCTGGACAGAGAAGTACAAACACTGCTGTGATAAATACAGTTTTATACTAAAAGAATTGTAGGATCTTGGCAATATGGGCCAGAGTCTAGGGAACAAGTGTTTGTGTGAATTCTAAGGATATTACACCAAAAAAGACAAACTATTAGACTAAGTCAGGCAGAATTTATTGACATACATGTATTTACCTGATACCTTAGATATTAATGTGTTACTGTGCGTACCTGGAGTGGTGTTAATAGCTTACTTGATTGGTTAATTAAATCTTGTACTTGATGAAGATATTTCTTGTAAATGTTCATCAAAGGGCAATCATTTTAGAAAAGACTCTTAATAATCAGGTGGACTAGATACGCATTTACTGGATCTCAGTCAGCTCCTGACCATAATCAGTCCAGGGCTTGATCGGGGGCACATGTGCAAAGTGACCGTGGTGACAGGGGTGGAAGCTATTGGCTCAATACCACGGACTCCCTCTCCACCAAGCTGATCTGTGTACTGCCATCACCAAGTCCCAACCTGCCAGGGGATGAAACAAATTTGGCACTGTTCCTTGGGGAAATTAGCTAGCTACCTAGTGGCACATTGATTACACTGGACCTCTCTTATCATGGAAGAGGCAGTGATTTATCCCAGCACGAATAGGTGCACATTTCACAGTGGATTTGCCTTCCTGTCTCCTCTCATGGCTTCACACTGTGTCAACTTAGCTAAACCAGAACTATGTTTCCAGAATCCCTTCCATGTATGTTTCCATATTAGGCTTCACCACAGTTAAAGTTTGTGTGAGGTTTGGAACAAGGAAGTGAAGCAGTAGCCATTTTGGTTCTGAAGACCAGAACAGGGCGAGTGCGTTACAGCTCAGGCCTGCTGCTGGCTCACCTTGCCGCTGTGGGACAACACCTTGGGCCTGCAGCTCCTCTGGCTCCTACTGAATTTCCACCTCAGTGCTTCCAAGTCCTGGGCCAGGTGCAAGTGCATCTTCATGAAGAGCATCAGCTTATTCAGGTCACCTGCATCATCAAAACTGGAAGCAGTGAGAGACAGACACACAGTTCTAGGTTATCCTTGGTCTCCTTCGCTTCCTGCCCATTTTCCCTTCCAGACAGCTGGTTTCCCTTCCAGGCTTCAGACTCAGCATGAGCTTCAGTGGCAATAGACTTATACTGCTTAATGTCTATTCCCTACAGTAACTCCTTTATTCTAAATCACTCACAGTGGTTCTACTTTTCTGATCAAACTCTGAATAACACACCCTAAACATGTCTGCCAGCCCAGTCATTTGCAGATTTATAGAACGTCTTATCCTTACCATGATATCTACATTGAGTTGCATCTAACCAGAGATATATTTTACAGCGAATGAAGTATGAAATTTTACACATATGAACTCATTGTTCTATTTATATGTTTCAACACTTTTAAAAGCAACTGACTTGATTAGTGGAATGGCTTATGAGGCTATACAGCTAGATATTAAAATTTCAAGCAATGAATGTGAAACAAAACAATGATGTGTATAAAAAACATTTGGCAATATTTGCCTAGCTCAGATTTGATGGATTTATTTAAAGAAACTTAGACATTTTTTACTAGCAAATATTTTACTAAAGCAAGACTAGAATTTGAAATTCACTGTTACAATGACATAGCGAATGTATCTTGGGATATTCCCTCTGCTCTGAACTAGAAGCTCTAAATGTTACTAACCATCCTCTGTAATTTTCTAGCACGATGGTGTAGCTCACAAAGTCAGCTGTAAACAGAAGATTTTAATTGAAGAGAATAATAAAGAAAACTTTTTTCCAAAAATAAATATAGTTATGTAAAATTTTGTTTAAGTTTCTCATGGGGATGAGGTGTGATATTACTGCAATGTATACACTATTCCTTACTGTGGGTCACAGCTGAAAAAGTGAGAGCCTCTTCTGTAAGTGACCCTCCCTACCCTTGCCATTTGATTATTCTCCTCTCGCTCACACCCCACAGCAGAGCTCCTGTGACAAAACAACCAGCTTCTAAAAACTTGAAACCTGTGTAGGGGAGAAATCTATAATAACTATAAGAGAACATTTTTAAAGGGGCAGCAGTAAGGGAAGTTAGAAGGGGACAGAGCTGCAATGCAGGGGAGTGGGGAAAGACAAAGGAATACTGGGGTGTGGATAAAGAGAAAGGAGAGGGAAAGGGAAAATAATCTTGTCCTAGCCCAGAGACCTAAGTAGCTGAAGAAAAATGAAGAGGAAGATATAGGAAGAAAAGAGGAATAAAAATTTAATGGGTTTGAGTAGCATACTGTTAGTCACAAAGAAAAATCCTTGTGTTTCCCAGTTCTTTGTATCCCAAGAACAGCTCCTGTGGCTTCTACCCAGAGAGGTGTGACCTCATACTTGTATATTCTCAAAGAGTCTCTGTAGGAGCTATCGAAAAAATTTTCCCTTTTCCCACAGACCTGGCAGAGACTCAAAGGAGGAGTAGAATGTGGGCGAGCTGCAGCATACAATACAAAGATACCGTTCAATCCTCCCTTAGAGAACCCCTATTAGGTACTGATAGGAATTCCTGTCTGTGAGACAGGCTTCTGTAAAAAGAGAGAATTCTCCCTGTTCTGAAGGCCTTAAAGAAGTATGTCCAGTTTTGTATTTGTAATAATTACTTCATATAAATATTATTCCTTAGGAATTGAGGCTCAAGATAACTATAATCTTTGGTTATAAATACTTCATATATAACTCCTTTTCTATTTTCAGAAGTGAATGTCTTTCCCTCTTAAGTGAAAGACAGACTGAATTCAACTTTACTGTGTATAATCAAATCAAAGTAGGACAAAGAAAACTTTCTGAATTTGACCATCAATAATGAACATGAGTAATCAACAGGAGCTCTTACAATACAATCATCACTTAAGAGATCTTTCTATAACTAACTAGCTGTCTGCACACCCTCCTCATTGCCACCTTCATGTCTTGGTTCCTAAATGTGTAAATTACAGGATTCAGGAAAGGAGTGAGAACTGCATCAAAGAAGGCCAGAAACTTATCCAGGTGTGTGGAGGGAAATGGCCATATATAGAAAAATATCAAAGGACCAAAGAACAAGACTACCACTGTGATGTGAGCTGAAAGTGTGGACAGAGCCTTGGATGAACCTGATGAAGAGTGTTTCTGAACAGTGAGAATGATGACGATGTAGGAAATGATCAGAATGAAGAAGGAGCCAACAGAGATGAATCCACTGTTGGCTGTGACCATGAACTCCAGTTGGTAGGTGTCTATGCAGGCAAGTTTGATGAACCGAGGAAGGTCACAGTAGAAGCTGTCCAACACATTAGGACCACAGAAGGGTAAGTTTACCACAAAAGCCAGCTGAACCATGGAATGGATAAGGCCAATCATCCAGGCAGCCACTAAAAAGGAGATGCACATTCTTGGGCTCAAAATGGTCAGATAATGGAGAGGCTTGCATATGGCAACATATCTGTCAAAGGCCATGGCGATGAGTAGCACCATCTCCACACCACCAATGACGTGGATGAAGAAGATTTGAGTAATGCAGCCACTGAAGGAGATGACTTTACACTTTCTGAAAAGGTCATAAATCATCTTGGGAGAAGTGACAGAAGAAACTCCCAGGTCAGTGAAGGAGAGGTTGGCCAACAGAAAGTACATGGGGGAGTGTAAGCGAGGGTCAGAAGTCACAGTGAGAATAATGAGGGAGTTTCCCATCATGCTTGCCACGTAAAATGTGGAGGAGAACACAAAGAGGAGAAGTTGTATTTCCCAGGAATCGGTGAGTCCCAGGAACACAAACTCTGACACCACAGAGTGATTTGCTTCATACATTGGTTTTGTAGGCATTGCTACCTGAAGGAGGATAATAGGAGAAAATGTAAATTATGAAAATTATATTAATAAATTAGAAGAAGAGATTAAAATTATGAAAGCCTATTTCTAAATTAGCATAAAAACTAACTAATGTGCTCATGACCTCTAAAATGTGTTCACACAGAAAAAGTGGTACCTGTCATGTGGAGCTATTCTTACCACCAGCATGTCTCTGCATTTAAAACCCTCTGCTTCCTCCCAGGTTTGATGCCCTGTATTACTCATGAGATACAACATGTTCAACAGAAGTAACAGGAATTCAACCCAAACCTTTTGATTTTTGGTTCAAAACTAATATGATTTGACCTCAGTCACATCTAATTATCCACTACTGTGATCGCTTCCAAGCCTATAGACCTTCATCTGGCTCCACCTGTGGAATTATATTCATCTTCAATATTACTTAAATGTTTGCCACATCTATGAAGTCTTGTTTTATTATTACTAGCATTTATTTTACTGTCTTTCATATTGTAGTTAACTGATTGCAGTTCTAATTTACCAAGTAGATGCCAAGCTTCACGAAGGCCAGGATTTTGCCTCATTCATATTTATACTCCCGAAAGCAATGAAAAAGTGGTCCACACAGAGTTGCAGATCCATAAATTCTCCGTTCAGTTTGTATCATACTATGCACAGAGTTTGTGAGTATTTAAAAACTTCTCTAGCAAATTTCTGATTTTGTATTTTAAAAAAGTAATAGTCCATGAAAGACTAGAAATTAAACAAATCTTATCCTTCAACATAGGTAATTTGAGAAGCACTGCTATAGGGTACCTAGCACATGATCTGAAAAGCTTAAAACTATGAAATGTATAATATACTGGTAAGCACTTTGTACAAATCTCTGTATAAGGGCTTATCACATTACCTTGTAATTACTCTTATTTAGATACAGATCATAGCTTAGCAATAGGAATGTATGTTTTGGATTTAGATTACTGAGATTTATACTGTTGTTCATTCATTGACAGCTTTACTTTGGGCAAGTTCCTTAATCTCTTTGATCTTCAGTTTATTTATCTATGAAATCGTAATTAATAACAAATGCATCTTAATCATATGGCTGTATTAAGTATTCAGCAAATGTTATGTTTACTTCTCTTCATTTCACTTGCCCTAATAGCACTCAAAACATGAGACATAATGAATGATAAGAAAATAAAACACTATTGACCAACAGGGAGCATTGGACTTTCACATCAGAAAATATATTTCAATAAATAATTATGATAATTATAATATCCACATTTTCTTAGTGATAGAAATTAAATTGTCTTGTATAAGTTTAATTGATTTGCTCCCAAAGAACACTGCATTTCTTAGCAGTACTTACCACAAATGTAATTTATTATTTTGTTCAATTTCTCCTTCCCAACTAGGCTTCCAGCCCTATAAAGTTAAGGACCACATATCTCTTCTTCAATCCAGTGTATCAAAAATTTATAATCACAAATATTTATTTGCTTAAAGGATGAATAAAATATGCAGTTGTCCCTTGAGCAACATGGGTTTGAATTTTGTGAGTCCACTTACATGCGTTTTTCTTCCACTAAATATGCAAAAATTATACGTATAGAACATTGTGCAAGAATGTATTGAAATGGACAGCCTATCCTTGTATAGGCATAAACTGGGTAATATTTAATATAAAATTAATAACATGTTAGTTTTCTTACTCATTTATAACTCTGCTTTCAAGAATTACTTTACCATACAGGATGCATCTACCTCTCCTTCAACTGGAGAAACGGCCTATCAGTCTATGATCACAGATAAGTGGGTTTTTTAAAAAAGTTACCATGTTTCCATTACAAAGTTATGAATATGATTATAAAACTATATGCCATAAAATTTTTATAACAATTCATTGAGTATTGTATAGGTTAGGCTACTGTGAAACAACTGTGTTGATTACCCTAAGCTATCATAAGGCAATCATATTGCTGCTTCTACATTATCAATACATAAATTGTTATAACTAAATAATCAGTTTCACTTAATCTTCTCATTATTTTTAATGGAGTTACTGGGACTGAACCTAGGACCTTGTGCATGCTAAGCATGTACTCTACCACTGAGCTATGCCCAACACCCATCTTTTCATTTCTGATGTCCAGTGTTAATGATATGTGTAACAACCACAATGTTTTCTATCCCATAAGACATAAAGATGTAGGCACTGATAGACTGATGACTTATCTTGTAAACAGATGATGTAAACACAGTACTGTAAAAGTATTTTCCCTTATGATTTCTTAATAAATTTTCCTTTCTCTGGCTTACTTTATTTTAAGGATACAGTATATAATACATACAATGTACAAAATATGTGTTAATCTACTATATTATTGGTAAGCCTCCCAGTGAACAATAGGCTATTAGTCATTAAGTTTTGGAGAAGACAAAAATTATATGCAGATTTTCCACTGCCTAGGGGTTCAGTGTCAATACCCCTAAGTTTTTCAAGGATGTATTTGCTTGTGTTAGATACTAACCATGTGAATAAAGAAGGAAAGATCAAGAGTCTAGGGAATTCAGGAAAGTGAAAATTTTGTCTTAAATGGAATCCAAAAGTAGGAATAGGACTGACTAAAAGGAAGTCTTCAATCTAGTCAAAGAGACTGAAATCAATGAGGTCAACTTTGGGAACTACTATAAATTCAATAGTCCTTATTTAGGAAAATCTCGTGTCATTATAGATCAGGAAATAAATACCCAAATATGTTAAATAACTTGACAAAAACCATAAATTTACTTAGTATTAGAGCTTATGCTAGAACCCAAATCTACTGACTCCCAGATTGGTCACCTCTCCAGTTTTCTGTTTTATATTTTCCTTTATTCATGACTTCTTGAGGATACAACCTGAACAAAAGCATGCGACAGAGTGACAGCAGAAATTGTTGGGGGAAAATAAGCCCCTATTATAGCTGGTGACTGCCATTTATTGACATACTGGTAACAGGTGCCTTGGTCTCCATGATTATTCACTCCTGACAACCTTCTATCACTAATTAATGTACCTCAGTATTCCTGGGAAAGTTGGCATATGCTGAAACATTCGTTCTTACTCTACTTGTTTGGACAAGTACTCTTACATGGAACAGATGGTTTTTCGGATGGACTCATGATATAAAATGCCAGTTTAATTTGTTCTACTGTATGACCTAACTACTTAGAAGCCTCCATAAATTTGCCTGTATTCAAGCTCCATCTCCTTCATGAAATCACTCCTGATTCCTCCAACTGACTAGTTATCTGATTCTAGTGTTTTACTTTAATTCCTCAAGTGGGTCATAAGACAATCCTACCCATCGTATTTCTTTATAAGTTCCACAGTGCCTGGAAGAATGGTATAGGACTTAACAAGTCACATGAAAGTATATTGAGGTTGATCACCAAACTCAGTGCAGATACAGGGACTCTAGACTTTTCCTGGGAAATTATATTAAACATACACTGTGTATGATGGCATTATTCTTTGACTTTGTCTTTATTTTAGCTCTTACAAAATCTCTTAGAAATTATTTTAATTTTTTTTTAAAGAAGCTGCATAGGATAATGAAATGAGTATAGGCTTCAGTATTTGAAGAACAATATTTCATATTCTGCTACCTAACAACTTGGTGATTTGGGGAACATACAGTTAATCTCTGAGCCCTTTCCAACCTGTAAAATGGAAAAAATTCATGTCTAAGGAAATTGAGAATGTGAGATAATTATTTTTCTCATCAAACCCAGTTAATTCCTCCTCTTTAATGTCCCTGGAAATACCATATATGTCCACAATGAGGTCATATAAAGTAAATTACTGTAAATTAATACAATGTAATGTAATGAATTAATTGGAAAGGAAACTGAAAAGAACCAGATATATATTTGTCATCATGAAAAAAATCTCAAAAATATAATATTGAATGAAAAATATCAAATTATAAAATAATATATGTAAAGTGATATAATTTTGTGATTTAAAAAAACAATACTTATTAAATAAATAAAGTAAACAAGTATAAAGAAGGATATCCAACAACTTCAGAATAGTAATTTTCTCTGGAGAAGGAAAAAGAGGAATCTTATAGGACGAATGAATCAATTCTATTTGTAATGATTTACTACCAATAAAAACCTGATAGAAAAAAATTAAATGTTTACTGTTAAATATTGAACAATACCAAAGATACAGTTTTGGATACTCTTTAAATGGGTGAAATATGTCACAATCACTTTTTACATTTAATGCATCTGCCTTGTATCTACTCCTTTCTCTTCTCACTGCCCCTACTTTCATTAGTTCTCACCAGATCTGCTATGAAATCTCATCAGTATTTACTCCTTCAACTGTTTTTGCTGTTCCGACAAAAATCCAGTAGCTTTCAAAACAGACTGAATCACAATGTTAGTCATTTAATGAGTCCTTTTTTGCTTCCAGATGACCCTCAAACTCTACACAGAGCACTCAAAGCCCTCTAGTATCTGTTTTTTTTTTTAGACCTCATTTTCCCTTCTTCCTTTCTTGCATCTCATGATCTGACATCACCTATATGGCACCTATGTGGCATCAGACAGCGCCACACACTACATGCTTTTAAATATACTAGTTCTTCTTCCTGAACTGACCTTCCACCATCTCCACCCACTGCTCTTCTCTGGAAGAGAAGTACAATCCACAATGCAAAGTAAACACATGCTATAATGTTTACTCTCCCTTTTCTACCACCCCTTTACAGTCTAAGCAGATTCATACCTTCCCTGTCTGATTCTACTCATAAAACTTTATTCATTTCCCAAAGCATCACTGATCACATTACTTTATAGTTAGTTTACATGTAAACAGATTGAGAAGAGGAATTTTGTTTGTTTGTTTGTTTATCTTGTAACCTCAACTGATAACACACGCTCAGGATAAAAAAATGAGGGAGGGAGACACTAAAAATATTGCCTTTGTGAAAAATTGGCAAAAGGTTTCTATGATGTGGAAATTATAACCTAAACATACTAAAGATAGCCTTCAACATGGGAAAATCAGATTGCAATTAAAATAGTAACAGGTATAGTAGATTATGTGTTTATAAAATAATAATTCAACAAAAATGAAGAGGATATAATTCGGTGTTTAGAAATATTAAAATCTGTCTGATTATATAACTAAGAAGATGGATTAAAAGGCTGAAGAGATGGAAAAAATAGAGAATAGTATATTATAAAAAAGAATAAGAATTAAGGAAAAAATAGACACATCAAAATGAAAATTAAAAAGAAAGAGGAAATAAGGAAAGTATGCGTATAATGACAAAGAGGAGAAAGACAAAGCCCACTTTAAATTAAGAAGTACTTTATGGGATGTGATTTTCATTACTTTCTGGGTCCACTCCAGAAATTCTATAATCATAACTTTTTAGTACTGTGTCTGCAGGCGTCCTCTAAGCACTCAGTCTCTTAGAAGATTTTCTCCATAATCCCTTATCAGTGATACACATCAAGCTGTAATTTTATTTTCCCTTTGGATCTCCAATACCTTCTACTACATAAGTACTTGGAATTTGAGGAAAATGAGTTTACAGGGGAAAGGAAATATAAATATGTAACCTAATAGGACAACACTGACTGTTCTTTAGTTATCTTGGAAAGAGTACCGGGGAAAAAAGGTTAGAATAAGTTAAAAATAAATTTACCCTAGGTGCACCAAAAGGAAGAGGAATATAGAACCAAAAATCAGAGAATATAGAAACTCACAGTTTGAAGTATATAACTATCTGTGACTATTGCCCTGAGCAATAGTCATGGTATAGAGACACCAGGATATGATGTCTGGTCACTTAGAAGTCATCAAATAAATGCCTACAATCAACTTCCCGGTTGACTATGTTCTCAAACCACATTCTCTTATAGATTGGCTTTGCTCAAAAGAGAAAGCTGTTAGATTATTTTTCTCAAACACATTAGTTATAACCATTTGTTTTAACAAATTATTCATGATATAGAAGAAGAGACCTAGCTCTTTGCCTTTTATTGTGAATAATTCATTATTTTGACTCATATTGAATAGATCAATCTTCCAGAAACAGAGTTCTAGACATTTAAATTTATACATGAGGGAAATACTGTAAGCTTGTGTTCCAAATAATAGAATTATCAAAACTGAAAGAGATCTACAGACATCTCTTGGTTTTGAAAATCTAAATTGTCATTCACATAAATTTCCTTCTTAATCTAAGAATATTCAGAGGTTATAACTTCCTTTAGCTGAAATGTCCTGCATTTTATCTTTCAAGTTGTCATAAGTTCTTATCTACACCTAGGTAAAAATTTGCCTCTCCTAATTTAAGAATACCCCTTTTATTTGTTATAACTGTGTGCAATATAAATAATTTTTAGTGTGTTTCAATTAACTTTTTATTATATAAACTCAACAAAGTTGCCCAATAGCTTTCTGTTTCCAAGACTCAAAAATTAAATCTCCTTCATGTTTCTCTTAGAATCTCTTTCCCGTCTACCTCCCATTTCAAGGAAAAAAAAAAAAAAACTACTTGTCAACTTTCTCTAAACCCTTCTGCATTCTACTTACACTTTAGAGACTAAATTAATAAAAAAAAATTCTAAAATTGTAAAGCACTTAAAAGAGCAGGGAACCAACTGATCTCTTGGTAGTTCACTTTATTTGTGTAATTTCCACATCACATTTTAAGATGATATTTATACTGAAAATAGTTTATTCAAGTTTGAGTTTTTGGCTGTCTCTTCTATTCAGGTATCTCCTATTCAGACTTTTACATCTCAAAAATTTAATAAGTACCTAATAAATGTGCTTACAATTCAGGAAGAGAATCAGTTTATACTTCATCTCTTTTGAAAAAATAATGGAGATTACAAATCTAGTTTTCTTAGTTTCATGTGTTACCAGTTTTTCTTACCTGTTTATCAGGTTACAAATGGTGAGAATCATTCACATAATTATCACTGGCAACAGAGCTCTCAATCCCAAATATTATGAATCCATTTGACTTTTCCTAGTATCTTTCGCATTACCCTAATACTGTGTGTTTGTAGTTAAAAGTCAAGGTTTACTTTCTCCAACATGCCAATACCCTTCTTACTTTTATTCTCGACTACTAGTCAATTTATTACCTCAGATGCTAGCTCGTCTGCTTTAGGCAGCAGTCATGCTGAAGATATGACTAATGCTCATAGCAGTTCCCAAACAGAATCATGTGTGACAATAGAGCTACTCTACTTACTGTTCAATTTATGCTCACTCTTTTATTTTACCTGTACAAAGAAAAGAGCATCCTCATAAAATTTTAGCTTTTCTTGTGTTCTCTTATACAAAGTTCCATATCATCTTGCCATATGTGGAAATGAAGGTTATTAACAGTTTGAGAGGACAGTGACCAAGTGCGACTGCAAAGACAGGAGTTTACAAGTAGTTCATGGATCAAGGGACTTTACCCCTAGAGACCTGTTTAGTTTGACCAGAGAAAAGGTCCTAACGACTCATAATAAGACACCAGAGACAAAGAGGAAACAACATATATTTATCAACATAGAAAGACAGAACACACTGTACTCACGATTTTGTTACCTTGATTTATAACCTTTAAATATTTCAATATTTGGCTTATGGGCTTACATTTTTAGTGTTTCCCTAGTCCTCACAGCTGTCAGAGGCAAGCCCTTTCCACCTGCTGGTGTAGTGCCATGAGGAGCCCAAAGTTGTCAGAGGCCAGTCTTAGCTGTGTTCCCTTTTGAACATTGTCTTCTGGAGCACTGTGAACACTGAGCCTACTAAACCAAAGTAGAAAGGAATAGAAAGCATACATTTCCATAATAAATGATTTGGTCCTATGGTTAAAGTGACTTTTCCCCCTTTCAGTTTATATATGCCGGCTATAGGACAGATGGCTATATATAATGGCTACTGGTTTAAGATATATTCTGCATCAAGTAGACAGCATACTAAATTTGCAAGGAGTTTATGTCCCAGTTGATACAAAAGCTGAGCATTCACCGGGCCATTCCATCACTTCATCAGTGAGCTGTCTCTTCGTTCTGGAGCGTGAGTGAGTACAGTAAATTCAATGGGTGTGAATTTGTTGTCGTACTTTACTCGCTATAAAAACGTGTCCAGAGCTGAAGTTTCATAGGGCAAAATAGGAACAGATAATGCAGAAAAGGTATTCTATAGGTCTATAATGGTAGTGTTAGCAGAAACACTGTGGTTGGGAGAGAAAATAATCACCCAGAATAAATTAATATCACCATCAAGACAAGTCTCTAATCTTTCCAGAAAATTTGGATGCAAATCTACTGAGAGTACAGTGAGGTGTGGCACCATAGAATGTACTGAGGATTTACTTCTGCATCGACACCTTGGGCACTCAGCCATGATGGCAGCCAGATCACCTAGTGAGGGGAAATTCACACCACTGAGTTTACACAGAGACCAATTTTATGGTATGGCCACTGTTTACTATCAATTAAGAATGAATTAGTACATGATACCAATGAGCAATATAAGGATAACTGGGAAAAGAGGCTTATTTACATCACAGAAGCAATCATCTTATTCTTGTACAGTGAGTAATCTCTAATAGACTTTTACATGGGCATTCCCTGTGTCTACTCTGAAAATTCCACCCATATACCTCTCTGTAGACTCCACCTGAAGAAATTTATACTCTTATTCTTTTTAGGTCTTAAACAAACCAACCAAGGATTAGCCCTTCCCACAATTAGTAAGATCTGTAACACAGGCCATCTTTCCTTCCAAGGGAAGGGTACAACTAAAGCTACTCCCTGGCTTGGCATAGAACAACCTCATTCCTCCCACAGGCACACTGAATCTATACCTACATAAAGAGCAATTACTGTTGAAGAAGATCTGATTGCCGATTGAACAGCTACTACACAGAGATAGTCTATATAAAAATGAGTAGGAAGGATGGAACACAGTACCCATGGGAACCCCACATCCATCAGGGCAACCTCCAAGGAGGGATATAGCTGAGGGGCAAAGTACATACTCAACTACCCTGAGATACAGTGAAAAAATAGTTGTTTAAAGGGCACCTAGACTACATACGAAGGAAATCCATTTTGTAATCCTAGGTCATCTCTCAAAAAATCAGGAAACTCCTGGAACCCTCTCTGAGATCTGAGGTGCTAATGAGTCCCATTTTTTAAAATCCTCTTAGCCCATATCCCTGGTCTGCACCTCCTCAATCCTCATCATTCCTCAAAGATGACCATGGGCACAAAACTCCCCAGGCACCGCCCCTAGCCTGGATACCCCTGCTCCAGCCAGCCTGTCAAAGCCCCAAGGCACAAGAAGTCTACTTACTTAGAGGATGCTGCCACATAAGGCCACTCTTTCAAGACCAGGAGAGTTAGCTGTTTCACCTAATTAACAGAAATAAGAAATGTTAGTCAAACAAAGTGAGAAGACAGAGGAATATGTTCCAAATAAAAGAACAAAATGAAGCACCAGAAAAACCCTAATGAAATGGAGCTAAATAATTCATGTGATAGTTAAAAAAAAACTATCAGATAAATCAAATTTGGAAGAAGAAAGGATACAGTCAGTTAGAAGTTGAACAAATACTTTGAAAATATAAGAAAGAATCAATCTGAACTGAAGAATTCAATAACTGAAATAAAAAATAAACTAGAGGGAATCAACAGCAGATAAGACGATACGGAACAGATAAGCAATCTGTAAGGTGGAATAGTGGAAGTCACCCAATCTGAAGAGAGAAAATGAAGTTTTTTTTTTTTAAATGATGAGAGTTTAAGGAAACTCTGGAACAACATCAAAGGAAGTAATATTCACATTATAGGGTTTCATGAAGGAGAAGGGAGAGAGGAGAAAGAGAACTTCTTTGAGTAAATAATGGCTAAAAACTTCCCTACCTTGGCAAAGTAAACAGACATCAGGTAGAAGAAGCATAGAGAGTCTTAAACAAGACAAACCCAAAGAGATCCACACCAATCCATACCATATTATAATTAAACTGGTAAAAGTTAAAGAGAGAAACTTAAAGGCAGCAAGAGGGAAGCAATTAGCCATATACAAGGGAAACTCCATTAGAGTACCAGCTTGCTTCTCTGTAGAAACTTTACAGGCAAGAAGGGAGTGGTAGTAATATTTAAAGTACTGAAAAGAGAAGAAACGTATGGAACACTTTCTGACATAAATCATAGCAATTTTTTTTTTAATCAGACACCTAAGGCAAAGGAAACAAAAGCAAAAATAAACAAATAGAACCTACTTAAACTTAAAAGCTTTTTCACAGCAAAGAATACAATCGACAAAACAAAAAGCCAAACTGCTGGATAAGAAAAAATATTTGCAAATGATATTACCAATAAGGGGTTGAAGTCCAAAATATGTAAACAGCTCATACAGCTCAACTTAAAAAAAAAAGTGAAAAATGAGTAGAAGACCTGAATATACATTTTTAAAGAGACATATAGATGACCAACAGGCACATGAAAAGATGTTCAACATCATTAATCAGAGAAATGTAAATCAAAGCCACAATAAGATATCACTTTACACCTGTCGTATGACCACAAATAACAAGTGTTGGTGAGGATGTGGAGAAAAGGAAACCCATGTACACTGTTGGTGCAGCCATTATGGCAAACATTGTGCAGACTCCTCAAAAAACTAAAAATAGAACTACTGTATGATCTAATAATTCCACACCTGGGTATATATCCGAAGAATTAAAAAAAAAACATGAATTCAACATAATACATGCACCCCAATGTTCACAGCAGCAACATTTATGACATCCACGATATGGAAGCAACCTAAGTGTCCATTAACAGATGAAGTGACAAGGAAGTTATGGTATATATATACAATAGAGTATTACTCCTATAAAAAATGAAAATTTGCCATTTGCAACAAGCTGGATGGATCTGCAGTGTATTATGCTTAGTCAAATAAGACAGAGACAAATACTATTTCCACTTATATGTGGAATATGAAAAACAAAACAAAGGATCCAATATTACAAAATGGAAACAGACTCACAGATAGAGAACAGGGGAGGGGGCTCCAAGGATGGGTGAAATAGGTGAAGGGGAATTAAGAGGTACAAACTTCTAGTTATAAAATAAGTAAGTTTAGGATTGTAATGCACAGCAGGGAATGCATCAGTAATATTGTAATAATTTTAAATGGAGTGTAATCCATAAAAATTTTGACGTACTATGTGTACACCTGAAATTAATAATATTATAAGCCAACAATATCCTCAATAAAAAACTAAAACAAAATCAATAAAACTTGTCCTTCAGTTCTCTAAAGATTTCTGTATCTAAATCTAATGACCAATTCTTAGTCCCCATCTTTAAGCCTAGTTATTTATGCCAATCTTCATACATATTTTCTTCTCTTGTGTTCCCAGGCACTACAAAATCCTGTTTGTTTTTTTTCTCCTTCCGTATCACTGGTTGCTCCTTCTTAGTCCTCACTAATTATTATTCATATTCTCTCTGACCTCTTAATGTTAGACAATACCAGCGGTCAGGTCTTTAACCTCACGTTTTTTCTATCTATATTCATTCTCTAGGTTATCTCATCTAGCACCACACCTTTAAATAACATCTATGCTTCAATCTCCTGCTCAGATTTCTACCATGTTCATCAGACTTGCTTATCCAGATGCCCACTTTACATTTATACATTCTACAAACATCTTAGATGTAATGTGTCCAAAATTGAGCTCCTGTTCCTTCATCTTAACTGATGACAAATCCATTCTTCCAGTAGCTTAAGTCAAAACACTTGGGGTCATTTTCTCACATCCATTATTCAATCAATTGGCAAATCCTATTAGTTAGCCCTTTAAAATCTCACCACTGACATCGTGCTGCTCAAGTCACCATCTCTTTCTTCCCTTAATTTCTGCAATAGACTACTAACTTATCACAGCTGAGATCACTACACTACCCTTCCTAAGATTATTCTCAGCAAGACAACCAGACAGAAAAATAATTCTAAGTGTAAGTGGACATCATGTCACCTCTCTTTTCAGAAACTTCCAGTAGTTCAGCCTCCCAACCTCTTCCTCAGAGTAAAAGACAAATTTTTTACAATGGTCTACATAATCCCATGTGATTTGGCCTCCATTTACCTTGTTGAATTTCTTTGTACTATTCACCCACTTTTTTACACTGACAAAGTCACACTGGCCTTCTTGATGTTTTATGAACATACCAGGCACATTAGGCCTTTGTGCTGGCTACACCCTCTCTGTAGGGTGCTTGTCTCCCTTCACAGCTGCATTGCTAACTCAGTTACCTAAACCAAGCCTTTGCTCAATATCTTCTCAGCGATGTCTACCTTAACTACTCTACTTAGATGTCCAATCCACTCTCGCAACTCTGAAGTTTCAATCCACCTTAACTTATTCTATTATATTGCTATTGTACTTATTGCATTTTAACTTACTATAAAACTTGCTTATTTATTTTGCTTATTATTTAGTGTCTCAATAGCTCCACTAGAACATAACCTTCACAATGGTAGGAATTCATTTTTAATATTTACTGATGTATCCCAAAAGCCTGTAATAATGCCTAGCACTTAGTAGGCACTCAATATTCACTGCATGAGTGGAAAATGGAGAGAAAGAGAAGGGAGAGACTCACTTTTGGATTTCTTGTTTTTGTGACTGGATATATGATAGTGGACGAAGACACTGTTTTCAGTGATGATCATGAGTATCATTTTCAATCTATTCAGAGGATATATGAAGCACCCAAGAGGAGATGTCAGAAGATATACTACATATGGGTCTAGATCCCAGAATAGACGTGGACTATATTTTATATGATAATGTGGTATAAAATGGGTACAAATCATAAGGGAAAAAATTATTCACTAAATGGTGTTGAGAGAATTAATAAGCACATTGGAAAAATTTAGATCCTCTTTTATTATTTACAGCCAAATACTTTATAGGTGGATAAAATATTTCAGAAGTACATATTCATGAATATTCATTATGTATTGGAATGGAAAAGAATTTAAGAATAAAATTATGAAGTCTTAGCTTAAAAGCTCTATGGAGCTGAAGTCACAAAAAGTGTAACTTTAATATTGCAGAATATGATAAATAAAATTAAAAAGAAAACAACTAATGCAGGGGACATTTTGAACACGAATATTATAATAAAGGAGTTAATGTCTTTAACATTTATGTGGGACTGATGAATCAACAGGAAAAACTAATGTTCTACTATGAGGATGGGGAGAAAGAACACCTCAACAAAAGGTATTCATTTCTATTTCAATAAGGAAAAACATGTGACTTTTTTTTTTTTGCCTACCCTGAATCACTTATCTCCTTCCACTAATGTCTATACCCCACCTCCTCTGTTTGGGAACTGCTCCTTCTCAAAGTCATGTAGTTCTCTGGGAGCTAACAACCAGATAACCTTGGCTCCTGCTACTAGGGCGGGCATGTGTCCAGAACTGGCCCATGAGAGACCAGGCATGCAGCTCAGATAATGCCAGTTAAGATCCTTTCATCTTCTTTTAATATACTTGCTAGGAAAGAAAACATTTCCCTTTTCTATGATGTTGCTCTGATAGAATGATTTAAACTTGAGTTATTTGCAGCCTCTCCTCTTTCCTCACACTATACATAAAAGAATTCATGTGTAAAAGAAGAAAATAAGACTCATGTGCAAGGGTAAACAAGTTAACAGAGAGAGAGGTAGGAGAGAAAGAAAGTGAGAAGGGAACAAGAGAAAGGGAGTGAATGAGAGAGCTAAATCTATAAGTGTGATATTGAGTGAATCCCTGGTGTCCATGAGGCTAGCTCTGTTGTTGGACATCCCAATAATCTAAGTTAGTAAGTTTATAAGTTACTTTTTGAAAAATATATTTTTATAATTAATTGTGGTTAAAAAAACACACACATACACAGATGCAACATGCAATGTATCATCCTAACCATTTTTAATTGTATAGTTCAGTATGTTAAGTATACTCACATTGTATACAAAAATCAAAGAAATTTTTAAAAAATTTCACCTTTTTTGTCCTTTAAATTTATAAATATTTTAAATAAGTGATCACATTCACTATTTGGGAAGGGTACTGTAATGAATATATTTCATAGAAAGTACAAATATTTTGGGAGAAATGATAATACAAATTAAGTATTTAAAATATTGTTATACTCTATTAGTTCCAAATATATCAATCTAGAAAGGAAGTCATCTGAAATATAGATAGAGGTGTATGAATGAATTTTCAAGGCAGAGTAAAAAACTGTAGATAATCTAATTGGCCAATGTCAGAGGAATAACAAAAATGATATTGTCACATAAGGCAATATTACATAGTGTTTAAATTATTTTGTACTATAATACTTAATAATGTGAGAGAATTCTCAGAATATATTATTTATCAAAAAGGCAGTATGAAATGAGGAGACCATAAAACACTAATGTTGTAAATGTATATTTATGTTTAGGCATAGAACAACACTAGAAATAGATATACCAAGACATTACTAATAATTATCTCCATATGGTGATTTTATGGGTGATTCTCTTTTTTCATTTCTAATTTCCATATAAATCTTACATAATGAGCATATTTTATTTTCCTTAGAAGAAAGAATAATATTTTCCTAAAGAAACAAGAAAACAATTGGAGATTATACATTGAAAATACAGGGCCCTTAGAATCAAAGATGTATTTATCAACAGGCTTTTGATTGTAAATGACAGAACCACAACTTAAACAAGAGGATGAGTATTGGCTCATTTACTAGCTCAGCTAGTGACCTAACTGAGTGTAGGGCTAGAATGAAGCTGAATGCCCAGGACACCTAAAACTAAGAATTTGAATACTGCCAGGCTTCTGTCTTCAAATCCTATATCTTTGTTTCTCATATATCTTTTAAAAATTACCCCGGATTCATTTTCTAACAGCAGGAAATATGACTGCCAGCAGTTTCTACATATCATAGCTCCAAAAGGGACCGAGGCTTGCTTTCTCTCCATTCGCAAGTCCAATATCCTGGAGAAAAGCTCAGATTTGGCCCATCTTGGCCAGAGATTCATATCTATACCATTCAACTATGGCCAGGAGATATGTCACTATGACTTGGTTCAGAAGCCCAACCTTGACCAAACAGTCATCTTGTAATCATACCACATATTTATTGCAAGAGAAAGATACATTTACCAGAAGAAGAACTTTGCTGATTTGAGCAAACAACAGAGTAGATGTCAACTAAAAACAGTAATGTTTTTAAAATAAACAATAATGATCTTAACAAAGTTTTACATTAGATGATACAGAAAATTTTCATTCATTATGCAGTTGGGGACTCTATCATTCCATAGATATAGACCTGACGTAAAGGGAGAACGAGATAAGATTGGGGGGAGCAGGCATTTCTCTAAACCAACACACACAGCGAGGAGTCTGGAAATCCTTGCTAGATCTACTGAACATTATTTAATCAACTGATGAGAAAACCTAGTAAAAACTCCCATTTTAAAAATGCCAATTCAAAACACTATAGGGAGGCTGAATATAAGTGCTAGCTAGTAAACTTATATGTAGGTAGTGTTTTTCCAAGGGTCCAAAAAAGAATAAAAAAAATGAATGAATGATATAAGGGCAATGGAAGTAAAAAAAGATAAATTATAAAGCAAGAAAAGTTATGAAGTAAATAAGAACGGCTTATAAGACCAAAGGAATATTGATAAACTCCTTATACAAAGGAGTATGTATAAGCTTGTATAAGGATCAGTCATTTGCACTACATCTTTGAGAATGAACCTTGGTTCCTCTTTGTTGAAATGGGTATGAACTGATATGTTGAAATCTCCTGATGCAAATCTCTCATTCCTACAGAATAGAATATAGTCATATATAAAACATCTCCCAAACTAAAATATAGCTCGCAATGACTCAAATAATTCAAATGCAACAGGAATAGTCATGCCATCAAGAAAAGGAAGAACTTGGCTAGTTACAACTGGAAACAAGAATGTATCTGTAAAAGCATAGGGGTTAGACAGCCTGGAACATAGTAAGAAAAAGAGTCAAAAGGTAAATCTTGTGATGACTAGCCAGTACTGTGGAGATAAAAGTCCTAGCCTAAGGATCATATTTTTTCGAAATGTGATGACACGCATATCCTATTATGGAGATACAGGCATTAAGTGTCAAAATACGATATGATTAAATATTTGAATAATCCAGCTAACCCTTCCTGCTCTGATTTCCTGCTCATTAATGTTCATATCATCACTTGACTTCTCCCAATTTTCTGTACAATTAAAGAATGAGTTACACCTATGTGGAAGTTCAGGCCACTCGATTGATCTATGTGGCAAATTAATAAATGGGCATCTTGATGTATATATTTCTATCTAGTATCAATTTCTTTAGCGTCAATCAGTGCTCCAGTTTATGACCCACTCTAACACTGAAGAGATTGATTTTGAAGTCTAGACCACAGTAAATTCATCAAGATAATGTCTTTTTAGAGACAAGACATTTTTTATCATACCACATGCTTCCTACAACCCTAGGCTGTAATATATGTTCTCAGTTAAGATTTTTAAAAGAACCATGTTATTTTAATCTGGGATACCTAAAAGTTAATATGGTATTGGAAACTCCTGATATTAAATAATAGAAATTTAATGTTACTCCAAGTTTGTAAGGAAAATTCATAATACTTTTGGCATTTAAGAAATCCTTCTATAAATAATAAATTGACTGCATACTTTCCTCATTGCCACTTTCATTTCTTTGTTCCTGAATGTATAGATGATTGAATTTAAAAAGGGAGTGAGAACTGCATCAAAAAAAAGCAAGGAATTTGTCTAGGTGTGATGTGGGCTGAGGCCAGATATAAACAAAGATGCAAGGACCAAAGAACAAAACCACCACCATGACATGAGTTGACAAAGTGGAGAGGGCCTTAGATGAACTACCTGAAGAGTGTTTCCGAACAGTGATGAGGATAAAAATGTAGGAGACAATCAATATGAAGAATGATCCCAGAGATATAAACCCACTGTTGGCTGTCACCATGAACTCTAGCCTGTAGGTATCTGTGCAGGCAAGTCTGATGAACCGAGGAAAGTCGCAGTAAAAGCTGTCTAATATATACAGAATGGCAATTTAATAACAAAAATCAGTTGAACCACAGAGTGAATCAAGCCAATTATCCATGCAGCAACCAGAAGCAGAATACACATTTTTTGACTCATAATAGTCAGATAGTGAAGAGGCTTACAAATGGCAACATATCTGTCAAAAGGCCATGGCGATGAGCAGCACCATCTCCACAGCACCAATGACGTGAATGAAGAAGATTTGAGTGATGCAGCCACTGAAGGAGATGACTTTACGTTTTCTGAAAAGGTCATAAATCATCTTGGGAGCAAAGACAGAAGAAACTCCCAGGTCAATGAAGGAGAGGTTGGCCAACAGAAAGTACATGGGGGAGTGTAAACGAGGGTCAGAAGTCACAGTGAGAATAATGAGGGAGTTTCCCATCATGCTTGCCATGCAAAATGTGGAGGAGAACACACAGAGGAGAAGCTGGATCTCCCAGGAATTGGTGAGTCCCAGAAACACCAACTCTGACACCATAGAGTGATTTACTCCATCCATTGATTTATCAGCTAGTGTTTCCAGATAAAAGAAAAAGAAAAGGAAACTAAAATAAGAATGTTAATAATGTTCTATATTTTAATGATTACTTATTCAAGGATATTGATGCTGTGAAGACTATAAATCCCTTCAATTCTTTCTGAAGGCCATATCATCACTAAGTAAGCATTTTACCTGGGGCCACCTAAAGCAGTTGGGTCATGTCCACATGCAATATCCATTTACCACAGTCCCTAGGACCATCCATAAAAACAAGAGAGTAGAACAAATATGAGAACATAATAGTGTGCATGGCAAGAATTGGGAGGGGTAGGGAAGGTGGTACAGTGCATCACACAGAGAAGAAGAAAGAAGAGGTGGAGATGGCATTTGCCAGAACTCCCTGGTTCTATTTTTAAACAGTTCATAAAGCAATACTTCAGCTATTCAAGTTGTGTCCTTTCTTAACCTCACCTCATCTCAGGCACATAACATGTCTCTTGAGTCATTTTATATTACTACCTATAGTCATATTTGCAATGCCCACAAAGCAGAAGTGAGCTTAAGAGAATGAGGCACAGGGCATAGTGGTGACTCTAGAGTATGACAGGTCCAAGGAAAGGGTAGAATAAATATTCATGGCACAGGGTATCTGCATGAGCACCAAGAAGTATAAGTGACAATACCTACAAGGGTGCTTAGCAGCCAGGACAAGGCCAAGATACGCAAGGTTCCGGAAGGGCCTGTTGTGAGAAGTCAAGGAAGTTAAGGAAGCCAATTTGATCTATCTCATGAGATTCTTCACAATCCCTGAGGTTTTTGATATACTTTGGTTACAGCTATTGGATCCCTACTTTTAGAATTTGCTGGGGATGAAGAAATGCACACTAATGTTATAACTGTCATAGAAACATTGTTCCTCTCCTGTCCCTCCTTCTCCCTTAGCCCCTTTTATTCTTCTTATCTCATCTCCTTTCTTCAAACCTCCCAAATGTCTGGCATTCAATGCCGAGTTGGATTCTTTCCTAACTCTGATTTTGGGGTACTACACAAACCTCTCCTGTTCTTACCCAATTTTGGAGGGAATACAGTGTTACCACATGGAAGATATATTCTCTTTTCTGTGGGTCAAACACTTCTGTGTCAAGTCCTCCTGCTCCTATAACATTTAGATGTGCAGCTAAAAGCTGGAGTAAACTAAGGGAAGGAGGAGGCTGGAGCCTACACAGTAAAGGGCTGGTAAAATAAAGGTACATGGATGCACAAAAAGCCTCAGGCCTGTAAGTGAAAGGGCAAGAGAAACCCAGCAATAGAAAAAAATGGATCCCAAAGTCTTTGCCTTTTAAGGTGGGCATTTGTACATACACACACCTCTCAACTGTGCATGATGACTGTGACTGGTCATAAAATTATCCTGCGAATCTCACTAGTGATTATTTAGTCCAAGTTAATCATTTACAAATGAGAAAACAGTGGTCCAGAAAGGAACAAGCAACTAGTTATAGACAGAGAATCTAGATTTTCTAGTCCACATATGGCTTCAGAGTCTACATAGTAGAAAAATAAAGTGAGAAGACATAAGCCAAACCCTACTCAGTGCAAAACAGTAGCCAGTAGTTCCATGTGGTCATTAAATGAAATTAAAAATCTATTTTCTTGGTTGCACTAGCCACATTTCAAGTGCTCAATAGCTACATGTAGCTAGCGGTTATGTACTGGATAGTGCAACGTAAGAAAATTTCCAATCACCGCTCATCCTTTAAAGGTAAAGCAAAACCACATTTCTTCCATGAAAATTTCCCTAGTAACTCTACTTTATATTAATCTCTTCCCTCTCTTATTACTGGAAGTCAGGAAACTTAAAATTTTAATTGAAAATTAATAACTCTCCACCTAAAATATGGTATCATAGGAGAAGCTCCAGGTGTTTGTTGTTGGCCAGGAAGGACAGAGTCCACTGGGAAATTCAGAGACAGCTTTACATTGGAGAATGGACTTGATGTGAGTTTTGAAAAATTAGTAGGAGTTTAATCAGCTGAGAGGAGAGGGGAAGGGATTCTGAGAGAAGAAAATAATTGATCCCTTATTTAGAGCAAATCCTTTGCTACTTATCATAATTCTTCAATAGCTCTAATATTACAGATTTTCTCTCCTGAAATATATTGTAACTTCGAGGAAGATAAAGACCATTTCTTCTAGCCCTTGTGCTCTTAAAACACCAAATGAAATAAGTAGCAAAGATCTCTTGATGGTTTAGTCAATAACACTTCTCTTAAGTGTGGGTTCTGGCCAGCAGAAGTCCCACCAAGATGGAATGAATTACTCGAGACTTTGTGGAAAAAGTCAAGAGAGTGAGAAGGAGTCTGGATACAACTCCACGAGCCTCTCAAATGCTCCCACATTTATTGTGTACAATCAAAGGAAAAATCACTAACAGTTGTGTGATGGAATGCAGGAATTTAGGGAAAGACAGGATGGGATCGAGATTGTAGAAATCACAATGAGTACACAGGCTTTGTTTATCTTTAGGGAAGTCATGGGGAGAGGGGAACAACATACATACATTCTTATAGATATGTTAAAAACAGACCACCAGACCAGCCACTTGTTTTGGGGATAAAAGACTATCTAACAGCAGGCACACCCAGCGTTGCTTTGCAATGAGCAGAGTGCTATCTAAAACGACAACTATGCAAGCAAGGCATTGTCTCTGCTTTTTATGGCAAGGAGACCTGAGTGCGGATGCACACGCGCCTACTTGCAAAGCAGTTGCTAAGCACATTTGTTCTTCTTTAAGGAGACAAGCGGTTGGGGTCTGTTACAGTTTATTAACCCAATCATGGGCTCCCACACTTCAGTAAAGCCATTTTTTTTCAGGTCCATAATTTCCCACAGTTGCTATTTTTCTGCTTTACTATCTTTTTCCATTAA
This sequence comes from Camelus dromedarius, assembly GCF_036321535.1. Taxonomy (NCBI): domain Eukaryota; kingdom Metazoa; phylum Chordata; class Mammalia; order Artiodactyla; family Camelidae; genus Camelus; species Camelus dromedarius. The sequence goes on from NC_087440.1 coordinate 28,992,342, forward strand.
GTCCAATAGGCATAAAGGAAGTTTCCAAAATCAAAACTAAGCATTAACACATTTCCCAACCACTCCCAAGAGAACCTGATATCCTTGCTACACATTTCCAGCTGTAGAGTAGGGAAGGTTCTTCTCAATGCTTATAGTGGTCCATGGTTTAACTTCTGATGTTTTAGGAAAAAGAAGAAGAATGTAAAAAGACAAGAGAGAGGAGAGGGTGAAGGAAACAGAGAAAGCAGCAGCAGTTCCAATAACAGCCCGAATAGCAGGGAACTTACATAGTTTCTATCTTCCAGGTTTCATGATATAATTAGTAGTCACCTTCCATGCCTTTCTTAGAGTCAGAGAACAAAATACAGTTACTCTTAAATCACATTTCAAAAGGTTCTGAAAGAGTGAATGACGGAATTTTAGAGCTGGAAAAGCATGCATTATTTATATGGCACATATTTACTAAGTACTTTCATGTACTTGATCCTTATTATTACCTGTCGTGTGGATATTTCTGATAGTAGAATTATTTTCATTTATAGATGAGGAATTTCAACTTATAGAGAAATAAGTAACTTATCCCAAAACATAGTCATTTAGTTTGGAATAAAAAAATCAGGCCTTCTGATTCCATATCCATTGATATTTGACTACATCATGCAAATATGGTTATTCGTTCATGAACTAAAACAATTATCTCTATTATGAATTTTAAACAAGAATTTAAAAACATGTACACTTGAAACTTACATAATGTTACATGTCAGTTATACCTCAATAAACCTGCAAAAAAAAAAGAATCCCATTTAACTCAGAAGAATATTCCATCCTACCCATGTGAAAATTTAACACATACATAAATTAACTTACCCAAGATTTCATAGCTACTAGTGGCAGAGCCTATACTTAAATCCACATTATTATCGCTACAAGTTAAGAGGCAGGGAGAAAAGTGGTTGCTGATTAGAATGTGAAAGAACCAAAATACACCAAGGTTTTAGTGCCAGTAAAGATTCACCAAAATCAAGAGGTAATTTATTCATAAGAAGCTGTAATAATCGACAAGCCAGAAAGATCCCAGGTAGAGAAAAAATTAGGAAGTCATCTAAAATTTTGTCATGAGGAAAAAAATGAAGATTTGTTCAAAGGATAACATAAAGAGATAAAAGAAAGTTAATGGAGAAACCATACATGGCCCCCAAAAAACAAATACCTTGTAACTGTCACCATCCTTATTATATTACATATATATATAACATTATATATAAAACTACTGTTTTCATATATTATCTGCCTTTAAAAGCCCTGTTTCTGTGCACAATAAGAAAAACAAGGAAGAAAGGAATTTCAAAGAAGTAATGTTTGTCACTTTCATATGCCACAAAGAGATTAAAAAGAAAAGGCCTAAGAAAAAGGCATAGATTTAGGGCTGAGATATCTTTGTGCCATTAAGGAGAGCAGGTGAAATCAAACAGTAAACAGAAAGTCAAGATTGTTGGGAGGTAACAAATGGTGACCAAGTGAAGAATGCAAAATCAGAAATGACAAAAATTTCAATAATATAGGAGAAAAGGTTTTCTGAGGGAAAATGTAGAAAATAAGACAATATGCTACATGAACAAAATTTGTGGAGTGGCAGAAATCTGTAAATAGTGAAGAGACAAATAAAATTTCCAAGCAATTGTTAGAATCTTGTTGATGATGGGAATCATAAACTTGGAAATAAGCTAGATTGAATATTTTTCTGACATGATTTAGAAATACTCAGGAACTTAATACTTAGAATTTTCAAGCAGCACATGTTTGGCATAATAAGCAGCATGTAGTGTCAAAAGAGACAGAGATCCTTGGGGGCCAGAAGGTCACACTGAAATTGTTTAGCCAAGTTATACTCTGGGCAATACAGCAAGTGAACCTAAAAGTGACCTGATACATTGAGAAAGTAAAATATGGATAAGAGATTATAAAAGCAAGGATAGCAATTGTAAGCTTATTGTAACTGCTGTTTCTCCCCATCTTAATTCTCAAATCTGGATTCTGATTAAAAATCACTTCACTACAATACGATGACTATAGTTAACACTGCTGTCATGAAGTTGTTAAGAGAATACATCCTAAGAACCCTCATCAGAAGAATTTTTTCTCTTTTCTTTTAATTGTACCTATATGAGATGATGGATGTTAAATAAACCTATCATTTCACTATATATATAAATCATCACACTGTACACCTTAAACTTACACAGTGTCAATTATTTCTCAATAAAACTACAAAAAAATCAACCTTATTTTCTTTCATGAGCTTTTCTCTGTATAATTTCTGCTCTTGCTCATTCTTTACAGCCTCCTTCTCTGGAAGCATGGGAACCTGAGAAGGAGATTCTTCTTGATATATAGTCCACCAGCCCCTCCACCCCTCTCCACCACCACTACCTACCTAATCTATCAAAAGATCTCAGATACAGCACGGTCAGGGAGTCAGAGAAGTTTCACCAATTACAATTTCTCTTCTGCACAAGCACTGCCCACATCCTTCCACTCACCTTTCCTAGGACAAAATGCTATACAAAACATTGCTATTTTGAGAGAGCTGAGCTGACTAATGAGCTTTAGTAGAAGGTGGTGACCAATTGATGCATCAGAGCTCTGGGATGCTCACACTGAGGTCATCAGGCCAAGGGAATTATCTTACAGGATTGTGAAAGGATGAAGAAAAAGGGTATATAATTTTATTTTCTTACAAATATAAAGATTTACCTTTTTGTTTTTCACATATTTTTAATTTTTTTTATATGACCTAGAGGAATCTCTAATGTAAGGAAAATGTATTTTCTAATTTCTAAATGGGAAGAAGTCCAAGTTTTCCTGAAAAGACAGCTGTAGAACTTAGAAATCTGACATACTTTGTCAACTAAGTCTCTTTATGTGTTCAAAGGAGCAACAAGTACGAGTAAACATGAAAAACTTGAATAATGGAAAAGGATGGGAACACCTTTAGAAACAGAGTAGAAGAAAGACAGGGTGCAGACACAGAGATGGAGAGATGTGTGCACAGACCCTTTACTTCACAGAGAAACAATAGGAAACCAATCACAATAGTTGTCAAGAGTACAGCAAATTTGAAAAATACAGGATAATTCACCAAAAGATTGGTTAATGCAAGGACACACAATTAAGTACATTAGGATTATTTAATTCAAAATAAGGCCCAAAATACAGTGTTATTGAATTTAAAATATATTAAAAATGAAAAACATTAAAATAAAATACATTTAAAATAATAGATTAATAATTACAGACATTTACATTCTTCTGCTACAGTAATTCAAATAGAACCATAGGAAGCAAAAAAAATTGAATGAATTGATAATTCATAAGGAAAGAAAATTTATTGGACAATAAATACATAAAAATACAAAACTTGAAGGCAAAAGTTTGGGGTACATCCTTTCAACATTATGAGGACAAAGCCACCCAAGGATTATCTAGGAGAATGCACTTAATTCATCTTGCTATTAAGTATTGGTTGAAGGGCATAGACATAGTGAAGTTCCCTTCTTTACTCAGTTTTTTGCTCAGTAAAGATGCATGTAAGTTCTGCACATAATAAAGAATAGATAACCCCAGAATTGATGGCCTGATGAACTTTAACCACTTTTATATCTAATTCAGCAATCCTGTTATTATTGACACACAATTATTGATATTATTGACACACAATATTTTGTAAGTTTAAAGTGTACTATGTGATGGATTGACACATATATACATTGCGGAGTGATTACCACAATAAGGTCAGTTAACACCTCACTGCCTTGATAATTACCATTTTCGTGTGTGATAACATTTAAGAGTTATTCTCTTAAGTTTCTGCATATAATACAGTATTGTTAAGTACTGTCACCATGCTGTACATGAGGTGAATGTACAGAATGTGCTCATCTTATAGCTAGAAGTTTGTACCCTTTTAACAACATCTTCCACTAGTTCTTTGCAACCACCATTCTACTCTCTGTTTTTGTGAGTTTGGCTTTTTTAGATTCCACATAAAAGGGAGAACATTTAGTGTCTTTCTGCCTGACTTATTTCACTTAGCATAATACCCTCAAGGTTCATCCAAATTGTTGCAAAAGGAGGATTTCATTCTTTTTTTATGGACTGAATAGATTCCAATATCTATCTATCTATCTGTCTGTCTGTCTATCTATCTATCTATCTATCTCATAGCTTCTTTATCCATTCATAAATTGATGGACATTAAGGTTGTTTCCATGTCTTGGCTATTGTGAATAAAGCTGTAATAAGCATTGAGGTACAGATAACTCTTGGACATAGTGATTTTATCTGCTTCCGATATATGCCCAGAATTAGGGCTGTTGGATCATACAGTAGTTCTACTTTTAATTATTTGAAGAACTTCCGGACTGTTTTTCATAGTGGCCGGTCAGCTCTGGTTCAGGGTAGTCATTCCTTGTGGTTTGATTTTACACCTTAGAATTTATTACTCCTCAGAATTAATTGCTTCTGTTTTCTTTTCTCAATTTGTAAAACTGCTTTTAGACATAGAGTCTCATAAAAGTTCATGAGTGAAAAAGTACAATTTCTCACAGTATTATATGACCTTGGATCCTTATCCAGTCACTTTGTGAGTTTCCTTTCCCTTAATACAGGTAAAGCTAAGAATATTGCCTGACACATAGTATGTACTGTGTAATATTTGCCATTATTATTTTTACCAATGAACTGAAGACGTAAAGCATTAAATCTTTAATTTGGCAGGTGACACAAAGCAATAAAAGTACATATCAGTACAATGAAAAGACAAAATAATGGAGATAACATCACAAGATATTTGTGCATGTGCATGTGTATGAGAGAGAGAGATAACAAAAGTACAAAGCAGAAGGCAAGTTTAATGTACATTTCAAGATAAAGCAAATTTCATTTTTAAACCAACAGACTCCAAGCAAATGGCTACAGTCCAGGAAAGGAACCCCGGCTAATTTTGAAATTGATAAAGTCTTTTCAAATTTCATCTCACGTAGTCATAAGCATAAACCTGTGAGTTCTATCGGAGACTTTGAAGAAAATGAAATTCAGAGACGTTAAGTGACTTGGGTAAGATAACACTGCAAGTGAGTTGGTGCTACTGGGATAAGAATATCTAAATTTTAACTGCAAATTCTGTGCCAATAAATTGCCTTTCATTTTAGACTCTTGTGAGGCAAAGCCTGATAGTTGGGGGAATAGAACAAATGTATATATTGGCCACTCCAAATCTGGTATGCCTCCTGTTTTTATAAACAAAGTTTTATTGGAATTCAGCAGTGTCTATTCATTATGTTGTCTATGGCTATTTGGATAGTATAACAGCAGAATTGAATGGCTGCCACAGAGATCATACAGCCCACAAATCTAAAACTATTTATAATCTGGCCCTTCAGAGAAAAAGCTTGTCAACATTTGATCTACTTGGCTGAACTAAAGTACATTTTTCAGCATAAGGAACAAAGCATGAAAGCAGGATTTGTGAATTAGAATGTGTAAGTAACCACAGACCTGAAAGCTGTTTTCTACTTTTTGCTCATCACCAAAAGACTGAAATGACAAAGGAGAACAAGAGAAAAGGGAGATAATGGGATACAAATAGATAATGAAGCATGATGTTAACAAATGTACCAACTACAAGGCAGAATACTTTTAAAACAGTAGTATGCTCATCCTAAAAAACAAACTTATTTACATCATTATTTAATATGTGTAAAATGTATTACTGGCACTGTTATTTGGCAACTGAAAAGTAAGAGTTATTATAATCTTTGATTTCTATACTTTTAGTATAAAAGCCCCTCTTTCTTTTCAGAGAAGTGTCACCCATTCCTTAATGAGGACAAAGCAGACCCACCATCTGGGTGATGAAGGTCATGAATGCTCAGTGATGTACAGCAGTGATGGAAAACTTTGTACATATTGAGGTGTGGGGAAGCCATTCTACATCATATGTGATTTAACTGGAACTTTAGTTGAACCAAAACAGCCTGTTTTCAGTCTAGTAAACATGTCTGGTATATCTCTTTAAGTATTAAAGAAAAGAATGCATTTGAAACTCAAAATGAGGTTAACTATGGTTCAGGCATTCAAAATGGAGCTGGAAGGCCATTGTGAATGTGGCTTCAGACATATCCCTGTATTCCTGAGAACTTCGATTTTCTGAATAGTATCAGAATCTAGGACACCACCAGTTGTTCTCAAAACAGTATCTGCCAACAGCTGCCTGCTGCAACCTTATAGTCTCAAGGTCTCCTCTAGTAACTCTGCAACTATTTTGGATTTCCCAAAACCCTTGTTTAACAAGCACCTTACTTCTTGCCAGCCTCAATCCTAATTTCTGACAATTTATGAAATTTTGCAGTTTTTGCCTTTATAAGCCTCCCCTCTTTTGTAGTCTGTGGAGCACAATTCAAGTTCTTCTTGAATCTGTATCTCCCGAGCTACAGTCCTCAGTTTGCTTCAGTTAAACTCTTCTATTCCTATTATAAACTGTTCATTGATGATTTCCATCCACAGTAGAAAGATGGTCCCTGTTCAGGCTCAAGATGGCGACATAAGGGGGTCCTGGACTCCCCTCCTCCCGTGAACACATTGAACCTACAGCTACATGTGAAACAACTTCGTCTGAAGAAGGTTTAAAATCTGGCTGAGCAACTCCTACACGTCAGCCCAAGGAGAAAAGCCCATAACAAAGCAGGTAAGGCGAGGCCGGGGCACAACCTCCTCCTGACCTCCCCTCCCCCACCGCCGGCGCACCGCCCCACAGTCTGAGGAGCTCCCAACGCAGAGCTTCTCCCTGAGGGGCAAAGGGTTTGAACCCCACACCAGGCACCACCAGATTTTAAGACCTGCACCTGAATGACAAGCCTCCAAAACATCTAGCTGTGCAAACCAGCGGGACTCACTGCTACATAACACCTGAAAATCGGCTCTTAAAGGGCCGGAATTCGGACTCACCTGCCCGGCCCATCGCAGGAGTCGCAGTCTCAGGGCCGCCCAGACGGTATGAGAGAAGCTCGCTTGCTTTTTGCTTGTCCTCGTGACTCGGCCTGAGAGGCAGGCAGCTGGTTGGATACACGTCTGGAGGCTGTCCGGGGCCTCCTAAACATAGCCTGGCGCCATCTTCCCGCTCTGGTCGCGCTCCAGACGCCGGGACCTCCCTCCGCCCCCGCCCCGCCCCCACCTGTGGGGAGTTTTCACACGCGGCTGGTGCCCTGTCTCTGCAGCTGCGCCCAAGGGACGCCCCTTGAGCACCTGGCTCTGGTGGCCCGAGGTCCTCCCGTTCCTGGGTCCCATGGGACTGTAACAATTGGACAGACAGTTCTTGGCTGGCTACCACCCCCAGGGCACCTGACAGACAGCAGACTGACTCACCCCCAGGCTTTCTATGATTATCTCCTCCTGGAGATTCGGCCTGAGGGGCGACTTCAGGTGTGGCCCCGTGTAGGGGCCTCTGATGGACCTGCTCCAGGGAACAAAGGCATCTCTGTGCTCCCTCTGCCTCACTACAGCTCACCTCTGTCTCCCAGACAGGACCATACTCCTCTGGAGCCCCAGTTTTTGCGAAAGCCACCCAGGGGACCCCTGGAGATTGCTGGGCTCTCGTGGACAGTGGGGCTTATGGTGTGGCCCCTCAGGACTGTACCTATTTGCAGATTTTAAAAGCTGCTGCCTAAGGGCCTAGCCTCTGAACTGCCTGACTTTAGGGTCCTCCCACTTGGGCACTGACAGGTCTTGGCACCCCCCTCAACTACCGGGACCAATAAATATAAAATAGGGTGCTTGGAAAATCATAAATGTTTGAGAGACAGCCAAGAGCTTGGGCAGGGTTGAACCATAAGCTTCAGATCCTATGCAAAACGCTCCTTCAAGACTAGGAGGGGTGGCTGTTTTCTCTAATGCAGAGAAACCAACAGAGTCAAGGGAAAAAATGAAGAAACAGAGGAATATGTTCCAAATAAAAGAAAAAGATAGGAAGTACTTCAGTCCAATCTACTAATTTCCCCAAAGATCAGACAATAAGAAATGACAAGTCTCTCACATGATTATGTAAATGATTTTTTTCTGATCACTTTTTGGAAGCAGTGGCTAACTCATATGTAACTAAACAACTGGAAGTTTTGAAAGTATAAAAAGCCAAATAAATTTGGAACATCTGGTACTGTCCAAGTATAATGATTCTAAAAGAGATACATCAGAAGGAAGACTTGGATAAGGAAATAGAAAAAATAGGGAGTCTGGAAATAGGCCTGCTGTTCTGAAAAATGAAAGGAAGCAACGCCAAAAACTGGATACCAGAAGACATTAACATGGATACGGCTTGTGTCTTCAGAGATTCAAAGACAAGAGTTGCTCCTGGTTGAACACACACACCTGGAGGAAGGCATCCAACTTCCCCTGAAAGAGTGATACTAAGCCATTTTTGCTCTAAGTTAAACTGAGTTTGTTCTAAAGGTAAACTTCAAAACCTTTTGTTCTCCAGGATTTTAATCTACCACCATACTCTTCTTAATTCAAGGCCATTAAAGTTACAGTGACCCTTTAACATTTGCTCTCTAAACACTATCATTTGTTTTGAAGATTTACATGGATTTGGCCAATCTCCCAGAAGACATTCTCCTCTTTACTAAGTTTATAGTTGAAGAAAATAGAATGAGTGTCCTACTAACAAGCCCCTGGAAATAAACCACTACATATATAAAGAGCATTTCTGGTCCAGCACACATGATATATCAGTGGCATATCTAAATCACCCTGACAACTATTTGAGAATTCAGTATCTCTCTAGTATGACCATCCTTATGATTCATCAATTTGACAGTCCAAAACTTCTCTGCTTCTAAGTGAACTTTTAGTTCTTTATTTTCAGCCTGTGTCCATTGGTCTGTTGCTCTGTGAAATTAGAATACAGATGTTATCAAGAACCCTTTTAAATAAATTCTTACTGTACTTGAGTTAAGTAACTAAATTAAGTTGTCCCTTTCTTTTACCTTTCCGTAAGATCAATTCCCATTCCCCTGGATTCCTAAATGTGTTATTTTCTCTCAACCTTTTTTCCTACATCTATTTGACATTGTGGTGGCTAAAATTAGAGAGGGAGAAAAAAAAAAACAACCAAAATGCCAAACAAACATAAATCATAACAAAGATTAATTCTCCTTTCATACGATTAGAGCAGATTTTCTACACCACAGCTGAATATGATGGTAGGTGTGTAATTAGACATGCAGGTAGGGTCAGGGTAATCCTCAGGAAGACAATTTACCAGTCTATTCTTCTCCAAATTCTCTGTGCATCATTTGGTTTTAATCCCAAGAAATAGCCTAGAGAACTGGCCTCTAGATTATTTTTTTTAAACTTTTCTATAAATACAGAAATAAAACAGAATAAGTGGTCTTGACATTTAACTTCTGTGGTTATATTTCCTTCACTCCTATCAAACAGGTGAATGAGATAAAAGTAAATAAACTCTTTTATAAGTCATCATTTGAACCCCCAAATGCATTGCCTGTGCTGAAGACATTGTATTGTACTGACCCTGACTCTCTATGGCTTTAGTTTCACTCTGGAAGGCTAAGACACACTTCTAAACATCAGATAAAAGTCAGAGTCAGTTATTTGCCCTCCTCTACAATCTATAGGCCCTTGTACACTCCCTAATGAGATCTGTTCCTTCTTTTCATTATAACCTATCTACTCACAACCAAAAATTTATTTATATCTGTAAATGAAGATTCTGCCACTAAGACTATTTTTCTGAAACTGAATTTAATAGATTAAGCTCAGTTTTTTCCTGTTGTTACCTGGACTTCCCGTCTTCTCACCTACCTGTCCCCAGGCGCAGCATCTTCACAGAACAGAAGTACGTTGGTAACTGAGCTGCTTGTGCCACTGCTAGCTTATAAAAAGCTGAAATAATTTTAAAAGTTAATTAATTAACAGCACTGGAGAACAGTGACCAGTGTTGCTGCAGGTATTTACATTTTGTTAACTTAGCTCATGTGGTCAGAGGGGTTGTCCCTGGAACCTCACTGGTTTGGAAAGAATAACTGAAAGAAAGATCTTTACTGGTCACTGGAGAAGAACCAAAACTAAAACTGAGACTGGATATTTTAAGAACATCACCTTTGGCAATTTTATCTGTCAATTCTTATTCCCTCATTGGTGGTTTAAACTGAGGCAGAATTCCTGGAAAATTTGAAGACATTTAATCAAAATCATACGGATTTCACTATAAATTTCAATCAGCTGAAACACCCGTATTGCTGAATAGGCAGGAGAAATTGCTTGAACCTCTTTCACAGTTAAAAAAAATGATTTTGGAGTGAATAATAGGGTGTGCCATCATTCATGTTGGATAGTCGCAGCAGCTGAGCTCTGAAGGGTGAGGAGGAGTCAGCATGGGAGACACAGGGGAAAGGAGAATATTTCTAGCAGAAGGAACAGCACACAAGTTCTGTAGGCAGGAGTGAGCCATGCCTCCTCTACTCTTTGAAACTTGTTTAGAGTTCTCCATTCCCAAAAGCGTACCATGGCTGACCTCCAGCAATGCATCAATTATTCCATATCTTTATGGCACTTTTAGGACCTTCATCAAAATGAACCTAGGAAGAAAATGTGCTTAAAAATAAAATCAATGAAAAATTCACTCCTATAAAAGAATGATTTCTTTGAATATTCACTTTCAAAAGGGATGCCTCCAGAACATATGAAACAATGTCCAGCACAGAGCAGACCCTCAATGAATGTTTGATATGAATGAATGATGTTATTTATTAAATGCAGGAAACTGATGTCCACAATTCACTTTGAAATGCATCAAAAATGTATTGATACATGGCTAGATGGATAGATACGTGATAAAGCAAGTATAGTAAAATGTTTTTTCCCTGTTTTATTGAGATGTAATTGACATAAAGCCTTGTATATGTTATATACATATAACATATGAATAAGTTATACAACATAATGATTTGATATGTGTGTATATTGCAAAATAGTTAACATACAGTTTAATTAAATCCATCACTTCACATACAATTGTTTTCTTGTAATGGGAATTTTTAAGATCTACTCTCTTAGCAACTTTCAAATACAGGTCTCCCTCAACTTATGACAGGGTTATGTCCCAATAAATCCATCATAAGTTGAAAATATCTAAGTTGAAAATGCAGTTAATACACCTAACTACTGAATAGAATACTGTAACCTAGCCTATCTTAAATGTTCTCAGAACACTTATATTAGCCTATAGTTGCAAAAAATTATCTAACAGGAAGCCTATTTTATAATATAGTGTTGAATATCTCATGTGATTTATTGAATACTATACTGAAAGTGAAATACAGAATGGTTGCGTGGGTACAGAATGGTTGTAAATCTATCAGTTGTTTGCCCTTGTGATTGCATGGCTCACATCCAGTGCCCAGCCCCACTAGAGAGAGTATCATATCACATATTGCCAGCTCAGAAAAAGATCATAATTCAAAACTGGAAGCATGGTTTACCCAATGAATATTGTTTTCACACCATCATAAAGTCTAATTCATAAGTGACACCATTGTTTGTCAGGGACCATCTCATTCAATACAGTATTGTTAACTAGTTACAATGCCTGTGCATTAAATTCCCCAAACATATTTATTTTCTAACTGAACGTTTGTACCTTCAGACCACCTTCACCCATGTCATCTACCACCCATAACCCACCTTTGGTAACCATGAATCTGTTCTCTGTTTCTATGAGTTCAGGTTTTAGTTTTGCTTTGGGTTTTTTTTTTTTTTTAAGATACATCATACAAGTGAAATCATACAATATTTGTCATTCTGTCTCACTTATTTCACTTAGCAGTTTCATCCATGTTGTCACAAATGACAAGATTTCCTTCTGTCTCATGGCTGAATAAGATTACATCATACATGTATATAGATATATACACATATATGTATCTATATATATATCTACAAACATATATATATGTATATATGTATATATATCTTCTTCCTCCATTCATCTGTCAGTGCACACTTAGGTTGTTTCTATATCTAGGCTATTGTAAATAATGCTACAATGAACATGGGGGTACTGACATTTCTTCAAGACAGTGATTTCATTTCCCTCACATATATACTTTAAAGTGGAATTGCTGGATCACATTTAGTTCTAGTTATAATTTTTTGAGGAACCTCCACACTGGTTCTCACAGTACTATACCAATTTACGTCCCCACTACAGTGAAAAAGGTACCCACTGTCTCCATATTCTCATTAGCATATATTTGCTCTTGTCTTTTTGGAATTAGCTATTTTAATAGGTATGAAGTGATACCTCATGGTGGTTTTGACTTGCATTTCCCTCATGATTAGTGTTGTTGAGCCTCATTTCAAGTATCTGTTGGTCATTTGAGTATCTTCTTTGTATAAAAGTTTATTTAGGTCCTTTTCCCATTTTTAAGTTGGATTATTTTTGTTTTTTTGCTATTGAGTTATCTGGGCTTCATATACATTCTGGACATGTGGTTTATCAGATATGTGGTTTACAAATATTTTGTCCCATTCCATAGGCTGGATTTTTATTTTATTGATGGTTTCCTTTGCTGCACAGAAGCCTTTTTTGTTTAATGTAGTCCCACTTGTTTATTTTTGCTTTTGTGTTTTGTGCTTTAGGTGTCATAACCAAAAAATGTTTGATAAGGCCATTGTCAAGAAGATTTTTCCCTATGTTTTTCTTATGAAGCTTTTATGCTTTCAGGTCTTACACTTAAGTGTTTACTCCATAATGAGTTAATTTCTCTAAGTGTTATAAGATGGGGGCCTGGCATTGTTCTATGGCCTGAGAGTATCCAATTTCTGCATACCCATTTATTAAAGAAATCATCTTTTCTCCATTGAATCAAATGTTGATGTTGGAATCTAGTGGTGGGTATACAGGTATTAATATAAATTTCTTTCAACTTTGCTGTCCATTTGCAATGCTTTCAAATAAAGTACTGCAGAGGGAGTGAAGGAATATGTCTAATAAAATGATGATATTCTACTAAAAAATGTCAAGCAATGTGCAATCTCCAAAATGACACCTAAAGCTATTTGAAGGGGAAAAAAAAATCATTAGAATCTAAGTGTCCTGAAAGCTAGGAATTTATTTATTAAAACCTTTTTTTCTAATTGAGTTATAGTCAGCTTACAATGTTGTGTCAATTTCCACTGTAGAGCACAGTTTTTCAGTTATACATGAACATACATATATTCATTGTCACATTCTTTTTCACTGTGAGCTACCACAAGATCTTGTATATATTTCCCTGTGCTATAGAGTATAATCTTGTTTATTCAAACCATTTTTGATCATTTTCCATATACCAGTCTCTAGACAAGGAGCTTGGAATCCAGTGAGAAGACACATGCATGGAAGTATCTTAATCCAACCTGGATAATACCTGTACTAATGCATGTTCAATGCCACGGGTAGGAACATAGAAGAAAGAACACTTAAATCTGCCTGGGGGAAACCCGGCAGACTTCCCAGGGGAAGTAGCTCTTCAGTAGGGATTTACGAGTTTGAGAGAGGAATAGGGGTAGGGGTGAGGAATGGGTGTCCCTGGGAAGACATTATAGAAGGAATTAACAGCATGCAGCATGAGACATGGCATGTTTGGCATGTTTGGCATGTTTGAGAAATGATAGTCATTTAGTACTAATGAACATTAAGCCCAGGGTGGGGAGTGGTGGGAGATGAGACAGAAAGCTTTTTAAAATAAAAAAAATGTGCCCACCCCAGACCGACTGAATCAAAGTCTCTGAGAAATGGGCTAAGGGTCTAAGTATTTTTGAAAGTACCTGGTAATTCTGCTGCACAGCTACTGTTGAAACCACTGCTCTGTGCTCCTCTCTGTACTTCCATAGCATCCTGTGCATCCTGTGCATACTTTATCGCTACACTTACCTCATGACATTGAAACTGTTTCTCTTTCCGTGTCCCACAGAGTTAGAAGCTCCTCAATGGCAGGGATGCACCCTTATTTTTCTCTGTATTTCTAGTACCTTGTACATTTTATGTCATATAGTAGATACTTAATATATATTTGTTGAACTGAGCAAAACTGAAATATGAAGGATAAAATTAGATCAAAGCTAAAATGCTGACCTCTTCCAGTATTTCCCAGCATCTCACCAGAGGCTATTCATGTCCATGTGCTGATGAAGAAGGAGAGCACATGCTTCATAAAACAGACCTGTGATCAGTCAGTCAGGGGTACATTATCCTTAAGCCCCAGAATAGTCTGAAACAGAGAAATTTCAAATATGTTATCAGCTGTTTCAGTTCAGCTGGGGGAAAGAGTGTATATGTTAGAGTTGATAAAATTTTAATTTTTAATATGATCAAGGGATACTCTGAAATCTCAAAATCTCAGAGAATGACTTAGTAGCAGCAAAAATAATCAACTAATGATTTTAAAATAATTTTTAATTGGACAGAAAGCACTTAAATAACCTAATTAAAAAAAGTAAACCATCACAAATAAAGCCAATGACTATTTGATCATGACCCTTCACTGAAGGTCCCTGCTCTCTTCCCTAGGGTAAACATCCCTAGGGGTCCCTTCCCTAGGGGTAAACATCATGTAGTATGTATTAGTCCAGATCTATTTTATGCTCTGCATTTGTTTCTATTTCCCTATGTAAATGCATATGGCTCTAGTTCATTTCTTTTCATTGTTTTATAGATATTTCAGAGTATTAAAATCCAGACAGGAGAAGATGTCACATTTATATGGGTGATTGAAGAGAGTTGCTTGAAGGAATTATATACAAGAGTTAGGACAGAGTTACAAGAACCAACAAAGGACAGTAAAGGAACCCAGGACTGGCAAGAGCAGTGAACTCTTATGATCTCTGGGGCTACAGGGAGATGGGGAAGAAGTGGATTCTAGGACCACAAGTAGAAGCTGTAGGTGCAGAAGAGGGTAACCCAACAGGAGCTGTGAAGAGGAAAATAACACAGCCAGCTTCTGTAGCTTATCACAGGTTTATACTGCATGCTGTAGGACAGCACGTCACCATCCCAAGTGGTGTCCCAGCGATTGTCATTGTCACTGCACCTCAGCAGGCCATTCCACTATCAAGTCAGTTGCTTTTAAAAGTGTTGAAACATGTAAATAGAACAATGAGTTCATATGTGTCTAAGCTCATACTTCATTCGCTGTAAAATATATCTCTGGTTAGATGCAACTCAATGTAGATACCATGTTAAGGATAAGACGTTCTATAAATCTGCAAATGACTGGGCTGGCAGACATGTTTAGGGTGTGTTATTCAGAGTTTGATCAGAAAGGTAGAACCACTGTGAGTGATTTAGAATAAAGGAGTTGTTGTAGGGAATAGACATTAAGCAGTGTAAGTCTATTGCCACTGAAGCTCATGCTGAGTCTGCAGCCTGCAGAACCTGCAATACGGAAGGGAAAATGGGCAGGAAGCGAAGGAGACCAAGGATAACCTAGAACTGTGTGTCTGTCTCTCACTGCTTCCAGTTTTGATGATGCAGGTGACCTGAATAAGCTGATGCTCTTCATCATGAAGATGCACTTGCACCTGGCCCAGGACTTGGAGGCGCTGAGGTGGAAACCCAGTAGGAGCCAGAGGAGCTGCAGGCCCAAGGTGTTGTCCCACAGCAGCAGGTGAGCCAGCAGCAGGCCTGAGCTGTAACGCACTCGCCCTGTTCTGGTCTTCAGAACCAAAATGGCTACTGCTTCACTTCCTTGTTCCAAACCTCACACAAACTTTAACTGTGAAGCCTAACATGGAAACATACATGAAAGGGATTCTGGAAACATAGTTCTGGTTTAGCTAAGTTGACACAGTGTGAAGCCATGAGAGCAGACAGGAAGGCAAATCCACTGTGAAATGTGCACCTATTCGTGCTGGGATAAAAGTTATGTAAAACTTTGTTTCAGTTTCTTATGGGGAGGCGGCACAGTATGTACTGCAATGTATACAGTATTCCTTACTGTGGGTCACAGTCAAAAATATGAAAGCCACTTCTGTAAGTGACCCTCCCCTTGCCAGTTAGGTATTCTCCCTTCACTTACACACCACAGCTGAACTCCTGTAGCAAAACAACAACTTCTTCAAAGTATGGAACTGCTGAGGAGGCCATTTATAATAAATACATAGAATAATTTAAAGGGGACAGCCGTAAGGGGAATTAAAAGGGGACAGAGCAGCAAATTCAGGGAATTGGGAAAAGGAGAAATAATAGA